>NW_024425563.1:70601935-70785388 GCF_017311325.1 Ursus maritimus | reverse complement strand
TCTCTCTCTCTCTCTCTCTCTCTCTCTCTCTCTCGTTCTAACACTCTGGTACCAGGACTGTACGCTTTTATGATTGTAAATAGCCTGTGTAAGATTTTTGTAAGTATATTTGTATTTAAATGACGACCGATCACGCGTTTTTCTTTTTTCTTTCTCTTCCCCCTTTTTTTTTTTGTTTTTGTTTTGTTTAAATTTTAATTATTTGGGGCCGTTTAACCATTTGCGTCTTTTCTTTCTTTCCCTTTTCAAAGTACTGCAGAGGTAAAACCGGAGCTCGCGGTGCTCTCGCTTGTTGGGGCGCGCCCCTCCCTGCGGCTGTCGGCTGTCGGATGCGTCTGGGGCTGAGCGGCCCAGGTCACTTCCCGCCTCCTCTTTCTACTCCCCTCTTTCCCTTCGTTGCTTGGGGTCAGGGCTCTTTAGATACAGAACTCCACGGAGCTTCCAAATCCGGGGGTAGGCCTCTGCCCATATCAGGTGTGCCCTTGTGGAGGGAGGGGGGCAGATTGTGAAGGCCTTGTCCCTTTGACTATTTGAAACTGAATTTTTCACTCTCGAGAATCTTCTCCCGAGTTTCGAGGAGGCCCACGGATATGGGCTGTGGCAGTCCCAGCCTCCCTCCACACTGGTCTCCCAAAGCCCAGGCACTCCCTCCTTCCACCTAAGTTGGTTAGAGGGTGAGTGGGATAACCCATGCCAAACTTTTTCAAGTCTAATTTTTGGTGGATGAGCTCATTTCATTCTCTAGTGTCTAAAACCTGGTATGGGTTTGGCCGGCGTCATGGAAAGATGTGGTTGCTGAGATTTGGGAAGAGGCAGGAAGCTTTGTGTGGGTTGGGAGAGACTGAAGAAGGGGGTTATAAAATGTTAATTCTAATTGCATACCGATGCCTGGCAAACTGCCTCTAGGACTGAGACAGCCCACATTTAGATTTTACCTTTCTGTAAAATGGAAACATTAGGTCACCTGGAAAGCTTTGTTAAGGAGTTCGTCTCTGCTTTCCTTAACAGGAGAGCAGGATATAAGCTGAATAGGAAAACTTGAAGGAGATTTCAGTGTAATAGACTTCCTCAAAATGAAGCAATCCTTTCTTATTTTTAATCAAATAATAATTAGACATATATCAGAAACTTTAAAATGTAAAAGCTGTACACTTGCAACATATGATGATGATGATTCAGCAATGCATTCTGAGGGAGGAACAATCCACATCACTAAAAATAACCTTGTAAGATTCCAGGAGGTAAAGGAGTGGAATAATTGATGGGGTTAGCTCCTGAAATAAACAAAACATGGGCATGCATGGTAAAGGGAAAGTGTGTGCAGTTCTCCTGCATTGAATCCTGTGTGCTCCTTTTTGGATTTACAGAAATGTGTCAAATGTAAATCTTTCAAAGCCATTTAAAAAATATTCACTTTAGTTCTCTGTAAAAAAGAGGAGGAAAGCAATCCTCCTGATTGTGTTGTTTTAAATTTTAAGAGTTTATCAAAATGCCAGTACTTAGGACCTAAATTTGTCTATGTCTGTCATACCCTAAAATGACAGTGGTCTTTGGATTTGGTATGCATTTATTCTGTTCACTATCACAAAATCATCTATATTTATAGAGGAATAGAAGTTTATATATATAAAATACCATATTTTTAATTTCACAAATAAAAAATCAAAGTTTTGTACAAAATTATATGGTTTTTGTGCCTGAAAATAATAGAGCTGGAACTGTCTGAACTATCTTTGCATTTTATAGTGTCTCATAGTCAGTCCCAAAGTATATAAATTCAGGAATTCAATGAAAAGTCTATCCTTAAACATTCAGACCAGCCCTTAAATAAGTGTCCTACTTGCAGTGTTGTGACTGGCATTGCCAAGTTCCTAAACAACATCTGCTTTCATGACAGTAACAATATAAAATAGAAGTTTCCAAATTATTTCTTTACTCAAAGAGGATAATTAAAAAGAGAACTCTAATTTTAATATTAAAGCTTTTTTTTTTTTTCCTTTCAAGGGGTAAATTTACATGACTTTATAATATTGAGGTTTATTTAAATCATCAGGCACCACCTTGGTCACAACTTTTTTGAGGTATTGTCTTTTTCATAATCTTGGATATTCCAAAACCATAAATAGGTAATTAATAAATGGTTGACTGTGTGTTTATTAGCATTTTAAACAGTAGTTGGGTGTTTAAGGTGGTTTTTGTAGTTTGCTTCGGAAGACCCCATTTTTATATTGTTCAAGGAACCTTTTCCAGAGAAATTATCTAGTTGGTCTACTCTTGGTCAGAATTTATATCTATGTGTGTGTGTGTGTGTGTGTGAATATATGTAGTGTGTATATATAGATATATACATATGTATGTGTATCTATATCATATCTATATATACATATATACATAAGTATACACACACAATTTTTATAAAATAGAGGTACAAAGTTTACTTATATATTTTACAATATGGAAATAAGGTTATGAGAAATGGAAAATGCCAGATGGAAGACCTCAAATACCTTTGAAAAACAAGTCTCTTATTCCTTTACAAACTAAAAATATTTATATTAAATTTTCCCGTGAAAGTATTTTGTGATAAAATGGCAAGGAACTAAAATGAAGACCATTGATACAATTGAGTTACTTTCGTGGTTATAACACAATTAATTGTCTTTAAGTAATTTTTGTTATTTAAGGCAAATGAAAAAATTAAATCTAATTGAAGATACAGCATTCAATTTTAAGTAGCAAGATGCAATTTTATGGTATTTTTTCTTTGTTTCATTAATCTATTATAGTAGATATCTGAAAAGGTTTTATTGTGTAGACGTTTTAAAAAAACAATTCTTAGACCAAATTAAAACATGTCTCCTTTTTAGGTATTTCAATCAGATAATTTCTGGGAAAAAAAAATTTACGATTATTAATGTCAATCCAAGAAATAAATATAGGGCACTCTTATTGTGGGCATTCTTATTATGATGTAACTATATATCTAATGCAGAAAGGTTTTATAATGCTGGATTTAAATAGCCTTAAGGGACATTTTTAAGTCACCATCAGGCTTTGTTTTTAGGAAACAACTTATTTAAAATTGTGTACAATATAGAAAGCCAATGTATTCTTTTGTTCCTTTTGGTACTAGTGGCAAACAAGACTTTCCTGGAAAACCATGCAGGTACCTGGAATATGGTCCCATTAGCATGCTGTTTCTATGACAAACCCTATTTTCAGATGGTTTGGTGTTTGCCTATTTTTTTATTTAACCAGCTATCAGTTGGAGTCAATTTCCCCCCTCACGGTGTGCTTGATTCAGCTTTTATAGTAAATGTATACAGAGAATGAAAGCCTTCTGATGCTCTTTAAGAAAAAAAAAAAGCCGTTTTTCATTTAAACTTTGTAGGAGCAGAAACTCATATTTTTAATCTCAGAGCTAGCCTGTGTCAAACATACGCAAAACAGCTGGACCAGATTTTTCAGTTTGTCTGGGGTAGTCACTTGTCAGCCTGGGTTTACAGTTCTGGTCCTTTCGTCTCGACCAAGCAATGAAGGCTCTTGCTGTAGTTACGTCATTCCTAAAGTCCAGCATTTAACTACGAAAGGAGACCACAGTGAAGAGTTGCTGGCCAATTAAGAAAAAAATTGCCTAAACCACAAACCATTTTAGGACTCGGGTGGCTTCAGATCACTTTCACTGATACCATGTTTTAATCTTCAAAAATTTTTTGTTTTTTTAAAAGATGCCATATTTTCAGGGTGTGTGTGTTTGTGTTCAACTCCAGCTGCTCTTACCTTCATTGTTTTTTAATCTGTCAGTTGGCTATAAGCCACATTTTATGTAATGCACATGCAATTAATTGAAACCAGTGGTATTATATTGGGTATCTCTGATACATTTCTGATTATAGCACTGTGTAACTGGGGCGTGAGAGATAGGAATCAAAATGTGGTCATTACATATGTCTTGAGGTGGACGCTAGTGATACAGTTATTGAATACTTCACAGAATATAGTAATTTCAAAGTCTTGCAGTATTAATCTGTAGGAGCCAAAATAAGATGTGGACTACATATAAGAATTCACCAGTTTCATTACTAAAAAGGAATTGCAATACTACCTTAAATTCAAGGCTTTTATTTTAAGGCCCTTACATTTGAAATGAGGTCTTAACAGGGTATGTGCCAAAAAAGGTAAAGTGTTTTTTGGGGTGACTCCTAAGACTTACACCTGTATTTTGAAATGTTGGCATATGCTAATAGCCCTTAGAATTTGAAAAACAGTAGTTGAGCTTCAATTGAGTGACTCAATTTCCTTAAACTTTTTGGGCTTAAATATTTCTATTCACTTTGGTCATAGCTTTTGACAATGGATTTATTAAACCATAACAATTACAGTAACAAAATAGCTTATTTGGAACCTAGTGACTAAAAGACAGGTAGACTCTAGACCAATTTTCTTAAGTAGTGTCAATGATCTGTGGTGATGGCTGTCTCTACTCCATTACAGAACCAAGTTCCTGTTTAAGAGTCTCCTGTTGGAGATGTTTGTTTACAAGTTGGTTTGGGACCCAAGTAACAGGTCAAATAAGAGGATTTCTCACAGAAATCTTTCTCATGTAGTGAATTGGCTCAAGTACAATCTATAAGCACATCCTACAGTTAACATATATTAAATATTCTGAGGGTTATCAATCTTATAAGTCAAGCAGATTCTTAAATTGCTTGAAAAAAAAAGATATTTTCCAATAGAGATTTCTCTAAATCCTTTTATTTTAAGATGGTGATATTCTAAAGAGGTCTATTTTTGAGTGATAATTCAGATAACACTGCATTTTCTAAAGGAATAATCAAACTAGTTGAATGGCATATTTGTATAACTAGTAATTTAAAAAATCAAGTATTGGAATAGCACTAATTTTGCACATTTTACACACATATGCTATTTTTTAAATAAAATTGACTTGGGGACAATTTTAAGTTTTAAAATTTATAATAATGCATTTTCCCTATGATGATCTTAAGAAATTTTATTCACAGTACAGACTTTCAAAACATGTTCCTAGGAATACAGTGATGAATATGAAAAGGAGCCACTATTGCTGCTTTGAGATAGTTCTTTGTGGCCTGGATTTCTTTTCTTTCCTTTTTAAAAACCAAGTATCCTCTAATTTGTGGGTATCTCCATGTTTCAGATCTCAATACCTGTTTGAATTAAATTTGCAGGGGAATAACTGCAGGATCCCCCCATAGACAAAGTGTGGCCTTCATTTCCTTTCAAGTTGGCAGCGTGTCCTTGCTTAAATGAAGCACTTGGAGACAGATTGTTCTGCTGCCCTTGAAATGCTCATCTTCACAAACACAGCAGCAAATACCTGGAAGTCATATAGGCTAGTTAAATGCATATTCCAAATGCCAAGTGCTACCTGATTGTTAGAAGGATTTTTTTCTCTTAAAAGTAGATTTAGAGATTCTTCTTGACCTTATCTTTCCAGCTCTTGGAAAACACTTACTTTATTTTAAGTTAACTTCAATAAATCCTCTGTCAAAAACTTAAAACTCAGATAAGATGAGTTTGTTTATTAGGCTTCCCCAAGACTGAGGGGTTTCTTGGACTTTCTGTGGTCAAACCAGGAGAGTCCTATACAAGCTGAGATGATGGGTCACTCTGATTCATGGATTAAATTGTACTCCCAAAATACAGCAAAAGCTTCTGTGGTGGTCACTGGTCCAGCATTAAAAGTATCCCGCTGCAGTGCTAGCCTTTTTAAATATCAGATGAAAAGCCAACGAACACAGCCCTTTGTAACTGATCTTCACAGTGAGTACCGATCAACAGAAGCTGAGTGGAACAAGAAGGTATAATGGAACAAACCACATTGATATGTTGGCCATTCTGCCTTCTGCCTCCTGAAGAAATGGCTCATAAATACAAGAATCTCATTGGCCACTGAGCCCTGTTCTTGCTACTCATGAAATCAGGTTAAGTGGATATTTTTGTTTTAAAAAATATCTCAAAAGTGTTCCCCTGGAATGAATAGAGTTTTTTTTTTTTTTTTAATAATGTTCAAGTTTATTAGATTGTAAGGAACTGTTAGGCTTTTGTTCATGTTTATATTTATTTTGCTTTCCTGTATAATAATAGATCCACTGTAATGAGTTTACACACTCAAGTAGGGATTAACCCAAATGGCAATATCTCAACACTTAATTCAGTTGTCATACTTTTTCTAAGAAGTAAGTAGGTTTAACACCCATATTTTTCCCAAAACAAAAAATATCTACAGGAAGGGAAAAGAAGTAGATAAACTTAAAATTCTGCCATGGTTATTGGGAATGGTGGAATGCAGCATGAGGAACACGCAATCCATGGTCTTCACATTTCTATTCATATGAAAACTCCTCAGAGTTGTTCCACACTTTTTATGTTGAGTTCATCCTTTTTGCCATCCTTCTCATACATCTATTCCTATCAGTCTTCTTACAGTGCACATAAAATCTCACTGCCTTTGTTGTTGAAACAAAACACACTATTCTTGCTGTCTTTTAACTAAACGCAACGTAAAGGAGTAAAAAAGATGTGCAGATAAGGTAATTATTTCAGGAGGTGGGGCGCCTGGGTGGCGCAGTCGTTTAAAGCGTCTGCCTTCGGCTCAGGGCGTGATCCTGGCGATCCGGGATCGAGTCCCACGTCAGGCTCTTCCGCTGTGGGCCTGCTTCTTCCTCTCCCACTCTCCCTGCTGTGTTCCCTCTCTCGCTGGCTGTCTCTCTGTCACATAAATAAATAAAATCTTTAAAAAAAAAAATTATTTCAGGAGGTAACTACACATTAGTTTCTAGAGCTGTGATTCTCAACAGGGGTCAGTTTTGCCCCCCAGCAGATATCTGACAATATCTGAACACAATTTTTATTGTCATGACTGATGTGTAGAGTTATTATGGATATTTAGTGAGTAGAGCCCAGAGAGGCTACTAAACATTTTACAATGCACAGGACAACTCCTGACAACAAGGATTATCTGCTCCAAAGTGCCAAAGTTGAGAAACCCGGATCTGGAGGAATACTGAAAATAGTGAAAATAGTGAAATACACATTTTTAAAATAATGAAATATATTAGAATTGTAAAATAGAGTTGAGAAAAACAAGGATTTACTCGTGTCTACAGCATGTGCTTTGCTTTTGACCTACACAGTTTGTTTTTAATTGATGAATAGCTTGATGATATTGCATAGTAGTCAATGTCTTCCTCTGCTTGGGCTACTATAACAAAATACCATAGACTTATAGTTCTGGGGCCTGGGAAGTTCAAGATCAAGGTAGCAGCAGATTCAGTTCCTGATCCTGCTTCCTGGCCTATAGACAGCCAGCTGCCTCTTGCTGTGTGCTCCCATGGCTCCCATGGGGGTAGACAGAGATCTCTCTTCTCCTAAGGGCAATAATCCCATCATGAGGGTCCCGTAGTAATGACAGAATCTAAACCTCATTATCTCCCCAACGTCCCACCTCCAAATACTATCACATTGGGGAATAGGGTTTCAACATAACGAATTTTGAGGGAAGCAAACAGTCAACCCATAAGAGTCCATAAAATGCCTGCTTTTATTTTTTAAATCTAGCATCATAATCTCAGTGGGAAGAAATCTGTAAATAACATTAAACAAGTCTATTGAAAAATCTTATAAAGTTGTCTGTTAGTACTATTCTATTACAATTCATATCCCACATTTCCATTTTCTTTTACACATTTCCTTGCATCATTGAAGGTGCTACAGTGCAGAGGAAAAACTAGGGCCTGTGAGCCAGAAAACCTGTGTTCCAGTATTGACTCTGGGCTAATCAGGTTAAGGTACCTTGGGTGAGTCTGACCTACAGGGTTTCATGAGCAAATGAAGACACTAATGAAATAACAGATATGAAAGCCGTTTTATAAACAGAGAAGCTCTGTACAAATGTGAGAGGTTTTCACTATCATTCACACTGAGCCAAGTAAGGAAAGAAGCTGAGATATCTTGAAGGCTCCTTTTTACTTTGACTACCTTCCTCCTCACCCCTACCTGCTACCACTTTTAGAAAAGGATGTTCCAGTCACTGAAGGGACTTAAGGTGACTGGGGGTGGGTGGCTTTCTGCAGTCTTGCTGGTCACCCATCTTCTGGCTTTATCACTCCACTTGGGTTCTCCTGGATATGTGTAGCATTTTTCCCAGTTTTTATGAGACTCTGGTTAAATTTAGTATAAGTCAATCTCTAGTGCATCTGCTGTGCCATTTCAGTGGGGTTGGGTCCTGGTTAGGAGAAAGAAAGCCTTTGTTCAAGAGGACTGGTTAGGGGAAAAAATGCTTTTACATGAATGTTTGAAGGTCAGAAAAGTAGGAGAGCTAAGAATATGTTCTAGACCAAAATGTGGCAAATTCACAGGTGGACGCTGGATTGAAAGTCCTCACAGAGAGGCACAGATATCCCAGCAGCTGTCTGTGCATTTGTTCATTGATGAGTTGGGGCTGATGTGAGAAGCAGCTAGGGTGGGAGGTGCTTTATGTCACTTTGGGGTCATTTGGCATTGGAAGGGGGAAAAAAGAAAGGGTATAAGGAAAACCAAAGTCAACTACTCTTTCCTGGGGCCAGTCCTCATGGGGGTGAGTACAGTAGAGTAGTTGAATGGAAACATCACTCAAATAGGGCCATAGCCCTGGATTAGAAATATGACCTTCTTTCTTCTTCCTTTTCAAAAAAAAAAAAAATAATAATAATAATAATAATAATAATAATAATAAATTCCTTGGATGTAAAGATGTTGTTGAATGTTGTCTTGGAAAGAATGTTAGAATTGTAAAACCTGGCTTGAATCCCAACTAGCTTATAGCCTGAGATCCATTTATCTCAAATGATAATAATAACAATTTTTTACTAATTCATATGGCTGCTGGGAAGATCAAAGGAATAAAGTATATAATGATATTTTTAGCACTGGAGAGTCACCTACAGGTTTTAGTCTTCTCCCCACCAAATATTTCTTGTCTCTCTTCCTCTTCTACCTCTTTTTCATTACCCCTCCTCTTGTCCTCTCTCATCTCCTATAATTCCCTGTCCCTTTTCTTTGTTCTTCTACAGCTCACCATTATCACTGATGGAAATTGAAAAGACATAGTGCAAACTAATGCCATATTTTTTCTGCATCCTCTTTTCAGGCTGAGCATGTCTTACAAGACTTATTCAGATAAAAGATTAAGCTAATGGGCAGACTTAAGGTTAAATGACACAAATAATGTTCTGTATTAATCAACTAATGATATTGCTCTTAAAGCAGGAGTGCATTTCTATGCATTCATGCCTGCTTTGTGATATACTATTTCAAATTCAATTTCTTTATGGCTGCTGACAATTCAGATCTAATTTGTAGGTTGTACACTTGGGTAACATGGCAAGAGCTCTTGGAGGCCACTATAAATTATGACCAGAAAGAGACTCATAATTTCCTTTTAGAAATATGCTCCTCTACTGGAATGATAACTAACTGAACAATTGCAGGAGTCTTATGGTTGTCCTTGTTGACTGCATTGCCAGAGGGAACTTATTCAATAGCATTTATGAAAATGTTCCTTTGGTACTACTGAAGCATACCAAATGAATTTTGATGTGTGAAGTTGAGCAGGGTTGAAGGCTTGTATCAAAACTGTTGATTGGTCATTTCATTATTTCCTCATATAGAAAGAGCAGCTAGCCATTTTGGTGCCTTGGTCATTCCTGTGATCTAGTGTATTGATTTTCTATTGCCACTGTGACAAATTACCAAAAACTTGAAAAACACAAATGTATTATCTCACAGTTCTGTAGGTCAGAAATCTGACATTGGTCTCATTGGGCTAAAATCAAGGTGTTGTATGGCTGTGTTTCTTTCTGGAGGCTTTAAAGGAAAAATCCATTTCCTTGCCTTTTCCAGCTTCTAGAGGCTGTCCCCATGGCTCATGGCATGCTTCCTCCATCTTCAAAGCCAGCAATATTGGGTCAAGTCTTTTCTCTTACTGTCTGATTCTTTCTCGCTCGGAATGGTCCTCTGCTTTTAAGGACTCATATGATTAGATCGATACAGGATAAGGTTCTAAGGATTTGAGTGTGGACATCTTTGAGGGCCCATTATTCTATCTGCCACATCTATGTTCAGCTGTTGGAAACAGCTAGAGGATCTTTCTTTTAGAAGTATTCCCACCACAATCTCATTCTTCACAATTCTGTTTTTTTAAAACCAGCTTCCTGAATTTCTTCTGTTCTCCATTTCATTCTCTCAAAATATACTTCTGTCAATGGCCAGTTCCTCATTGATTCCTCCTCTCCCTTTACCTCATTTTCTGTTAAGCACTCTGCAGACCAATCCTAATCCTCTAACTCTATAGATTTCTTTATATTCCAGATGTCATCTTTCTTCCTCTTCCTTGCTACACATCCTCTCCTTTGCTACCCTTTATGTTACCCGATGTGTCGTTTCAATACATATCCCTCTAGATTCATGTTTTGTGTCTGTCCCAGAAATAGGTCAGAAAGAGATGGTAAATGACTGATGTCAACCATCCTCTCCCAAGTGAACACATATAAGCCCACCACTTCTATTGCAGATATAACTGTATGGTTTTCCTGAGAAACACATCTTTCAAATGATTGCATTTTTGCCCTTTGATGAAGGGCTAGATGTGAGAGATAGTGAACATAGTTCATCTCATCTCCAATTAATCTGATCTGTATTTCTAGCTGTGATTATAGATTTTAATTCTTTATGGAATTATCATGATGTTTACAGGGAAATTTTTTTCCCTCATGATCTTTAATTTAAATGTTTTGTAGAAAAAGAAAAATCTCAATTGCCTGGGTTGCATTTTATACAAATTCAGGTAATGAATATGCCTGCCCTAGTTTAAAATGTTATGTTGACACTTTTGGAAAAGAAATTTTTCTAGCATTACAAACGCATTTTTAAAAATGTTCTCTAAAATACAATTTTTAGTCTACTCTAGAAGCCAACTGCAAGATTTTTTTTCCATCCAGACTGTTATAGCTAAAAGTACACACATTTTCCTCCTCATATACATATAAATCTCTCTGAAAAATATGCCTTTTTCAGCAGCTATTTAAGAAGAAGGATTTCAGATATTCATAGGTATGCCCAAATATGCATTATTTGCAAGCACCTTAATTTTCAGAGATTATATAGAGATATAGTAGAATTTCTAGAAATCAGTAATGAGTTAACATCTACAAAGGGTTGTCTAATACTACTATCATTTATTTTCTTTTAAAATTTTACACTATTTTCTACAGTTTTTTTTTTTTTTCCCAAGTAGGAATAATTCAGTAACAGACCAGGGGTCACTTGAATACCGTAATGGCTATATAGAGAAAAAAAAATTTTTTTAAACTTTTTAACAACGTTTTATTTTTTTAATAATAATTTTTTTTAAGATTTTATTTATTTATTTGACAGAGAGAGAGAGAGACAGCCAGTGAGAGAGGGCACACAAGCAGGGGTAGTGGGAGAGGAAGAAGCAGGCTCCCAGTGAAAGAGCCCGACATGGGGCTCAATCCCAGAACTCCGGGATCATGCCCTGAGCTGAAGGCAGATGCTTAACTACTGAGCCACTCAGGCGCCCCTTTTAATAATAACTTTTTATTATGTTATGTTAGTCACCATACAGAAAATGCGTTTTAATACTTGCTTCATTAGAGCCAAGTTGAATTAACGTAGGAGGTGTAGGGTATGCTTGAAGATCTCAGATAAAGCAAGTTATAATGAAACCTAATTCAATGTTAACTAAAATAAAAGCAGATGATCTTCAAAATATACAATATTTATCAGAGGTAGCAATGTATGCTAAGAATTTTTAAAATTGAGTATATTTAAGAACCACTCGAGTTTAATAGATACGAGGATTTCTGGCCTCACTTTTAGAGACTGATTTTTTTTTTTTTTTTTTTTTTGGCCAGAGAGTTGTTCACGAACTCCAGCAACCCAGGCACCTGCCTTGAGGTGCTTTTTGAAACACTGGGTTAAGTAAAGCTAAGGAAATGGGTAAGGGACCAATAGTGCTCAGTGGAGGTAGAGACCTGGCTTAGAGAAGAAACACACTAGCGGACCCAAGTATAGGCAGGGTGATCTTGGATGAAACTGGTGACAAGATGCACAGGAGTGGCAGTGGCAGTAGGACCCTCTGCTCCATCAGCCTCTCCCCTAGTTTTCGATAGGGACAACTCATGTATCTCATTTTAGAAAGTGTTTGGCAAATACAACTTCAAGGCAAGCCCCTAGCCATTCCTCCCACTTGCATACCTCCTCTTATAAAGATGTTGTGGAAACTTCACTGGACACTGGACCTCAAAACTATGAGAGCTAGTAGGGATGCCTGGGTAGCTTGGTCTGTTAAGCGTCTGCCTTCGGCTTGGGTCATGGTCTCCGGGTCCTGGGATGGAGCCCCGTATTGCATTGGGCTCCCCGCTCAGAGGGGAGCCTGCTTCTCCCTCTCCCTCTGCCCACACTCCTCCCTCTTGCTTGTGCTCTCTGCTCTCTCCTGTGCCCTCTTTCTTAAATAAATAAGTAAAATTAAAACAAACAAACAAACAAAAAGCTATGAGAACTAGCTTTTTAGGACTCTCAGTAGGGAACAGACCTGTCCTGCCTGCATTGTCTTTGTCCCCTGCGATCTAATTCAGGAACAGCCAGGTGCAAGGCTGGTATGCCCAACAGGCCCCTCTTCGAGGCCACTGAGTGGTTTGCCCGGGTCTCAAATTGTTTTAATTTTACTTTTTAAATAAAAGAATAGGGCCTTAATTTCATAACTAGAGGTTAATGCTTAACTTTGAGTTATCCCTTTAGTTAGAAGACTTTCAGAATCCAATCAGTTCACCAGTCACTAGGTAGGGAAGGAAAAAAGTATAGATCGTCTCTTGCTTAGAACCGGCTTGCGACAGCAGCATGGAGGGGGACACAGTGCAGCAGGTGGAGGCTTGATGGGCAGGCAGAGGGGGACTTCAAAAGGCTGCTGGTTTCCCCCAGGCTGGGCCTTTTCGCTTTCAGCAGAGCAGCCATTGGCAGAAGCTGAGCACGCAGGCTTTTCAGGCAGCTCACCTTCCCATCCTTTCTGATTTTGTTTAGGTTTTTAATACAACTGACTTCTTAGAAGGCCCCTACTTCCCAGGGAATTCACTGATTAAGGTACTACTCTATTTATTTGCATAAACAAAGCTTTATGAAAGAGAAATTCATTCATTAACTAAGAAATGCGATCATTTCCACTGTTGTACCTGAGGGCTTCAAAGCACCATTGTTGTTGTTCAGATCAATTAATCCGGGTAACCAGGAAATGTGAGTAAGACGGGGTTCAACTATATCCCAACTGATTTTACAAGATTAAAAAAAACAAACCCAAGCCTAAGATATGTAAACTCATGTTGTCTTCAACATGTTGAGAACTTGCTTCATAGGAAAGAATAATTATAGTACAGGGGAGAGGACAGTCACATCTTTTTAGAATGAAGTAATTTTATTCCATAGAACTTACTGGAGCTTGGAAAGTTTCAAGCAGCCTTTTCCTTTGTGCTGGGAATAGGCTTGGAAGAAATACCTCCTCCAGGTATGGTGAATGTTATGTTAGCATCGAGCTAGGGAATACGAAAAACAATGTTTGATAATTTTGTTTTGTATTAAAATGGTTTTATAGTCTAAATAAAGATGGGTATTAAACTTCAAAATAAATATTTATTAGATCTAATTAGGAATTAACTATTAATAGTCTTTTTTTTTTAAAGATTTTATTTATTTATTTGACAGAGAGACAGCCAGCGAGAGAGGGAACACAAGCAAGGGGAGTGGGAGAGGAAGAAGCAGGCTCCCAGCGGAGGAGGCTGATGTGGGGCTCGATCCCAGAACTCTGGGATCATGCCCTGAGCCGAAGGCAGATGCTTAATGACTGAGCCACCCAAGCGCCCCTATTAATAGTCTTAATACTCAATTCAAAAGACAGTTTATGATTTAAAAAAAAAAGTCATTAAGCAGGATTTCTTCCAAATAACAAATTGTATAAATTTCAAGGCTGAAGAAAATTATTTTTTTAATGAAGTTCTTAAAGAAAGTTACAAAAGAAAGTATCTGAATTAACTAGAGATGTTTGAAGTAATCATCAAACAAAGTCTTTTGCAGGAAAATAAAATTAATCAATCTCCCACACATTCCACCTGCCCAACCAATTCTTTCAATATTATTTTATTGAGATATAATTTACATACCATAAAATTCTCCCTTTTAAAAAGTGGAAAGTTAAGTGGGTTTTGATATTTCACGAAGTTATAAAACCTCACAACTACCTAATTCTAGAGTATTTTACCATGCTAAATAGAAACCTTTGGGCCCCTGGGTGGCTCAGTTAGTTAAGCATCTGACTTTGGCTCAGGTCATGATCTCTGAGCCCTGCATCGGGCTCCCTGCTTAGTGTGGATTCTGTTTCTCCTTCTTCCTTTGCCCTTCCCCCTGCTTATGCTCTCTCTCTCTCTCTCTCTCTCTCTCAGATAAATAAATAAAATCTTTAAAAAGAAACCCTGACCTATTAGTAGACACACCTCATTCCTTCCCACCCCACTCTCATTCCCTTAACAACTACTAATCTACCTTCTATCGGCATAGATTTGCTTATCCTGGCTATTTCATATAAATGGAATCATGCATGCGGCTTTTGTGTCAGACTTCTTTCAGCTAGCATAATGATTTCTAGGTTCATCCCTGTTTTAGCATGTATCAGTATTTCACTCTTTGTTGTGGCTAAATAATAGCATATGTATAGATATACAACATTTTGCTTATCTAGTCATCAGTTAATGGATACCTTGGGCTATTATAAATAATACTGCTAGAACATTTGTGTACAAGTTTTTGTGAAGGCATTTTTTAAAAGTTTTAATTTAAATTCCAGTTAGTTAACATACAGTGCAATATTAGTTTCAGGTGTGCAATATAGTGATTCAACACTTCCATACACCATCCTGTGTTCTTCACAACAAGTGAAGTCTCCATCACCTATTTCACCCATCCCCCCATCCACCTCTCCTCTCGTAACCCTCAGTATGTTCTCTATAGTTAAGAGTCTGGTTCCTGGTTTGCCTCTCTCTCTCTTTTTACCCCTGTGCTTTTTTGTTTTGTTTCTTAAAGTCCACATATGAGTGAAATCATATAGTATTTGTCTTTCTCTGACTGACTTATTTCACTTAGCATAATACTTTCTAGCTCCATCACAAATGGCAAGACTATTCTTTTTGATGACTGAGTAATATTCCATTGTATATATACGCCACATCTTTTTTATCCGTTCATTGGTCGGTGGACATTTGGGCTGTTTCCATAATTTGGCTATTGTAGACAATGCTGCCATAAACATCCGAATGCATGTGCCCCTTCAAATCTGTATTGGGTAGCCTTTGAGTAAATACCTAGTAGTGCAATTGCTGGATGGTAGGGTAGTTTTATTTTTAACTTTTTGAGGAACCTCCATACTGTTTTCCAGAGTGGCTGCAGTAGTTTGCATTCTCACCAACAGTGCATGAGAGTTCCCCTTTCTCCGCATCCTTGTCAATTGTGTGGGCATAGATTTTCATTTCTCTTGTGTTCACATTAAGAGTGGTGCTGGATCATATGGTAACTCCATGTTTAATTTTTTGAGGAGCTACTAAACATTTTTTCAAAGTGGCTTCACCGTTTTACATCCCTACCAACAGTGTTTGAGGGTTCGAATTTCCCCACACCTCCACCAACACTTGTTATTATCCTTTTTCTTGTAGGCATTTTAAGGAGTGTGAAATGGTATCTCACTGTGGTTTTGACTTGCATTTTGTATCTTTCAATATTTTGAAACAATTCAATGGAGAAAAAGGAAATTCATGATGGTTTTCATGCATCTAAATAAAAAAGGAAAGTGACTTTAGAATTGGTTCATAGCTTACCTATTTATTCATGTATCAGTCTATTAACCAAAAGGATGCATATGGCTTATCAAAATATATAGTATAACATAAATGTAGTACAATATAAGTATTACTATTCAGTAATAGAACTTACTGTGTTAAGCAAGTAGAAAACAGGTAAGGTAACTTATAATATGCAACAGGTATATTATAAGGCTTGTACACTCACCAGAGGTGGGTTAAAATTTTGTCTCTGAGCTTCCTAGGAGCAAAAGTATAAAGTGACAAACTGTAAAATCCATAATGCTTATAAGACTAAAAACAATTTGGAATCTTATACTCACTGTTGTAGAGTTACTATCTATTGTCTGCGTGATCCGTCCAATCTCAAGAAGGTCCTGAATCCTTATGCAGTCTTCTTCATTGCTGACTATTCCAGATGATAGAAGAGCTAAAATTAGCCTCTCACTTCCTCCTGCCTGCCCAGTCCTTATCTATATCCTGCTTCCCTGCCCTCCATTACCACTGAGGAAATTCAAACTCATCTTCCAGGCAGGCCAAACTCATGCTTTTTTTTCTTGGTAGGTCCTTCATACCCCCAGACAGAATTAATTTTCCTCTCTGTGTTCCCATAGCACTTTTTAAGTAACCGTTGTATAGAATTTATCGCTGTGATTCATGTGTGTGTCAGCCTTCCCCAGTGGACAGTGATTGGTTTCACAGGAGGGAAGTATCTTCATGTTCATACCCTCAGGCTGGGCACAAAGCAGCTACTCAGGAAAGGGTGGTTGTGTCAAATCGATTTCATCAATCACTCCTGACTTCCCACCCTCCCATGAACACAGGTCAGTTGTTACTGTCCCTCTTTATAAGTGACTCCCAGAATGAAAATATGTTTTTCATATTTTAGTGTATTGGTGTGCGAAATGCCCATCTGCTCTGCAAACCAGGTTTTCCTCAGCTTCCACTTTCTAATCTAAATGTAAGCCTTTATTTGTATCCCTGATGAATATCATTTTGTTTCCTGCAGGAAGAGATAACTTCATCTTGTCAGACTAAAATGATAAATTTCAGTTTTAATTCTGTCATCCATTATATCCACTCTATCAACCAGTTTGATGTCATCTGTGTATGGGAGAATAATAGGACATATGTGCATTTGCCTTTTTAATATAATTATGTATTAAGTGCCAAAGGAAAATATATCCAGTACATCTAATTATTCTTTTTTTAAAGATTTTATGTATTCATTTTGAGAGATAGAGTATGCAAGCACAAGCCAGGGGGAGAGGAAGAGGGAGAGAGAGAAGCAGACTCCCCACCAAGCAGGGAGCCCGATACGAGGCTCAATCCCCGGACCCTGGGATCATGACCTGAGCTAAAGGCAGATGCTTAACCGACTGAGCTACTCAGGTGCCCCTCATTTAAATATTTATTGGGAAATTTTTTTTGTTCTTGTAATTCAGGATTCTAAAATACTACATTTCTCCCTCCCTCCACCCACACCAAAGCTTTCAATAGCTGTCGAAACTGTGCCATCATTTAATGTATGTGTTCTCTGCCTGCCATGTCTCCCCGACCCCCAGAGACACATAATGAGCAGCTGTGTGTCCCCACTAAGCACGTCTGTGGCATCCTGTACATTCATCATCTTAGAGCTTACACATTTTATGTAATAGTTTATACAGTTACCTCTTTTCCTTACCAGGCTATAGTCTCTGCTTTATTCAGTATCCAAACAGCTTAACACATTACCTGGCTAAAATTTTATTTGAGTCCAATCTACTTTAGATCAATTATATAATATGTATAAATACTATATTCTTTCACATGGTCAGTACCTCAAAAGGGATGTGATAATCTCATAGTAGCAAGAGACGTTATTTCAGGGAAAGTTAAGGCAGTCAGGACTATTTCTGGTTTGCCATACACTAATCAAATAATGACTTACATTCAGCAAAATTTAAAACCTCTTAAAATAAGGGATCTAATAATTTGTCAGTAAACAAAATGGTAGTTTGGAATGTAATCATTCTGAGGTTTATTTTTATTTGTTGTCATGAGCCCTCTGCAAAACTCTATGCTGAAAGGTTGAATCAGTGGGGGCATCTAGGCACTACTCAAGGGTTTTTATTCCTGAAGCATTAAAGGAAGCTTATTAGAAGCCACTCACACCCCAAAGGACGTCCCACAGTGGGAAGTCTGAGGAGACGGTTATGGTGAGAACTCAGTGTAATTTGGTTTTTAAAAATTCCACTCTGCAAGACATCCCCATGATATAAATATTCCTAATTAGCACAGAATTTCAGTTCCTTCATACAAAACGCTGCAGTGCAATTTAAGGTTTCTTAAAATTATCTTAACTTATCCCATTTGGCAAACTAAGCCCAGGTCTTAGGAAATGTGGAGCTGTAGTGTGCAGGAATGTGGGCAGGCTGTGCGAGCTCCCTCCAGATCTGAGAGAGAGCCTTTTTGTTGACCTTACACTGAATCCTTATGTTTGAATATATCATCAGGATGCAACAGCCAGCTACTGGCTAGCTGACCAGAGAAACTTCTGGAACACTAGGGCAGAAAAATGTAAGAGGTGGAAAACTACCTAAACTGAAGTTATTCAAATATGGTTTGCTTCTTAACATACATTCACATAAGCAGCCCTAATGAAAAATAGGTTTTCTGTTAGCAAATGCTGAAGAGACAAAAATCCTGTTCCTGTCTGTTTTCTTTCCTTTTGGGGAAAGGTTAGCTATTGGATGCTATGAAAAAAAAATTTCTAATTCCTGAACCCAACCAATATTTTTAATATCTTGACATCTATATTTATGTTCTATCAAAAAGTTAATAATATGAAGGATTTATTATAAATCCTGAGCTTTATTTTCTGAGTCAGAATAACAGTTATTAAGGATTCACATGTACAAGGCCTTGAGTTTGTGCTAGGACATTGTCCTGTTCTCAGGAAATTTACAATAGGAAAGAGATATAATTTCACACAAGAAACATTTTTCCCCCACTTTCTTCCACTACCATAAAAAAATAAAGTAGAAGAATTAAGAAAATGAACAAATATTACACTAATAAAATACCTAGGGATTGGAAAACTGTCAAGAAAATGTGGAAGAGGGAAGGAAAAAATGAGGCAGAAGGTAAAGAGAATGGGGACCAAGGATATAAATGGATTAAGAAATGATTGCTTATGGCAAATGAGATCACATTGTGACTCAAACATGCCTGTATAGCCCAGGCAGAATTCTGTTGTCGTCGTCTTCTTCTTCTTCTTCTTCTTCTTCTTCTTCTTCTTTTTTAAAGATTTATTTATTTATTTATTTATTTATTTGAGAGAGAGAGAGAGGCAGAGGGAGAGAGAACCACACTGAATGCAGAGTCTGACGTGGGGCTCAATCGTAGGGCTCCAAGATCATGACAAGAGTCAGTTGCCCAAGAGTCAGGGCACCACCCAGGTGCCCCCGAAATTCTGTCTTGATGAGGACCAAGCCACCTCCTGGGATACAACTGACCTAGACCGAGAGTCAAATCCCCTCAGCATGGTGGAAGATTAGTGCCAGAGTATGGGGAGTGGGATGTACAAGGATACTGCGCTTGGATGGATCCTCATGGAATTGTACCTAAAGCCTCCCAAGAAGACAGCCCGAGCATGAACACCAAAAGTGTTATTTTTATTAAAGTTTATAAAGACACATAGCATGCTTCCCCACCGCATTGACAAGGTGCACCATGCAGGAGGTGCCCTGGGTTAATGGAGTTCACTGTGACTTGGTGTTGCTGAAAGTGTGGCTCGTTGGCAGCTTTGGCAGTTTGGGTGCATTTGCTTCACCAGAGCTATCACGTTATAGCGTCATCAGCGCAGGTGGAACTGACTGGTTTTAACATTAGGCAAAAGTGACCTGGTGCCAATGCAGGCAGCAGCGGGATTGCAGGAGTGCCTTCATCGAAGCTCCATGGGATGCTGCAACCTTCACAAGTTCATCTCAGAAAGAGGAAAATGTTGGGCATCATTTAAGGACTGTGAGGATCATGTTCTTGAGCACATGTGACATACTTTTCAGAGCTCTTGAAATTAGTGGGTAAAGGTGTATTTTAGAAATGAACTAAAAGAGGGGTGCCTGGATGGCTCAGTCGGATAGGTGTCCGACTTTTTATTTTGGCTCAGGTCATGATCTCAGGGTTGTGAGATCGAGCCCCACCTTGAGCTCCACACTCAGCATGGAGCCTGCTTAGGATTCTCTCTCTCCCTCTGCCCCGCCCCCACACTCATGAGTGCTCTCTCTCTCTCTCTCTCTCAAAAACAAAACAAAACAAAAACTAAAGAGGTAACCATAGCGAAGTCTAGGGTGCGGTTATGAGTAGGGTGACATGCAATTTGTCATCCAAACCGGAATGACTTCAAGAATGACGGGTGTGCTGCTAATAAGACAGTAAATGTAAAATAAGACAAATTAGAAAGTATAGTCACACTATGAGGAACTGTCCTTTTCAACTCTGTTAGTTTCGTCATGTTTGCAGTTTTATCCTAAGCATATATTTTTTAAATCAGAAAAACATATAAAATTATGTAACATATATCTAAATGAGGAAAGGGGAGGAAGGTTTCACAAGAGTGACAGGGCAAAAATGGGAGCATGATGTTTGCATTGTTATGGTAACCTCAGTACCACCCCCAACCCTTCATTATAGTCTAGAACATTGTCTGCAAATTATTCATCATTCATTGACAACCCCAAAGCGGCCTCCCTTGCTTAGCGTTGTCCCACTGTCCCAGCAGTTATGGTATGCCCCACTTTAGTTACTGGATTTTACTCTCTGCTGTGTCTTCTCTCTTTCAGGGTCCAAAGGGGCATTTTTATGTTAAGAGCCTGGGGGTCAAGTTTAGAAACACAATGCTTCTCATCACAGATGGCCATATAAGTCCCATTAAGATGCTAATGGTAGAAAATTTTTTTATGAACGGAGTGCCCTTGAGATCAAGGTCAGAGCACCCTTGAGATCAAGGTCCTAATTTATTTTGTTCCATATTCACAAAGAGAAGTTGACTTCTTTTTTAAAACTAAGTTGAGGTTTTGTTTTTGGTGAATTCTAACATGTAGCTAGAAGTTTCCAGTGCAAGCATACTTTTTTGTTTTAAGTTCTAAATGACTTTGTAACCTCTAAAAAGTTTCCGTGTTGGAAATTGAACTCTCCTCTGTCCATAGGGCTGGTTCAGATAGAACTATGTGGTCAGTCTTCTGCCATTGTCCCAGCCCACTTCCTTGAACAGCTGCCTTTATGAGACAGATGAGATTTAGAAACTCGGCTCCTCAGAGCCCACGGTGATGCAAATAAAGCTGGAATTTAGGCCATATATGAGAAAAGGTGGGCCACCAGTCCACTGACTGTAAGTCTGATCACTCTACAAAAGTCGCTAAGCAGCTGTCGCCTGCAAAGGGAAGGCCTGGCAGGGGAGGTAGCTAACTGTCTTGTCTGGTTTAAGTTCTCTGCCAAAAGTCTCCCTAAAAGTTATGTTTATTAACCTTCCCAGTATTGGAAGATCTCTGAGGGCCTCATTTTTATGTTCTGTTCACAGGACTATCTGTAGGGCCTGTAACAGTGACTTTATATGCCATATAAAAATAGTTTAATTAAAGAATATTTCTTCATCTTTAAAATGGGGATATTAATTGTACCTGTATCCAGGATTGATATTCAGCTGAATAATCCATTCTGATATATAATTTCAGTGTCACAGGATGGTGAGGATTGCATGAGTTCGAATGTGTAAAGCACTTACCGTAGAACCTGACACATAGCAAGTGGTCAGTAAGTCTTAGCTGCCATCAGTTGGAAGGCAGGGAGGTTGACACCCGGGGAGCTTGGGGAGCAATGAAGGAGCCCAATAGTTGGCACCCCTGAGTCAGGGAAGATACCACAGATGTTCATGCTGAGTCCCTCCTGATTGTGGGGAAGAACACTTGCCAAGGGTGCTGTCGTCCTTGCCTCCTGGGCCAGGCTTGACCTCGACTGCCAGGAGAGGGGAGTATGGGAGGCAGAGTGCCTTCCGAGGGAACTGGTGACGGTAGAGGCAAAAGGGCAATGAGGTGGGAGCTGAAGTCAAATGCATCTCCCACCCCCACCTGCCAGGAGCTGGTTTACAACCCAACCATTAGTTTGCTATCCTTGACTTAATACATTGTATATTGGGGTTTCTATTCTCTATTAAAATGCAAATGTCCTCGGGGCAGGAGGTCATACATTAACCTACCATCAGTAAATGATATTTATATCATCTGCTTAGGGATACTGTTCTCCCAGGGACGAGATGGCAGAATTCTGAGAGAATGCAGGGCAGATATGTTTGATAACGGGGCACCGAGATCACTTGAGCATGGGACAATGCCCAGGAGAGTGGTAACCCCAACCTGCCAGGGAGGACCACTGTAAGTGGGGAGCTACTGGGGGTAAGGTGGAGGGTATAGGATGTGAACAGAACATGTAGGAGGGCCCTCTTAACAAATATCTATTGCTTCCCTGGGAATAAATCTTGTTGCAAAGATGAGAAACTCAGCATTATTTTCGGAGGGTTTTCAACTTAATTGCTCTGTGTTTTGTTTTTTTTTTTTCCTAATAGATTATCATTTTAGGATACAGTGCCTGGTACTCTTTGGTTAGGCTACATGTATGTAAGACTGAAGGCAGTTGTAGAAGATGAAAGTGGGTTGGAATTTATGCTATTTGTGTATTTGGTAATAATTCTTACACTTCACATTTGTATAATGGTATATATATAATCTATATAATCTATTTAGTCACGATAATTCTGCGAGGTATGGAGGGCATGTGGTATTAACTCTATTTAATACATGAAGAAACTAAGGCACAAAGAATTAAGATGCAAGAATAGTGGTAGAAGCCTCTGGGGACAGGGATTCAAACCATGGTTTTCTGACTTCAGATTCAGGGATTTTTTTTTTTAAATCATCACTTGGCTGCCTCTCAACCACAAATTAATTGGTGGCATCTGTCAAGCTGAAAAACAAAATCATTTTCAGTATTTTTTCTTTTTGCCATTAGATAGAAGAACCTCTGGGTCCTACCAGTTTGCTCTCCATTAAATATACTAATTGAAGAATAAACTAGTTCTATTCTCTAAACCAGCAGTTCTAGAGAATACACATGATCCACTGGGGCATGGGAAGAAAATATTGGGACTTTTAGTTTCAAATTTGTGGATGTGTTTAAATGAACCTACCACTACAATATACCTTAAAATATATACCTAAACATACACACACATCTACAGCAATAAAGAGTATAATTTATAAGGAAGTATATTTACAAATATTGAGATGTATGCTTTCTTTTTTCTTTTTTTTTTTAAACACTGAATTGCAGGTTCACAAAAGCTTGGAAATCATTGTTCTTAACTGGTAATGACTTTCTGTAAAATGTTTGCACTGTTCTTAGCTAAGCACACTCCTTTTGTTTCACCTTAAGCTTAATGCAACAGAGTATGGCAACCGGGCTGCTGTACCCAGAATAACAGAAGCTTTGACTGAGAAGGGCCTAGAGGGATCAATTCTCCTAACCCCTGCATTTGACAGAGGAAGAAACTGAGGCTTACAGGGGTTAAGGGATTTGCCCAAGCTGACAAGTTAAGGTTGAGCCCAACAATATGGGAAACGGATAGAAAATCCAGTTAATGCTTAGCTAGCCATGGTAATGTGTCATGGGGCTGGCTTGCAGAAATTAAATCCGTTAATAATCCCCAAACCTTATTTTAGCCAGAAGTTTTAAATGCCTCACCTATCAAACCTTTTGCTAAAGATGATAATGTAATGGCTTTGTTTCTTTGGGCCCCCCAAAATGTCTGCGTTAAGCAAAAATGTCACTCACATTCTGCTCACTAGGTATCTGGTTACATACAAATACAAATAGTGATTTAATTATACACAGTACTTGGTCAAAACACTTGTATTGACACAAATATACTCCTCATCCCTGACTTGTTGTAAAGAATGGAACCAAATTACAGTATTCTCCCATAGGCAAGTAATTGGTCAAAATGCACTAATTTTTGAAATACTAAAATGTTGCTTCTGAAGGGACCAACATCTCATTGGAATTTAAAACGAGAACAATGCTGGACTATTGTCATAGGCTAAATTCCAGTGCATATTCAATTCTGTTCTGAACTCACAATTTTCTCCCGTTGATCTGGCTATATATTTAATCACCAGTGCATAAGGTTTTTATTTACTGAAATGTGGCAGACAAGATTAGTCCTCATTACTTTTTAATTTTATAAAAATATCCGGATCATTTTTGAATGACCTACTCCCTCTCGTGAACTTTAACATAATTTTGCCCTTTCAAACACAAAACAAAATACCTCTAAGTTACCATCACCAACCTGCTAGTATCTTTATTAGGAAGCTTATGAAATTTATAGTTTTGTTTAGGAGCATTGACTTCCTTACTCTATTGTCTCTTCCCCCCCCCAAATAAGTTATTTAATTTGTTTTCAACTAAGGCATTTCTTTTTATTTATTCAGTCATTTTATGTCCTCTCAGCAAATGGCATTTTCCCTCATTCTATCATATTTTCTAACTAGTTGTGTATCATATAGAATTACTGTGAACATTTTTTACAAATTTTGTGATCTGTCATTTTACTGAATTTTATTACTTATAGTAGTTTTTTGGTTGATTCTCTTGGGTTTTCCACATAGGTGTCCATCTCATGTGGATAACAACTCTTCTGCCTCCTTTTTTCAGATCTTTATGCATTTTGTTCTCTTATGTAACTGTATAAACTACGACTAGAGCAATTATATAACTATGCTTCAATTATTGAGCACGAAGAAGTTTTTCCCATTACAATAAAGCTGCAGTGAACATTTGCACAGAATTTGAGTAGTGTGGGTCATTTCCTTAGGATAGATTCCCACAAATGTGATTGTTGGTCAAAAGGCATAATAATTGCAAAGAATTTTAGTGCATTTTACCATATTTCTTTCCCAAAAGACTCTATCAGTGATTACACTCACCTTCCTCCACTGTCCACAGTCCGAAGGCTCCTGGCACAGACACCTGCCTCCCATACCTTCCTTTGTGTTACCTTTGCTGCCCACTTGGAGGGTACCTGGGAATTCCAAATCAAACCTCTCCAAATCAAATAAAGATCAGACACAAGAACATAAAAGCTGCAACTCGAGTAACCCAATAGCAATGTAGAGATGACATTTCATTGATTTGGAGATGATCTGCTTACTCAGCCTGCAAATCATCCTCGACTCCTTATTTCCCTCATTCCTTCTGTTCTGAACACCACTAAGCTCAGTAGTTTCCACCACCTTAACTTCTCTCCTCCCCATTCTTTATCCTCCATCCACACTGTTACTGGTCTAGTTCAGGGGCTCATTCTCTCTCAAGGGGAACCCTGTAATCCCATCTAAATGAGCTGACCACTCCCACAGAATTCTTGCTCGGCTTCTGCTCAAAGTCCTTCAATGGCAGCCAAACTCCTGAGGATGGTCACTATCTACCTGTTCAGTTTCTCCTTTTAACCTCCCGCTTACATACTACCTTCAAGCCTTGCCAGAGTATTTGCAGTTCCCCGACAACTTGCAGTTCGAAACCTCTATGTTTGCATGTGCCATCCCAACTGCAGGAATGTGCTCCGCAGCCACACATACCCCCAACCCCATTCACCCAGAAAAATCCTTTTTATCCTTTAAGATCCAACTGAAAGGCCTCCCGTCTGTTAAAACATTTCCCATTCCACTCTTCACCCCCCACCCTAGAACTATTATAGGAAGGCCCACCCATTGATGGGGTATGGCAATATTGTTTGAGGTTACTGTTGTGCCCAGTTACCAGGGTTCTTATATAAGTAAAACAAGATTGATACAAATTGGTAGAGACTGGCTTTCCCCCCTTTTTGGTGAATTATATTTGTTTAATGTGACTTCAAGTTTATTGAGTACAAATCTATTATTTCCACCAGCAGTGTAAGCTCATGAATCAATACCGCAGAAGGGAACTCCATAGGAGCCAGGGGAAGAATGCTTACAAGGTAACAGTCACTCTATGCCTCCCTGCTTCCCTGTGCCTCAGGCACTTGCCTTGCTGACTGTTAAGGATCACCTTAGACCCTGGAGCACAATGATGAGAGAGCCCCAGAGACTTGCAACTTCAGACAAAGCTTTTGCCCCCCCCCCTTTTTTTGGTAGGGGAGAAATCCAGAAATCTCGTGAGCTAGTTTGATAGAAAGGTAAAGTCATAGAGCTGGAAGTAGGGTGTGGGGTGTTAGTATGTCATTCAGTCCAGTTCTTTGCTTATAGAAACACAAGAGGAACAAACCAGTACCTCCTGTTTCTAAAGGTCTGTGGGAAAGAAAAATCCTTTGTTCCTCCAAGCCAGCTTCTGTCAGCCTTCATCAGCAAGGAATTGCTGGTTCTCACTTCCTTTCCCGCCTGCCCCGCATCGCCTTATCTATCTCTTCTAACTTCATTTCCCTCCTCTAGGGTGACTCGCTTAATATTTCTGGTTGGCTAGGATGGCTGGGCAGCAAGTGTCTTCCCTGAACAGCACCAGTTACATGCTTCTGACTTATACCAAGAGGGCCTCCCTCTGATTCATGTTCTGCAAAAGTCTGGGCAGGGGTAGGTGGGGAGCAGGGAGAACCTCACGGATAAGTACATACAGCACCCACAATTCAACAAGGAAGACCAGAAGAGGTGTTCCCATCACACACCTGGGGATGAATTTTGCTTTACAGCACTGCTGCCCTCCTGAAAACTCTTCTAAAGCGGGCCAATTTATTCCAAATTCCACCACAAGTGTCTGTGAATGTCTAGTGAGATGTTCAAAGCAAGTTAACCATCTACAAGTTATGGGGGGGGGGCTCTTTTTTTGTGGATTCATTGAGAAACACGGACGAAACTGCTAACATATGTTTCTGTTGCTAGGCCTTAGTCTTATCACAGTTTGAAACTGTAGAAAATCAATTATGTGCTTTGAATTACTCCCTTCCCTGGCACAAAAGCATTTCTTCATTCTTTCGGGATAGTGAACACTTTGCAACATCTACCACTAAAAGCCTGTTAGGATTCTCTGCTAAATTAATGTAGTACAAATAAACCAAACAGAAGGCCAGTAGAATGCTAAACATCCCCCTTTCTCCTCTGTTGTGGCTTCCTTGCAGCTTGGGACCTTTCTGCCTTGCTGATGCAACATCTGGACAGCATTCAGGGTTGTTTCTCAAGGACACAAGAGTGCACCTCCGGTGAATTTCAACTTTCAACATCTCTCTGGCTCTAATCTATATTTAATGTTTCATGACTGGTAGTCAAAGAAGCTTCAGCTAAATATCAGGTTGGAATGAAAATGATCCTTGGGAGAACATTTGCTTCCAGTGTGCGCCAGCAAAGTGTATGTGACAGAGGCTTTCCCTGGAGATTTGTTGCCCATTCTCTTGCAGTAATAATAATTACGCCTTATGATTGCTGTGCCCACATAATCAAAGATCGCTTCATCAAATGTGATCCCGAGGGGAAGCTGCCTCTGCTCCTAACTGGATGTCAGTCACAGAGAGCAGCACCCCTAGGGATCCCCAATCTTTCTTTTGCCCTTTTCAGTACTGTGTTGTTAGCATTGTGTTTCTTCATATTCTTCTCAATGCAAATGATGTGTAAATCATGCCCTCCAGAAGGCGCATGTGGTGAGGGGGAGAGGGTGGGGAGGGAGGTGGGGCTGGTGTATTCTTCTCCCCTGGCTTCCCTCCCTAACCTACCACAGGGATTTCTCGCATGGAACATAATTACATCTGTGCCATATGGGCTCATTTATATTCTATTACAGGTTAAGCTAATACGACTCAGAAATATGCTAAAAATACCTCAAAGTATTCTAGAGCTGTCAAAACACTTGTCATTTCTTGCTCACCCGTTTGATTGCTAGTGTTTTTGTTTTTGTTGGGAGATTCAGAGAGCTAAGAAAGCATGCTGGCATGCTGGTGTCCAGTCTATAAATATAATTTAATTTCCTGTATTATTGCAATCTTTGGGATTGCAAAGAAAAGATCTTTCTTTATAGACCTGGAATGGCCCCAAGACATGGGCACTGAAGCCCCTGTACTTGTAGATTTTAATTTCCCAAGAGGAAGAAAATACAGATTTCAGATGTGTGGTTTTGTCAGCTTTAGAATATTTCTTGTCTTTGTTTGATGTAATTATTCATTGTGATAGAGAAACACCTGCAGCGGGCTGACACACCAGAGAAACGTGCTGCTTGAGTTACAGGATTTGGTTTGGATGTCAGGCAAATCTTGTTGAAATCTTACATGTGGCATGATAATGAGAAGTACATCTGTAATGAGTAATGAGTTCAATAATGATTTACAGGGGCATGTTAGGTTGTTTGTGTGCAATGGCTAAAGTCCACCAACCCGTTAATTTCTACCATCAGTTTGGAAAATTGGTAGGTCATGCTTGTGTAGACGCTTAACCTAATGGTTTGATTATGTAATTAATTTTTTTCATTACTACTATCTTAACATGTTAGTGGAATTTTTAAAAATTAATCTTGGGAACAGAAGAGCAAGCACAAGTACTGTACTTTCCCATGCTTGACAAGTAACATTTCCAAAGCTTATATGGTGCTAATCACAGTATCAGCCATCGGGTAAATACACAGACCATTTAACTGAGAACTGAACTTCCACAAAAGTATACCTTTCTCATTTGCTAATAACTGTCCTATACTATCTGGTTGAAGGAATAACTATTCTATACTATCTGGTTCCAATCTCACCTCCACTACTCACTAGCTTGTTATCTTGGCAAATCCCATAATTTTTCCAGTTCCCCCATCGATAAAATGAGCATAGGAATAGTAGCTTTTCCCGTGGGATTGTTGGAGGTATTAAATGAGACAATATATGTAAAATACTAGGCACAGTGTCTGGCACGTAATAATCACTTAGTAAATATTTGTTGTTACTGTTGCTGATTTTTAGTTTTATTATAAATAGCTTCTTTATAATTATATGGCGCTTTTAGTTAAAAATTAAGTTTTTGCCTTAATCATGTTAGTTGCACAAACTTTCATTTCTTAGATCATACAAGCCAGAGGTTCCTGGCATTTTTGGATTTTACAACCAACTTCTTACTCCATTTAGAATCATTAGAAATTTTATGAACTGGCATGGGAAGAAACAGAAAAATTCAATGTTAATGCGCTGAAGACAAGATTTTCTACTTAACGTATAATTTTAAAATATTTGTACATTTAGGATTGCTCAGAATACAAAGTGTCTGAACTCATGCAATTGAAATGTTACATTTAAATCAGAAGGAATTATAATTTATGGTGGGCAAATGATTGAGCCAGTAACTATAACCAAGTTTTTAGTTTTTGCTTCTTTCAGTTCTTTTTTAAAAAATTATTTTATTTAAATTCAATTAGCCAACATATAGTACATACTTAGTTTCTGATGGCTTCTTTCAATTCTTAATGTAGAACTATTTGAACACTTTGAAGGGATGTGTGTGTGTGTGAGAAGGGGAGAATCTATGTTATAGGTAGTTGCACACAAGAGAACTTAATTTTGGGGTTTCATTTAAGTGTTCCTATTCAGCCTCATGACCTTGGGTAAGTTATGTGCCTTCCTAGTCTGCAGGATTGGGCTCTGGATTCTCAGATCTTCCTTCCTTTTATGCCGTTTATGCTAGTATAAGAGTGCCATGAAAAAAAGTAGAATTAATATAGGAAGGGCTGTGAGTTGCCTGGACACTTCGAACTTGGGTTTTTGAATGGAAGTTCTAATATAAATGATACAGAAATAGGACTTTTCTCTTTCACTTGTCTTCGTTTGTGGTTAGGGATAGAAGCAATGGCAAAGTGACATTTGGGCAGTCTTTTACAGGTGATCATCCCCATCTCCCTCCCTGGCCAGGCTGTAGGTACTAGGTTTTTGGACAAGGATGCCAAAGATTTAAAGGATTCAGTAGCTAGGGAAACAGCAATGTGATTCTAGACCTTCATGATTTATGAAATTTCATGATTAGAACTGATATTTTTCAGTTTTTAGAAAACGCTTTTTTCCCCCTCTCAAAATTACCCCCAGAGACTTTTCTGCAGAAAACGTAAGGCACACAAGCTTTTTTTTTTTTTTCTTTTAAGATTAATTTAAATATTATTTGAGGTGAGAGCAGAGGGAGAGAAAGAGAGAGTCTTAAGCGGACTCTGCAATGAGTGCAGAGCCCAACTCGGGGCTCCATCTCAGGACCCCAAGATCATGACCTGAGCCAAAATCAAGAGTCAAATGCTTAACCGACAGTGCTACCCAGGCGCCCCAGGCACACGAACTTTTAATGGTAAAGTTCAGTCATCTTTGCTTTTCATTTTTTCTTGTCAATTGTATTGTAAATTGCTTTAAAGTAAAAATAAAAGTTTTCCTCTTTAATCTTACATATTAAAAATGAAATAAATCTTTAAAATGGTAAACAGGATTTGTTTTTCAGGCTGAATCAGTATGAGATTAATGTTTTCCAAAATGTCATTTGGTTCGACCCTAAATCTTTTCTTATAATATCTTCCCTAACCTATTCCCCTATTGTCCACATGAGACCGCAGAGGGTATTAGAGATAAGGATTGGTAGAAATCTATTCTACAGAAAATCAAAAGGAAGTCTTTTTCTTTTCCCCTGCAGTTTTTCTTAATAGGCCAGGAAACATTCTTTGGGAAAAGCTGGAAGTAAAAGTGAAGCAATATTAAGACAACCAGTAGACTCACAAACAGACATTCATTTGTTCCTGAGGGGAGGTGTGTGTGTGTGTGTGTGTGTGTGTGTGTGTGTGTGTGTGTGTTTACTTAAAGCCAGCATTCATTACAAACTTAAAATTAACTGCATTCTCTCTAAAAATGTCCAGCCAGAATGTGTCTTAATAGGGGACGCTTCCATTAAAAGCCTTGTCCTCCCAACTTAACCTTGAGAGGCAGCAGAAGTAACCTAAATTGCAACCATTCTGGCTCTCCATGCCAGATCTAGAGGCTTAAAGCTTTCAAAACATAGCTACTGTGTTCCCATGTCTTCTGTAAAAGACATTTGTCCTATCTAGAAGGAAAGATCATTTCAAATTTGAACATCCATTTATAGAACTTTGGACAGAAAAGCAAATTCCCAGAGTCCCAATTGACTGAAAAAAAAAATTCTATCATATAAAAAAATTCATCTGAAGATGAAAAAAACCTCAAACTGTAGTCACAAAATTGTGTCATATTTCACATAACCTATGTAAACTATCATCTAGAAGACAGTGGGAAATCTGAGAGTCATGGCTATTTTTTTTTAAATTTTGGAAAACTTTCTTAGCAAATTTAATGTATTAGATTATAATGTTTACTCCATTTTCTTGCTTTTTGTTAATATACTTTTTTTCTTGTATTCTGTAGGGAATTTAGAAAATCACAAGAGATATAAAGAAAAAAATAAATTTTAAAGAGATAACTCCCTTGACATGTTTTTATCTCTTTCTAGTCTTTTCTTTATTCACAAAGATATATTTTAAAGTAATGAGATTGTGCTCCATATAAAATTATGTATCTTGGATTTCATTCGTTTATCGTTTCCTCATGTCTTTAAATATTCTTCCAAAATTCTATTTTTAACAACTGCATACTATTTCATTGCAATTGTTCCATAACTTTGTTTACCTTAATTTTCCTTTGGAGATATTTCCTTCTTAGTGATTTCAGTATGCAGTGAATGATTCTTCCAATGTCATGGGTTCCCAAACCCCTGAACTCTTTTTCCCTAGTGGTGTTGTCCTTCCCTTCAGTAGCCACTCATTCCCATGGGCTGCTCCTGCTAGAGCATGTCACTCTCACTCTCTCAATGTCATGTGTCATGTATCCCACCCTAACCAACATCTCCTGACTTTCCGGATCACCCTGTCTAGTATTCTGACTATAATTCTTTGACCCCTCTGGGCTCTCCAGTTCTACCACCTCTCCACTACCTCTTACTCCCTTCCTGTCCTGGCTCCCCTTCACTCAGCTGAATTTCATCCACAACAATCATTCAGCTGTGTACACACCTTCAATTTCATCCTCCATTCCTCCATCATGTTTGTTTGGAGAAACCACAGTTCTGCTTAAATCCAAATCTTTGCCTACTCTGTACCTGCACCTGGGTAACTTATGGCTGGAAAACACACAACCAACCTGATTGCTCTCACTTTAAATTCATAAGCACAAACGCAATGAGCCCTTAGTGCTCGTAGTAACTGTTCTGTACCTCTCTAGTCCATTTGTTCCCCTACTCGTTGACTATTTGCTACCTTCTTCTCTCCCCTCAAACCTCCGATACCTCCTCCTCTAATCTTTATCACCTTGGCTGATGATGTTACATCCTGCTTTCCTGAGAGAGAGAGGAGAACTTCCACTGACCCTTACAATCGCCTCTCCCCCCACACTCACATTTACCCCACCATGTGCCACTGCCCCACCTGCTATCAAAGATGAGTGTCCATGCTCCTAACTAAAACCAGCCCTTCCACCTGACCCAGTCCCATCCCTTCTCACCTACTTGTTTTAGCAGCTAGACTTTCTCTCTCTTATGTCATCAAAATGTTCATTCTCTACTGGATCATTTCCTGTAGCATAGAAACATGCTTATAATTCTCCCATCTGTCCCTATAAGCCATCACCCATTTCTTTGGGCTCTTTACAGCATAATTTGTTGAAAGGGATGTCTCTATTTGACATTTTTTTAAAAATAAAGATATTTATTTATTTATTTATTTATTTATTTATTTATTTGAAAGAGAGAGAAAGCAGGAGGAGGGGTGGAGGTGGAGGTTGTGGGGTGTGGGAGAATTCCAGGCAGACTCCGCATTGATCATGGAGACCAATGCAGGACTTGATCTCAGGACCCTGAGATCATGACCTAAGCTAAAATGAAGCGTTGAATGCTTAACTGACTAAGCCACCCAGGTGCCCCTCTACTTGACATTTCTGATTCTTTTCCTTCCACTCTCTCCTGAGTCCTCTCCAATCACATTTTTCCACTACCTCACTGAAACTGCTCTTGTCAAGATCACGAATGACTTCCCCACTGCTAAATCCAATGGTCAGTTCTCATTTCTCATATATTTGGCCTTTCTTCATTTGGCTTCTGGGATATCACACTCTCTGGAATTTCCTCCTACCTAACTAATTGCTTCTTCTCAGTCTCATTGGTTTTTCCTCTCCTACCTGATCCCTTAAAGTTGGGGGTCTCCAGTGTCTTGGGCCTTAGTCCTCCTCTCTTCTCTGCCTATACTTATTTCCATGGTGATTGCATCTAAACTCATTACTTTAAATACCACTTAAATGCCTAACACTCTTGAGTTTATCTCTTCATCCCAGACCTATCTTCTGATCTCCAGACTCACATGTAGCAACCTATCGTATCTTCCTTTGGTTGTCTCAAATTGAACATGTCAAAAACTGATTACCTGATATAGCCCCTACACTAGCTCCTCCTACAGCTGTCCCCATCTCAGTTGATGGCAACACAATCTTCCTGGGGCCAAGGTGACAACTTTGGCATCAGTTTTGACCTTTGTCTTTTCTCACAGTCTCTATCCAGTTCATCAGAAAATTTCTTGTTCTATCTTCGTCATATACCCAGAACTTGACCATTTCTCAGTACCACCTCTGTTACCACCTTGGTCCAAGCCACTATTACCAGTTTCCTAACCTATTTTGCTGTTTCTATCCTTGCCCCTCCCACCATGAATTCTCAGCATAGCAGCCAGAGTGAACCTTTTAAATCTAAATCTGATCAGATTGTGTCTCTGCTTAGAATCTTCTAAAGACTCTCCAGTTCACTCAGAAATTGGGGCACCTGGGTGGCTCAGTGGGTTAAGCATCTGCCTTCGACTCAGGTCATGATCCTAGGGTCCTGGGATCCAGCCCCACCTGGAGCTCTCTGCTCAGTGGGGAGTCTGCTTCTCCCTTTCCCTCTGCTTGCTGCTCCCCCCACTTGTGCTCTGTCTCTCTGTCAAATAAATAAGTAAAAATCTTAAAAAAATAAAAATAAAAACAGAGTGAAAGTCAAAGTCTTTTCAATGGTCTACTAGGCCCTCTGTGTCCTGACCTCAATTCCCTATCTGAGCCCTCTCCTTCTCCTCTCCCCTGAATTCACTACACTCCGGCCACATTGGTCTCCTTGCTGTTCCTCAAACAAACCAGGCAAAGTCCCATCTCAGGGCCTTTGCACTGGCTGTTATGTCAGCCTGAAAAGCTCTTCTACTCTTTATGTGAATGTTACCTTCTCAATAAAGTCTGCTTTGGTCACCCTATTTTGTAATGCACCCCCAACATCTCCTGTTCTTAGGAGATCCTCCTTATCATGTCTTCTCATTCTTTTCCCCCATCATTTGGGAAAGCTTCCCGTATCATATGGGAAGCTTCTTTTTTATTTTAAGATTTTATTTATTTATTTATTTATTTATTTATTTGAGAGACAGAGAGAAAGGAAGGGAGGGATAGCGCACTAGCAGGGGGAGGGGCAGAGGGCTAGGGAGAGAGAGAATCTCAAGCAGACTCCACAATGAGTGCAGGGCTGACACGGGGCTCCATCTCATGACCCTGGGATCATGACCTGAACTAAAATCCAGAGTCAGACACCTAACCCGCTAAGCCACCCAGGTGCCCCTCACATGGGAAGCTTCTAACAAGCTATGCAATTCACTTATTTTATTATGTTTGTGTTTATTATTTGCATTCTTGCCTGAAATTTAGGCTCTCACAGTGTCAGGGTCTTCATTTTGTTCACTTAGATATAGTGAGTGCCAAGAAAAAAGTCTGACATATAGTAGGTGTTCCATAAATATTTGCTGAAAACCTTTAATGCATAAGCCTATTCATATAGAAAAGGCAAACATTTTAAAGACATGTTAATCTCCTTACTTTAGTCAATATTTGTTTTGCAGAAGCTGCTATCTAAAGTCAAGTGTCATTTCAACTTTGGTTTGTAATGCCTTAGTTGAAGCTTCACTTTTTCTATCCTTTGGAGAAGTTGACTTTCAAAACTGTTTTGATGATAGATAAAATGAGAAAGAATAGCAAGGTACTGAAAAGTAAGGTGAAGAATTATGACAACCATCTGGTAATTTCAGCTACATGAACCCCAGTGGTGAACCCCTGTCATCTAGTGGAATATATAGCTCCCAGCAGAAATACTTTAATTTGTCAATTGGAGCATGGAGGATGGTGGGTTGGAATGAGCATGGTGGGGGGTTGGCTGTGAAAAGGAAGTGGAAAGTAAAATGGAAGGAAAATAGATATGCTAGAAAGGGCATCGAGTACCCAACCATTGTAAATGACCATGCCTATAGGTTAACATGTTGGAAATACCTGTGTTTTTCTGACTGAGAAAATTGTGATGTGCGCTTACTAAGCAGCATAAAAAGGATGACATTTCTCTTTTCCTCAGATCTGAAATATTGTGTTGGTTTTTAACTTACATGGGGAACCGAACTGTAGGAAGTTTGCTTAAACTTCTCCCCTACCCCACATTCCAGAGCCTGAGCTCATGCTACTATTAATCGGCTGGGAAAAACAGATTTAAAGGATTCTTACTTTCAAGTATGAAGGCATGTGAATCCAGCTAGGGAGACAGGCATTACAACCACTAAACAAACACCTGCATTAATCAAGGAGCACTCAGAAATAGGGCTTGACCTACCCAGGGAGGATTTTGTAAGGAAAGCTGGTTCTCACAGAAGGGGGAAGCAAAACTGCCTCGTAGGAAACCAGTTGTTTGTGTGCACACGGCTCCAGCTGCTTAAAATCATTTTCTCCTCATCTGCTTTAATCAGAGTTTCCTATTAGTTTTTTCCCCAGTTGCTTTCCAGTGTTGACAACAGTCACTTTACCATGGGTGAGTGAGGGTTGGATGGGGCAGGAGTGGGGGATGGGCAAATTGAGTGGTAACCACTCTCATTCCTTACTATTGATATGTTTTACTTGTTGGGGGGAAATAAGGGAAAGTAAAACAAGTGTTTTACCAAGGCCACAGCCAGGTTCCTCAGACCTCAGAAGGGCAGTAGATAACCAGGAGGCACAGAGCATAGGTTTTTCAGAACAGAGAAAAATGATCGGTGAGGAAGGAGAGGTGGAGCATGCTAGGATGTGTATATATTGGGGGAACACTTCAATTTCAATAGCATGCTCAGACAATGCTTTGTGGAGAAGGAAACTTTTGAGCCAAGATGTAAAGGGAGTGAGATCTTAAGTCATGGGAAGGAAAAGCATTCCAAGCAGAGGGAACAGCAAAGAACCTGAAATGGAAACATGCTCCTGCTGAGCTCAATTAACACTCTGAGGAAAGATTTTTGTAAAATGCTGAGGGTAATTACTCAGCAATGAAAAGTCAAGTTTGAAAACCAAGGGGCTTCTTTGATAGCATACAAAGAATTGCCCATTTCCTGTCAGGGGAAGGCATAAAAAGTTGAGGAACAGGCCTAAGACGTAAATGTAAAAGAAAATAAGCTCCAGAGAATATCAACTCCCAACCAAGGAGGGTCGTCTTCTATCCCAATGTCAGCTTCATTGTGAGAAAGTGGACCCTACCTCATGGGATGGGACTTCTAGCTTAAAGCCCCTGAAAATCTTGAATCCCTAGCTGCCGTGCATTCTGGTAAATGTCTAACAACTAGCTCTCCGATACATTCATCAGATATACTTTTAAGTTTATTCCATACACTTATTATTTTCTTCACTACTTACTTTGTCTGGCCAGTCAAGAAAACAATAAATTAAGACCTGATTTAAAGTGTTCATTAATTTCCATGGGGTAAGTACTCCCACCGTGGCCAATTTCAACGTGACTTTCCACTGAATATGCTACTCAATAGCACCCTCTTATATACATTTTCTCCAGACACAATAGATGCAAACATCCTTAAGAACGTAAGTAATAGTAAAACGTAGTAAATCACTAGAAAATGAGCTTTCAGTATGTATGACCTTTGTTTTATTTTTAATTTAATTGTAAGTTTATATAATTTTATTTATAATAATGGGCATTTTTACAACTGGTTTAATAAATTCCTGAAAATTAAACAATTGGCTCTTGAGATGGGGAACTAACAAGTAAAGAATTCTAATTTATTTAAATTGCCATTGGAGGATCTGGTGTGAAATCAAGTTTCCAAAAATTTACTGGGATCTAACACATTAAGATTATGCATTTTCTTTACATAGTCAATGAATCTATCAAGGAGAATGGTATGATTAATCTCATAGGCTACCATTCTGCCAACTTTGATTTGGAAATAACTGAGTTTTAAACTGCATATCGTTTTTAAGAATCTGTCATCTTTTTACATATGCAAGAATCGATTCAATTCCCTTAAACAAAAGAACACAAACATTATTCTCTTCACCTAAATTTTGCCAACAACAATGCCTTCTTAGCAACAGGATCTCTGCAGTTGGTTAGGGATTATTTTGTAACATGACAAAAGATTGCAATATAAAATTTGTTCCAATTAACATTCTTAAAAAGTTTGCCTGCTGGAGGAAGAACTATTCTTTAACGTGCTGTGGATTTTCTTTTGACATTTTGTAGTGTAGTGAAACCTCCTATTTCAGCTTAATGGAGTTGGCCCTAAATAGAGTTGGATGGAGCCAGGAAATTTGGTATAAGATAGAAACTAGCATGGCTATACTCTTAGGTTGCAAAAATAAATCTTGAACAATAAAAACATTGGGGTTATTTATTATTGTCTCATTTTTTAAAGATTTTATTTATTTGAGAGAGAGAGAGAGAATGAACTGGAGAGAGGGACAGAGGGAGAAGCAGACTCCCTGCCAAGCAGAGAGCCCAGGCCTGGCAGAGAAGATGCTTAACCAGCTGAGCCACCCAGGCGCCCCACTGTCTCATGTTTTATTTGAACTTTTCTTCACTGGCCTATAGAATTACGTGGTCATTTATTCATTCATTACTTCAACAAATATTTGTTATAGATACAGAAACAGTTTAAAATAACTTATTGTCAACCTAAATAAAGAGGTAAACTGAGGCAAGCTCAAGTTACCAGAAATTGAGCTTATTCGGCACTAACAGAAAAATTGCAATTCACGAAAGAACTGCAATAAGCTACAAGAACGCCAGTTGAAATTTAAGTGTAAGCTGTATTTATGGGCAAAGAGTGCAAAGCCAGAAGATGCAAGCAGGAAGCTCATTGGCTGGAGCATGGGGGAAGATGCGTTTGGCGGCTGTTCATTGGTCAGGAAACAAGTTCCGGTTTTTCCGTAAAACAGGCCTTTACAGGGAATCAGCTTTTGGGTTCTTAAGTTTCAGACGCGGGAGGGCGTCTCTGAGATTCTGCGTTCGCTATTCTCCTGGTTCCATTTTAGACTGAAATCCTTTCGTGCTAGAAATATAGTGTCTGCACCGTGGCTTCATAGCGCAGAACTTTTAGCCCTCACTAGCAGGGCCAGGGCAAAAGACGAGTCAGCTGTGGGCCATTTTCCACTTTGTGAGGGAGATGGGCGGCTCCGCACCTGAGGGAAGCTCTTCCAGCAGCCGCTCGTCACGTGGAAGCTGGACGGGAAGGAATTTGGCGTCCGGCCTCACCACTTGGGTAAGTGAACATTTCCAAAGAATTTTTTACTTTCCTCTGCTACCTTGTTCTTCCCACTACTGAGGGGTCTTCAGCGCTCAGGAAGGTGCTCTGAGGAGCAAGTTTATAAAGAAAGAAAGTGAAGGACAAGAAGGTTCTGCTGGGCTGGTTTTCATGGGTGAAGGGGGGTGGTTTTGTCTCGCCCAAGTGTGAAGTGAAAAACGGTGACGCAAAAGGGTAAACCGGGTGGCATAGTTGGACAGCTTATCCGTTTTTTTCAGAGTTGGCATTTCATGCTACAGTTTTATTCTTGTTTTAAAAAAAATATTTTTTTTTGGTGTATAATTGACAGAACATTGTATTGGTTTCAGGTGTGCAACGTAATGATTCAGTGTTCGCAAATATTGCAAAATGATCCCAGTAAGTCTGTTTAACAGTCTATTCCCATATATAGTTATAATTTTTTTCTTATGATGGGAACTTTTAAGTTTTTTTTCTCTTAGCAGCTTTCAAATATACAATATAGTATTATTAACTATAGTCACCATGCTGTAACCCTGAGTTACCTCTTTTATAACTGGAAGTTTGTGCCTTTTGACTTCCTTTCTCCATTTCACACCTCCACCCCAACCCCCTGCCTCTGGCCACCACCAATCTGTTCTCTGGTCTTATGAGTTCAGTTTTGGTTTTTAATATTGTGATGAGATCATATAGTTTTTGCAGTTCTCTGTCAATTTTCTATGAGCACTTGGGTCAATTCCATTATCTGGGCTGTTGTAAATAATGCAGCAGTGAACATGGGGGTGCATATATCCTTTTTTTTTTTTTTTTATGTTAGTCACCATACAGTACATCCCTGGTTTTTGATGTAAAGTTCGATGATTCATTAGTTGCGTATAACACCCAGTGCACCATGCAATACGTGCCCTCCTTACTACCCATCACCAGCCTATCCCATTATCCTTTTGAATTAGTTTGGGGTTTTAACCCCCTTTGGATAGATACCCAGAAGTAGAACTGCTAGATCATATGGTTTTTTTCTTTTTAATTTTTTGAGGAACCTCCATACTGTTTTCCATATTGCATCAGTTTTCATTCCCACCAACAGTGCACAAGGATTCCCTTTTCTTCACATCTTTGCCAGCACCTGTTATTTCTTTTCTTTTTGTTGTTAGCCATTCTGACTGGTGTAAGGCAGTATCTTATTGTGGTTTTGATTTGCACTTCCCTGATGATTAGTGATATCGAGTACCTTTTCGTGTACTTGTTGGCCATCTGCGTGTCATCTTTGGAAAAATGTCTATTCATATCTTCCCATTTTTTAATCAGATTGTTTTTTGGGTTTTTTTGTTTGTTTGTTTGCTGTTGAGTTGTATGAGTTCTTCATATATTTTAGACTTTTTAATTTTTTTCAAAGATTTTATTTATTTTTATTTTAAGGAGAGTGTGGGCACACGAGTGGTGGGAGGGGCAGAGGGAGAGAGGGAGAGGGAGGATTTCAAGCAGACTACGGGCTAAGTGTAGAGGCCGACATGGGGTTCCATCCCATGACCCTGAGATCATGACCTGAGCTGAAACCAAGAGTTGGATGCTTAACCAACCAAGCCACCCAGGTGCCCCGTATTTTGGACTTTTAAAATGTATTAAGTTTACAAAATGTCAGTGTCTTTGTCTAGTTTCTACAAAACCTACTACAAATCTAAAAATACTAATAAACATAACAAGTCATGGGCTAAAAGAGTCATTGGCTCTCTCCATTATTATGAATGATTAAAAACTGGTTTTATTGTGGGGTGCCTGGGTGGCGCAGTCCTTAAGCGTCTGCCTTTGGCTCAGGGCGTGATCCTGGCGTTCCGGGATCGAGCCCCACATCAGGCTCCTCCACTGGGAGCCTGCTTCTTCCTCTCCCACTCCCCCTGATTGTGTTCCCTCTCTTGCTGGCTGTCTCTCTCTGTCTAATAAATAAATAAATAAATAAATCTTTAAAAAAACCTGGTTTTATTAAACTAAGCAAGGAGTAAAGGGAAAGAGATGTTAAGAGCTAATATTTCTTATTGCCAATTTCATACCCACTTAAGACACTTTGCAGTTGCTATTCCCTTTGCCTGCAGTGCTTTTGTACCAGATCGTCTTTGCATAATTAGTTCCATTTAGGTCACAATTCAAAGGGTACCTTTTGTGGAAGGCCTTCCTTGACAACCTGATAGAAAGTAGCTCGTATACATCCTTCTATAATTTCTTTGTAGCAATTAGATTTTTCTAAAATGTATTTGTTCATTTTATTTTTTTGCTTGCTAATTTTTTTGTCTCTTCCCTCAACCAAGTGGAAGGAAGTCAGAGCTCTTGTGTACTTTGTTCATTGCTGCTTCCTATACACGTGTTTGGCCCATAGTGAGAGCTCTGTGATTGGTTTTTTTAACAAATATATGTGTGGGTAATATTTAATTGCTTTGGGTTTCTGTGGTGTATTCTTCATTGGGAATCCCATGATGGATTCCTGCATTTAGATAGTATATGCTTGGCTTATGTACTTAACATTCCAAGTGCTAAGCCAGCTATTTACTGATTGTCACAGTCCATTTAAAAACATTAAGGGATTTGTTACTATGATCAGGTTTGTTTTAGATCAAGATCACTTTTATAGATCAAAATTTTCATGGAATAGTGTACCTCTTTCTTTTCAAAATGCTTACAGACTTTGCATCTTCTGTCTTACAGTGTTATCACCTTGTTTGGACTGATAATTTAAAATTAGAGATTTTGTCTTACATAGCTGTTTATCTTGTGTATAGCTTAAGTTTCATATTTATGGGCTGAGTAAATGATAGGAGATATAAGTGGTTATGAGATATGTGACTTAAGCCTACAGGGAAATGTTACTTTTGTATCCAAATGAGTTTGGGCCAAGAAGTTCAGAAGTGATTAAAACTTAGTCTAATCTAAAACAGACAAGTTATAATTTACAATATCACTGGTAAAGCTGCTTGAATTAGGGTTTGCCTAATTATGTCCTGTTTCACAGTCACTACTCAAATGTGATATTGCAAAGGGCAGACTCTATGTGTACATATTAGCAGAAAGTCTGGTTTCTCTAGTGTTGCCTACCTGGAATATTTCTAAAAACCCTGGAAGAAAACTCATGTTTCCCACAATCCACTCTTGTTGTTTTCTTCACCAGGCATTTTATTGTGGATGAATACAATAATCATTCCAAAAGTAGATTGTCCATCCAATGTTCCTGACTTTGCTTTGTTCGTGGGCCTGTCTTAACTTCCCCAAACCCAGCTAATATCAAACAGTAACATTTAACGAACTCTACCAAGGATCTTGGGTGTAACAAAATGGCCACAGCCAACACTTGTTTGTTCCTACCTGTTCCTACTTTGTGATGGTCATTTACCTTCTGCTGTAGACATGTCTTTTCTACATCTCTCAAATCTCTTTTCTCTGATCCAACAAGAGGAACTCCAAGCCCTAAATCTTTTCTCTCAATTTCAAACACATTTCAATCAGTATCTTTATGAAGATGTCTGGTAGATTGAATTATTGGACCCAATTCTTCATCATTTCCTTCATCATATCCTTTGTCTTATAGTTTAGTTTTGCATTCTCTCCACAAAAGGTAGTGCATACTTCCTTGCCTCTTGACTTTCGGGTCAGCCATGGGTTTTACTTTGGTAAGTAGTATGTTAGCAGCTGTGATGCAAAATGCAGCTGGAAAAGTGCTTATGTGGTTGGGTTTGCCCCTTGGTGTGCCTTTGCCATCACCATGAGAAGAATGTGTCCTGAGTAGCCCACTGGGACTAAGGAGGATGAAAGACATGTGGGAAAGACCTAGATCTGCAGACGTGCAATGTGAAGCAAAATCAACCCAGCTGACTCACAGATCTGTGAAAATAATTTTTTTCAGTCACTGCATTTTGAGGTTGTTTGTTATGCACCATTGTTGTGGCAAAAGCTAATTTATACAAGATGTTACTCTTTCCATGGTAAAGTCAAAAGTTTGCATCTTTATGCAAAGTAGTTTGGCTACTTATGCTCCCTCCTGTCCCCATTCCAGAGTAGCATTTTAACTTTGCCTTTGCATAATCAAAATGCATGTTAAAATGCTTTCTCAAAATAAAAATAGAAATTTTCACGTAAAAATGTTTTCCCCCTCTAACTGTAGAACAGAGAACCAAAAACTGCTTTTAAATGACCACTTTTCTATCTCTGAAAAAAGTAAAATAAAAGCTCTGTGCTCCAGATGAAAATCCAGATTTATCAAAAAGACAAATTAATTGTTGATTTGTTTTCCTTCTGGTGAAATATTTCTCTACAAATGTCCCCTTCATTTTATAAAAATATTCCTTGAAGTACTAATTCTTTTAGTATGTCTCCTGCCACTGAAGTCTCTGTCCCCTAAGAGGAGGGCAGGGACTGTCTTGTTCCTTTCGATGTCTCTAGCACCAGTTCCATTGCCTGGCTGATGTAATTTGTCAACAGTTGCTTGTTGAATTTCTTTGTAATTAATGCAGATATTATAGTAATTCATACGAGAGGGAAAAATGTGAGGATTGGGATGACCTTAGAGAGGGTTCAGAGAAGTGATGTTGGTGGTGATCCTGAAACATGGGATAGGATTGGTAAGTAGACACTTTCCAACCCCAGTTCTATTTTTATTTTAATCCTGTTGCCCCCAATTCCCCTAAAAGTGCCAGTGAGATTTGCTTTGATCTTTACCCATATTCTGTATGTCATTATTCTTCATTTCTCAGATTTATCTTGAAGCACATTTGAATCAGATGGGTTCAATATATTCCATTCATTTGTCTTTAGGCCCTAGTAGGTGCTCAACATATTTGCTGTTCCTATTTTTTGGTATTAATATCTGTATTACTAATAATAACTAATGACATTGATTCATTATGTCAGTTGTTCTGTGAGGTTGGTGCCAAATTTAAGTCTGTTTTTCAGTTGAGGAAATTGAAGCACAGAGATTAAATGATAAAAAGATGAAGTACCAAGTCACACCAGGGGTAAGTGGCAGCACCACGACTCAAGTTCAGATCTGCCCAACACCAGCACCATGCTATTTTGAATCAAACTGATGCACATGGTTTGGAAAACCATATAGAACCTACCACATGTCGTCCATACTTTCTATTTTAGTCCATGGCCAAATATTATTGTACTATAAGATAATGCATTATATATTATATAAACTTGTGTGTGTGAATGTATAGATACAGGGTGATTTGCCTTTCTCACTTCCTGATGATAAAACCTGAAAAATAACTGCTGCTGTGACACACAAATTGCACATATATATTTTTTTCCATTTTTACAGACCCGGGAATGCTCATTTGCCCCTCTTTAGCTTGGGAGTTACAGCGTGCTCAAAACTAGCAAGAGTGAGCCGGCTGCTGACGCCTTAAAGTCAGTGCTTAAAGAATCTCATAAAAAATTGAAATTTCCACCTTTATTCAAGCTTGTCAGGAAATCTCCCCATAGCCCTTTGTATCTGAAAAATGCATTATAGCTTGTTTAAAGCATGGTGGGAAACAGTTTTACATTTTTTCAGTTGCACATAAAATCACCTTATGAGCTGCCAGATGAAAACTGGGAAAGCTCAGTGAATGGGGATGCCTTCTTCAAAACCTCCTTGTGAAACAGAGCTGCCATGATCCCTGCTTAAAACCCAGAGTTTGGCAGAATAGATTTAAAAAATGATCCAACTACTTTCTGTCTACAACAGACACACTTTCTATTCAAAGATACAAATAGATTGAAAGCAAAAAGGATGGAGAGAATATACTCTACAAGCAATAACCAATAGAGAGCTGGAGTGATATACTGATTTCAGAAAAAAATAGATTTAAGACAAAAGTTGTCACTAGAGAGAAGAAAGATAATTTTATAATGATAAAAGAGTCAATCTATGGTCAGTCTATAGCAGTTGTAAGCATATATGTGTCTCACAACAGAATCTATAGTACATAAAGCAAAAACTGACAGAATTGAAGGGAGAAGTAGGCAATTCAGCAGTCATAGTTGGGGACTTCAATATCCCACTTTCAGTGAAAGATGGAAGAGGTAGAAGATCAATATGGAAATGGAAGACTTGAGCAACACTGTAAACACATAACCAGACATCTGTGGAACACTTCAGTCAACAGTAGCAGAATACACATTTTTCTCAGATTTACATGAAATAGTCTTTAGGATCAACCATATGTTGGCCATGGAACAAGTCTCAATACATTAAAGAGGACTGATGTCATACAAAATATATTTTCTGACCACAACAAAATTGAATTAGGAAAAAAATACCAGAAGGAAATTTAGAAAATTCACAATTATGTGGAAGTTACCAAAAAAAACAAAAAAACAAAAACCAAACACTCCTGGATAACCAAGGGTCAAAGAAGAAATAACAAGGGAAAGTTGGAAAGTTAGAAAGTACTTTGAGAACATATACATCATATCAAAAACTGTGGGATATAGCTATATGGGTGCTTAGGAGGTTTATAGCTCTAAAAGCCTATATTTAAAAAGAAAGATCTCAAATCAATAACTAACCTTCTACCTTAAGAAACTAGAAAAAGAAGAGTAAACTCAAAGCAAGCAGAAGGAAGGAAGAAAAAGAGATGATTTTCCAAAAGTTAAGATACTTACTGATTCTTCTATAAACTCTTAGTGAAATATTTCATTTGAAGAGCTTATTGTAACTTATAAGTAGAGAGACCATTTAAAATTTTGTTTCACTGTTATAAAAGGCACACTAGTTCACTGTAGGAAGATTGGAAATTTCCTGAAAATATTTTAAAAAATAAAAAACCAGAGTTAACCACCATTAACATTTTGGTACATTCCCTTCCAGTCTTTATTTTAAGTCCACTTGCATAAAATTTATATAGTGGACAGGAAATACATACATATCTGTCTTTATTTTTTCACTAACATTTGATTGTAAGTTTCCCTATATTAATAACATTTCTTTGAGTATATTTAATGAGTATATAGTAAGGCACAAACAGCTTTATTTATTGAACCATTTCTCTATTTTGGACATTTAGAATTGCTTCTAATTTTTTTCTTAGAATAAAGTTATAGGTGTGGGAGTACTAAGTCCAAGATTAAACTGCTTTAAAGTTTTCACCTGTTGTGATTTGCTTTTCAGAAAGGATGTGCTAATTTACATTACCACCAGCAGTGCATTAGAATGCCTGTGGAGATATTTTCTGAATCCTAATGGAGTCATGTAATTTGACAAATACTAATATATTTATAGGATCAAAAGTTTAAAATATTTAAAGTCAAAACCATTCCAGAAAATTTAGAACAGTATTTAAAAAATCAATAAAGAAATTACTGTTTTCCTTTTCACAAATGGCCAAAATATTATTAACTTGAATTAATTTTTTTTTTTTGCTACATCTACTCATAAAATCTAGAGTTGGAATGTAGAAGTCCTTGTGTTCAACTTCTTAAATTTACAGACTTAGTTAATTCAAGGCTAGAGGGATAAAGTGAGTAGCTTAAGTCACATAGCTATGCTCATGACTTAGAGTCCAGCACACTTTGTTTTTTAAACAATTTAATATCTTAAAAATGCAAATAATATGTGAATATAATCCTAGGAAAATTCAAATATTACAGATATAGAGATGCAGATATCCATCTTCCTGTCTCTTTCTCTCTCAGAAAAAGTGAATACCCCCTCCCCCATCCTCAGTTCCATTCTACTTCTCAGAGGTTTGGTGGGGATCCTTCCAGACACTTTCCAAATTCTTAAACTTTAAAATTTTTATTTTAGTATATCTTCAACTTGCTTTTTTCTTTTTTTTTCTTTTTTTTTTTAAGATTTATTTATTCATTTGACAGAGAGACAGCCAGCAAGAGAGGGAACACAAACAGGGGGGAGTGGGAGAGGAAGAAGCAGGCTCCTAGCAGAGCAGGGAGCCCGATGTGGGGCTTGATCCCAGGACCCTGGGATCACGCCCTGAGCCGAAAGCAGATGCTTAACAACTGAGCCACCCAGGCGCCCCAACTTGCTTTTTTCTTTTCTTTTTTCACTTAACCATATGTTCTAGGGATCTTTTCATATTAGCACATATCTACCTGTATTTTTAACTGCTACCTAGTGATATAATATGGACATACAATTTACCTAAATACCGTTTTTTGAATGTTATTTGTTTTAATCTCTTGCTTTCTCAAATGATGCTGCAGTGAACATCTTTGGACATATACTTTTATTCGCATGTGCATGTGCTTCTGTAGGATAGATTTCAGATATCAAATTGCTGGGTCAGTGGGTATGCACATACTGCTGAACTGTCATCCAAATAGGCTATACTGTCACTATTAGTATGATAGGCAGAATATGTCCCCTTTCAAAAAGATCCACTTCCTGATTCTGAGAACCTGTGACCATGTTACCTTAGGTGGCAAGAGGAACTTTGTAGATGTGATTAATGATTAAGATGAAGGACCTTGAAATATGGAGATTATTCTGAATTATCTTGTTGGGCCCAATCTGATGACCAGAATCCTTAAATAAGCAGTGAATCTTTCCCAGCTGTGGTCAGAAAGGGTCATGTGACTATAAAAGAATGATCAGAGAGCTACAACATTGCTGGTTTTAAAGATGAATGAAGGAAGACAGGTATGCTGGTGTCTTTTAGAAGCTGAAAAGGCAAGGAAGTGGATTCCCTCGTAGAGCCTCTTTCAGAAAGTAATACAGCCCAGGTGACACTTGATGTTAGCCCACTGAAATCTGTATTGGATTTCTGACCTACAGAACTGTAAGATAATAATTTTGTGTTGTTTTAGGTAACTAAGGTTGTCACAGTTTGTTTTTACAGTAGTGGAAAACAAATATGATTCATTTAAAAGAATACCCATTTCTTGAAATTCTTAACGTTAAATATTTTTCAATATTTTTAACTTTTGCAGATCTGATAGTCAAAAGTGGTGAACCACTGTGCTTTCATTTGAATTTCCCAGATTACTGATGAGGCTCAGCTTCTTTTCATATGTTCTTGACCCTTTGAATTTCTTTTGTGACTTGGCAGGAAATAACCTAGGTTCATTCTTCTGTTGTATTGTTTGACATTTCTGATTGGTTTGTAGGGTCTGTCTCTTTTACATTTTTTATTTTCTGCATTTCGTAATTTATAACCTTTACTTGTTACGTGTGTGCCAGATATTTTTTCCCAATTTGTCACTTGTTATTTTGCTTTCTTGCCACTTATACTACTTTATTGCAGTTGCTTGATCTGCCTTGTGATTTCTTAGCTCATCCCTCAGTGTTGTCTACGGTAAACACTGGCCACACGTGCCATACACTAGGATGTTGTTGAAATGAGAACTGTCTATGCTGGTGTACTTCTCCAGATTTGAAGAGATTAAAATACGGGTTTCCCCTGATATCTGAAAATAGAGCATTCCTTTGAAAACTTTTCTAAACTGAAAAAGGCATAAAGCAAAGAAGCAATTACCATTAATTTATATGGAAAAATTTTTGAGTGTTCCTGAATCCAAAACATAACCTTCTGTTCAGCTTTTCAAATACTTAAGGACACATGTTGCTAACTGGTACATAAAATAAATTGAGATAAAACACAAATGCTCACAGACAGTTCAAAGCTATGGTGGCTTGATGCTGAGATGCGGAGTATAGTTCCCAGGGAAGGAGCTTGGTGGGCGACTCGCTGCTCAAGGTGTGCGCTGCCTGTGTCACAGCTCTGCTGCAAAGCAAGCACCGGATGCTAATTTTTGCTTTTCTCCTTTTTTCATTAAGTCAAAAATCCTTTTCAGATTTCTTTTGATTAGTGAAAATAGGTATTAATGTAGGCCTTTTGTAAAAGTGAATTGGAGTAATGAAATTTAGAAAAGTGGGGGATAACTGTACTGCCTAATTCTATGGAGGAGAAGACTTGTTTTTTGTACAGATAGTAGGGAAGGTTGCTTTCTTAAGAAAAGAATCCACAGATGCTGTAAAATCAATGAGCTGAGAAATTGAAAGATTAAATCAGGTGATAGGTTTTTTCCTTCAGATGCTACATTAGTTGTTGTACTGAGCAGAGAAGTGTCCAGGTGAGCATTTGGCCCATGTGTCTTTAGGGCCTGCTGTATTCTGTACTCACCCTAATCTGTTCTCACTAAACCAAAATTTTAAAAAGGAAATATCTTAAGGACCTAGGAGAGTCAGGTACATTTGAAATAAAATATGTGACTAAAAAGATTAAAAGCTAATATTTATTGATGAATTACTATGTGCCAAGCTTGCCACTGAATCCTCACAGCAATTCCATAAGGTAGGTGTTATTATTCCATCATACAGATGAGAAAACTGAGGTTCATTCAGAGAGGCAGCTTGCCCAAGGTAGCATTAAAGGGTAGAACCCAAACTTGAGCCAGAACTATTTGACTCCAATAGTCTTAACCACTGTTACAACTATGCCAGATATCACATCGGAAAACTAGTCTTAGCCATCCTACAATAAAAATCCTCCAATAAACTGAATTATATCTTGTTTTATTACTTTTGATGACATATAGTCACTAGAAACCAGGCTACAAAGTGTCCAGTAGGAGAAGACAAAAAAATTTGGTTGAGTAGGCGGCAGTGATTTATAGTCCTTGGTTTTATCAGTTGATTACCTATTGGTTGCTTCTGAAATAGTGAGGGATGCTTGTAAAGTGGCTTTCCTTATTCCTCTTCAGTCTTATTCATTCTATACTTTGCAAAATAAATCTTTTATTCAGAAATAATAAACATGGGAACTTCATTATAGCTGATTTATCTCAAATGCTGGATTTGTGGCATCAGACTAATGAGTTTAACTATTAGGTCTTGCATTCCTGGTTTCTCTTTATGTGCCTTGGTGGGGGCTGAAGGGGGAAAAGAAAGCATTCAACTGCTAGTGTGCAGGGAGAGTGCACTAATTGGTTTCTGGAGAGAAAAAAATCTATTTGGGGTACATTTACAGGTGGCTTAGAAGCTGTCAGAAGGCCCAGGGGCAGCAGCAGAGCCATGAGACTGGTCTTGCCCTCAGTCCTCCTGCCCCAAGGGGGGCTCCAGGACAAGCTCACACAGAGCCATCTCAGCACTTACCCAGGCCTGTGCCTTCCCAACGCTTATCTCACAAAATCTGAGTCTGTGCTCACAGAAAAGGTTGAATCAGCTTCTTCAGTAAAAATTCCTTTTCTGGTATCTTCCCAGAAGAAATTATTGTTATTAAAGATGTCCATTGTGTAGTAGACACAGGTTGTTTACCAGAATGCCTTCCTGTGAGGAACCACGGACCCCCAATCTGTGCCCCCCAGTGTTCCCAGAGATGGAATCAGGGGACTCACCTATCACTGAGAATGAGCACTGACCCTGGCTCCAGTCATTGCTTCAAGAAAGGGCTTGATCTCTCACTGACTCGGGAGCAAACTGTCAGAAAAACCCTGGGGTTTTTGTGAGAGCCAACAGGAGATTCTGTCTCCTGTTCTTGCAGATCTTCTCTCAGGAAGATCTGAAGTTCACTTGCCATTGGCCATATTTTTTAACTAAGTGAGGGAGGCAGCTGTCTGGGATGAAAAAGAATGAGGACAAAATGTGGAGGGAGGCAGAATCAGTGGAGAAACTGAGAACATTGCCTGAGCCCCCATATCCAGCTACCTCTTGGGCCACTTCCGCTTACAGGTTCATGGTGATACGAGTCAAACCACCTCTTTAAGCTTATGCTAGTTCTGCTCAGTTCTGTCTTTTTCTTTCTTTTTTTCTTTCTTTCTTTTTCTTTCTCTTTTCTTTTTTTTTTAAGACTGAGAGCGTGTGAGCAAGCGGGAGTGAGGGGGTGAGGCCGAACAATAGGGAGAGAGAGAGACAGAGAGAGAGAAAGAGAGAATCTTAAGCAGACTCCGTGCCCAGCAGGAGCCGAACTTGGGGCTTGAACTTAAGACCCTGAGAATGTGACCTAAGCCGAAATCAAGAGTGGGATGATTAACCAACCTAGCCACCCAGACGCCCCTCAGTTCTGTCATTTTAACTAAAGATTTTGAGTAAAACTTTCTTCCATGTACCTTCAAACATCTATTGCCTTCCTCCCCACTTTTACAAAGTAGGATTACTCTATGCATATTGCTTTACACCTAGCTTTTTCACTTTGTGTCATTGGCACTTCTCCAGGTACTATATTTAGACCAGCTTCATTCTTTTTAAGACAGCAGAGCATGCCATAGGAATGCATATGTCTTATTTATTTTTTAACTCTTCATTGACAGGTGGACATTTTGTTTATTTCCCAGTTTTTTATATCACAGCCTAGCCTGCAGTATACATCTTTGTAACAATATCTTAAGGCATTTGGGTAAATATTGTTATAAGATACATTTATGGCAGTAGCATTTTGGGGTCAAAAATTTCATAGAATTTTTTATAATTTTTAAAATTTTCATAGAATTTCGTAGAAATTGCAACTGCCCTCCAGGAAAGTTGTGTCAATACTAGGCTTACAGCAACAGCATGTATGAAAGGTCCCCTTTTTCCATACCCCAACCAAGGTGTGGGGTATTATTACTTTTAAAATCTTTGGCAGTCTCTGAGATAACTATATATCTCATTGTTTGAAGATGTGATTCTTTAAATATTAGTGGATTGAGACTTCCTTCTGCTTAATGGTTATGTGGGTTTCTTTATCTCAGACATGCTTGTACATACCCCTTCCCTATTTTCTGCTGGGGTCTTCATGTTTTTCCTGGTACTTTGTAATAGCTTGTTATATATCAACTGTATCAATTCACTGCCTGTCATATATCCTATCATTTTTTTGTAATTTGTCTCACTTGAAAAAATTCTTATGTGTGATGTCTTCTGCCAGACTTAAATTTTAATTTTTCACATAGTCAATTATGTCATTTTCCTCTTTTGCTTTAAAAACTCAATGTTATAAATCTACTCCTAACATTTATTCCCAAATATTGTAATAGTTACCTATCAGAATTTAATTTTGTTGGTGAGAACATTGTGTGCTAGCATTTTTAGGCTACCAGATGTAGTTAGGAATAATTTTGTGAGGAAATTACTGTATATCTCTTTTAAAACTGTTCTATTACAGTGATTTTGACTCTGGACAGGTTTACAGTCCACTCTCAAGTAATGATTGGCAAGAGTTGAGATGAGGGTTAAGGGGTTGGGTTCTATTCCATCTCTGCATTCATCTTGGTGAATGACCTTGAGTGAAGCATATAAGCCCTCTGGATTTAATTTTCTCCATCTTGAAAGGAGTGGATTGGATGATATAAGCTCTTCAAACCTTTCTAGCACTAAACTCTCAGGAGTCTATGAATTCTTTGCACATATTTTATTTATAGAGCCAAGATTTGAATCCAAAAGTGTGAAGTCTGTGTCTTAAAACCATTACATTGTCTCTTGTGCAATGCTCTGTGTTTCTCACTGAAGGGAAAGAAAGAGGTGTCAAAATCTGTGTTTGATGGGGCAAGTGAGGGGAGAATAGACCTGGTGAGAAATGAGAGTACAGAAAAGGATGAAGGGAGAAGAATTATCCTTGGGGTAATATGTGGTGATTCTAGAGATGGAGATCAGGGAAGACCAGAGTTGGGAGGAAGGTTGGAGGAAAATAAGACTATCAGGGGAGAAAGGGAGTGGAAATAGTTTGTTTAAATTTACTTTTTGTTGGCCATATGTCTGTCAGGGTTATCTATATCAAATGCTAAGCCAAAACGCAGGGCATCTCAGTTTACTTATCAAATAACCCACATACTCAAGCTGCTTAATACATCTGCCCACAGTGGAATACAAAATTTAATAGAGAGTGGGGAAATGAAATATACAAAAGAGGTATATTGTTTGTTTGCTTGCTTTGCCTTTTAGAGAAATCCATGGAAAAAGTCACAAGAACTGAGGAGAATGAAGAACCAGACAGAATTAAGGGAGGAAAATTGGGGGGAAAAATCTGTGTTCTTTAGAAAGCAGTGAGTAAATTTATCAATCAAAAAATAGAAACTGTTAGCTAACTAGAATTTAAATAAAAAATTGAAAAAATAAAATAGTTTACAATTAAGAACAAAAACAAAAACAGACCAAAAGGATGAAAAGCCTATGCTCAATGAACATTGGGACTGTTCCTCTTATCTCCTATAGATCTTCCAAATGTGTCCAGCTGGGAAAATTTTTATAATATTGTTTTTGGACTATCATGATGAAGGTGATGAGGTTGTCTCTTTGTAACATATGGACCCAAATTCCTGGAGGTGATAGAACCAGTGTACCAGGCCAATTTAAGCTTTTGAATTTTTGCTGATATGATGGCTGAAAATTATAAGGCTATTGTTTTAATCTGAGCTTTTTTTGTCTGATTAAAATTGAGGTTGAGGTCTTTTAATATATTAATTGAACATTCTATTCTTCTTTGAATGCATTTTTATATCCTTTGCTTATTTTTCTGTTGGGTTGTTTGCCTTTTTCTTACTGATTTATAGGCATTCTTTATATATTCTGGTTATAAATACTTGGTCAATTCTATGTGTTGCATGTAACTGTGTAAGTCTGTAGTTTACATTTTATCTTTATAGTAAATTTCATCATACAAAATGCTTTCATTTTAATATAGTCACATTTGTCAGCTTTTTTTAATTACTATGATTTGTGTTTTTTATGCCTTACTTATGAAGTTATTCACTACCCCATGGTCATAAAAACATTCCTTGTTTTTCCTAAAAGTTTAGAAAATTTGCTTTTCTTTAAGCATTATTCCATTTGGAATTGCTTTTTACATATCGTTTGATAAGGAGTTTACTATATTTCTTCTATATTAACCAGTTATACCAATATAATTTATTAAATCACCTGTCTTCTGTACACTAAATTGGAGATTTTTAGCATTTTTACATAGACAATTAGTGTAGTATTGAAGTAAAGATAGATACATGGATCAGTGCAATAGATTACTTAATAGAGATTTTCTTTTTTTTTTTTTTACGTTTTACCTTTTATTTTTTATAATATTTTTTTATTATATTGTTAGTCACCATACAGTACATCCCTAGTTTTCGATGTAAAGTTCCATGATTCATTACTTGTGTATAACACCCAGTGCACCATGCAATATGTGCCCTCCTTAATACCCACCACCAGCCTATCCCAGTCCCCCACCCCCTCCCCTCTGAAGCCCTCAGATTGTTTCCCTAATCAATAGAGAGTCTCTATATAGTCAGTTGATTTGGAATAAAGTGGTTAAGACAATTTAATGGAGAGATGATCATCTCTTCAATAAATGGTGCTGGAACAATTGGGTAACTTTATGCAAAAATAAAATAAAATACACTTTAACCCTTAACTCATATCATATACAAAATTTAACTCAAAATGGATCATAGTCCAAAATATAAGAATTAAGACTATAAAACTTCTAAAAGAAAATATAGGAAAAAATCTTAGTGACCTTGGATTTGGTAAAGACTTCTTAAATATGACACTTAAAGTCCAAACTCCAAAATAAAAAGCCAATAAATTAAAAACTTTTGCTTTTATTTTCTTTTTTTTTTAAATTTATTTATTTGAAAGTGGGGAGGAGCAGAGGGCATGGAAGAGAGAACATCTCAAGCAGACTCCCTGCTGAGCTTGGAGCCCCACATGGGGCTTGATCTCATGGCCCTGGGATCATGACTCAAGCCAGAATCAAGAGTCAGACACTTAACTAAGCCATAAAAATTAAAAATTAGAAACATCTCAAGTGACCATCAACAGGTGAATGGATTTAAAAAATAATCTGGTATATCCATGTAATGAATTTAAATGAAGGAATCTGGGAATTCCAGGGAAGATGGTGGAGTAGGAGGATTCTAGGCTCACCTCGTCCCATGGATATACATAGATAACATCTACATCAGTATAAATAACCCAGAAGAAGATCTGAAGACTGGCAGAACAGATTCTCTGCAGCTGAATTTAGAGAAGAGGCCACACTGAAGAGGGTAGGAAAGGCAAAGACGCAGTTGGGAACCAAACTGATCTGTGAGACTGTCCTCAGGGAGGGGGGAGACAGCAGAGTACACAAAGAGGAGAGGAGCAGACCCCACTTCAAGTACTCCAGGCAGAGGGGACCCACACCGGGAAGACGAATCTCCATAATACCTGGCTTTGAAAACCAGAGGAACTGAACTTCATGAGTTCTTACAGTCAGTGGGGCTTAACACCTGGAACTTTAAACAACAGCACCTTTGGCTCTGGCAGAGCTGGAGAGCAAGAGGAAACTGAGTCGCCGCCCTTAAAAGAGACAGCACAACAAACAGCCCTGTTGAGACACAGCATAGAAGCTGCAGTTTGAAAAATGCCTGGGGTATGTGCAAGGGAGATTTGTTTACTAATCTCAGAGCTTGTGCTGGAAGGGCAGGGATCTTTGAAGAATTCTCTAGGAATAAAGGAGCTGGTGGGTGCCATTTTCCTCTCTCACTGCCTCCAGCCTAGATACATGGATAGCTGTGGGAACCAGTGGACTGCAAATACTCTTCACCTAGCTTGCTAACAGTGTGCTTACCCCAATGCTCTTTTGTGGACCGGCTCCCTTCATCCTGGCCTGGGCAGGAATTTTCCAGTGGCTGCAGGTCCCCTCCTGCAGCAGATTAGTGCAAACTTCATTTAAGAGTGCACACCCCATACCCATGTTCTCTTGCAGACCCACCCCCTCCAACATAAAAAGCTAATAAGAAAAATAAAGAAAATAACCAATAGTAATACAATAATAGTAGGGGACATTAACACCAGGTTTACATCAATAGATAGATCATCCAAACAGAAAATTAACAAGGAAATAGTGACTTTGAATGACACATTGGACCAGATGGATCTAATAGATATATTCAGAACATTTCATCCTAAAACAGCAGAATGCACATTCTTTTTAAGCACACATGGAACATTCTCCAGAATACATCACATATTAGGCCACAAAACAAGTCTCAACAAATTCAAAAGGATTGAAGTCATACCATGCTTCTTTTCCAACTACAGTGCTGTGAAACTGGAAATCAACCAAAAGAAAAAATCAAGAAAGACCAATAGAACAGATCAATGAAACCAGGAGCTGGTTCTTTGAAAAAAATCAACAAAATGATAAACCTCTAGCTAGACTCATCAAGAAAAAAATATAGAAAGGATATCAACTAAATCACAAATGAGAGAGGGGAAATAACAAGGAACACCACAGAAGCACAGTTAATGAGAATATTATGAAAAATCATATGCCAATAAATTGGACAACCTAGAAGAAATGGATAATTCCTAGAAGCATATAACCTCCCAAAATTGAATAAGAAAGATATAGAACATTTGAACAGACTGATTACCAGCAATGAAATTGATTCAATAATCAAAAAACTGCCAACAAACAGATGTCTAGGACCAGATGGCTTCTCAGGTGAATTCTATGAAACACTTAAATAAGAGTTAATACCTATTCTTCTCAAACTATTCCAAAAAAATAGAAGAGGAAGGAAAGCTTCCAAACTCATTCTGTGAGGCCAGCATTACCCTGATACCAAAACCAGATAAAGACACTACAAGAAAGAGGCCTACAGGTCAGTATCTCTGATGAACATAGATGCAAAAATCTTCAACGCAATATTAGCAAACTGAATCCAGTAATACCTTAAAAAAGTCATTCACCATGATCAAGTGGGATTTATTCCCAGTATGCAAGGGTGGTTCAATATTCACAAGTCAATCAGTATGATACATCACATCAACAAGAGAAAGAATAAAAACTATATGATCATTTCAATAGATGCAGAAAAAACATTTGACAAAGTACATTTCATGATAAAAACCCTCAACAAAGTAGGTTTAGAGGGAACATACATCAACATAATATCTGAAATAAATTGGAAAAAATAGAATTATCTGTAATAAAGAAGAATAAAATATTGATACATGCAATAAATTGGATGCATCTCAAAAAAAAATTATACTAAGTGAAAGAAGCCGGATGAAAGAGAGTAGAGATCCCCTTCTATAAAATCCTATATAAATGGAACTGTTATGACTGAAAACAAGTTAGTGGGTTGTCTGAAGGAGGAGTTGTAAGTGGACCTGAGGAAACTTTTGGGAGTGATGGTTGTGTTCGTTATACTGATTGTGGTGATGTTTTCATGGATGCTTATCTATGGCAAAATTTATTAAATTATACACTTAAATATATGCAGCTTACACAATAAAGTTGTAGAAGTGGACATATTCAGAGTTTCTTTTGATGTCAGATAATGTACTAATAATGAAGACATCAACTTCTTTTAAATCAAAGACTTTTTCAAATTTCCATGCTTTTTTAAAGTTTTTAATGGCCAGCTCAGTTACTTGTGTATAAAGAAAACACTTCTTAATTGTAGCATGTATATACCAGTGTTCCCATATCATGTATCGCTGGCATTAAAATTTTTGATTAACTCTGGAATGACTTTGCTGATATCATCCAGAGTGGTGAGAAATTAATCTCATAGGCATAGAAAGGAATGTTGGGTGTGTGGGATATACATTTTTTTAAACCTGGAAAATAAAAAGCACTTAAGATTCTTTTGCCTAAGATATGAACTTAGAATAATTTCCCTCTGGTATTGTCTGCAAAAAGGGAAAAAAAGGTGTTTTTATTTTCTTAAAAAATAAAACCTCTCACCTTTGATGATCAGATATAGTAAACATCAGAGATTTTAAACATGACCTCTCCCATTCTGTTCTTGAACTGATTATTTGTAAACTAAACATCTAGACAGTCATGCATAAGGACGCACATTTTGTGTCTTCTGCTGGTACTGCCCTGTCTCCAAACATTTTCAAAATTTCTCTTTAATAGAGTCATGTCTGAGCCAGAGGGAAAATTGGTCTCTTTACTATCGTTATAAATCACCCAAAATATTATTACAAACTTTAATAATCCACTCTATCTACCAGATGAGGTTCCACATTATATCAGACTACTTTCAAAATCACCCAAAATTAATTCCCCCAAATATTTATAACAATATTTTGAAAAAAATTCTACTCTTACTTGACTAATAGGTTGCTTTACTAGTACCATGGTACAAGGACATGTCTTTTTAGTTTTGACAAAAAAGAAATAAGATTTTATTTTTCTTACATTTGAAATTAATACGTTAGTTCTTCATGGAGAAATCAAGGCCTAAGATACCTATACAGTAATACCATGTTAATAAAAATAGAAGCCAGCCACACTCTAAAGTCATTTCCGTTATCAGCCATAATTTAAAAATAAGAAAATTAATTTTTCTTGATCCAAATTAGGGAAATCTTCAAAATGATTTTCTCTAGAGAATATTATTTAAGAGAACAATATCACTTTCAGATCTGTTCCGAAATACAACCTCATTTTATAGCAGAATTACAGAATAATGTTTTAATTAAATTTGTTTTTCAAAAAACTGTTAGATTTCCATTTCTTTGGGACATACTTTCACCAGTTAGCTGTTTAATTTCCCAAGTTAAACTTTATTCATTGCTGTTGAAAATATTAGGGATATTATATTCATTGTTTTTTCATCTTATCAGAAAGACATGGCATCTTGCTAGACTATATGGATGTATTTAAAGGCATGCAATCTTGGCATCCCCACAATGGTTTTAAGGAACGCACTCAAGGTACCAGTGATCTCATTAACAGGCATATCTTGCTCCTTTTAAAAAGAAGAGATGACTAACATAATATAATAAAAAATATTATTAATAAGAAAATAAAAAGAGATGAGCAAGTTAAAACTGACACTAAAAAGAATATTTAATCTGTTGGGGTCACTATGTAGAAGGGTTCAATATGTTCAGGGCCCTGTTTAGACAATCTGTGTGCCTTCCTAGATTATAAAGTTCAGCAGCAGAATCCAGGCCAAGGAATGCTCAGCTGAGGCTTTCCAGCAGAGGCTGGCTTTCTTTTTCTTTCTTTCTTTCTTTCTTTCTTTCTTTCTTTCTTTCTTTCTTTCTTTCTTTCTTTCTTTAGTTTTATAATATGAATGCATTTTATTTTAAGAAGCTCTAAGGAAGGTGAAGATATGAACATTTAAAAAAATTTTTTTAAATAATTTTTTATTGTTATGTTAGTCACCATACAGTTATCCTTAGTTTTTGATGTAGTGTTCCATGATTCATTATTTGCGTATAACACCCAGTGCACCATGCAATATGTGCCCTCCTTAATACCCATCACCAGCCTATCCCAATCCCCCACCCCTCTCCCCTCTGAAGTCCTCAGTTTCTTTCCCAGAGTCCATAGCCTCTCATGGTTCATTCCCCCTTCTGTTTACCCCCACTTCATTCTTCCCTTCCTTCTCCTACTGATCTTCCTGCTATTTCTTATGTTCCATAAATGAGTGAAACCATATGATAATTGTCTTTCTAGCAGAGTATTCTTTAAAGCAATGACTAGGCCTTTAACATAGCTGACTGAGGGCACTCCACTTACAGAGCAGGTGGTTATGTAACAAGAATATTTGTTTTCATTAGGAGATTGATAAGAATACTGTAATGACAATTATTGCAGAAACCCCAAAATACGGATCACCTTGTTTGTGAGACATTTATTTAATATCTCTATGCCCCCTTCTTTTGGAGCATGAGTGACTATAACTGTAGATCTTAACGAGGATAACAAGAGCTCCTAATGGAGGCCCAAGGTGACTGGCTCAAATGCATAAGCAGCGCAGTTGGCAATCTCACCAGCTCCTATTGAGAGCAGTCTGGCCCACAACCTTTCTTTATAGTCAGTGATATTGTAATAGCATTGTTATGGCGATGGATGGTGGCTCTCCTTGTGGTGAACATAGCATAATGTATAAACTTGTTGAATCACTATGTTGTACACCTGAAACTAATGTAACGTTGTGTTACATTATATATATACTCAAAAATATTTTCAAAGTAAAACAAATAATTCAAAACAAAACAAAAAGATTTTCATAGCTGTGTTGATCTGCTTTCATATATCCTCTTCTGGTAAGTTGCAGGAGGCCTTGTTTTTGTTGGTTTTATTTCAAAATGCAGGTTTCTCTAATAAAAATACTGATCCTCATAGACAATCCCAGACTCATATAAAAGTCATACAATCCATGTTTCTGGATATAGCATTTGCTCCTAAAGCAGCTCTGATGCATCACATTGATCATAAAGGAAGAAAAACTGTTGATATGGGAAGAGTGTGATTCAGTTTTCAAATTTCAGACTTTCACATCCCCATACAAGCTCTAGGCACCACCACAGCCCCTTCATGCCCCCACCTTCATCCATGTCCTTTGGGAAGTAGGCATGGCCAAGGCTGCTGCTGGGCTCCTCTCCATAGGGAAGTGCCAAGCTGTCCCTTCTAGGATGATCCTTGACCACTTTTGCTACCACTGCTATGATGAGATCTTGTCCTAGTGGCAGCTAATTCTGGGCCTGTAATATATATCAGAAATATCTCTATATCTATATCAAGTATAGTTTTAAAATTACAGTTGAGACAATGTTATATTACTTTCAGGCCTACAATATAGTGCTTTGACATCTCTTTATGTTATGCTATGCTCACCACAGTTGTAGCTACCCTCTGTCGCCATACAATGCTGCTACAATACTATTGACTTTATTCCCTATGCTGTACCTTTCATCCCATGACTTACTCATTGCATAACTGGAAGCCTGTATCTCCTACTCCCCTTCACCCATTTGCCCATCCTCCAGCCACTCTACCCTCTTGTAACTACCAGTTTGTTCTCTGTATTTATGGGTCTGTTTCTGCTTTTTCTGTTTGTTCATTTGTATTTTAGACTCCACATAAAAGTGAAATATGGTATTTGTCTTTCTCTGTCTTATTTCACTTAGCATAATACCCGCTAGGTCCATCCATGTTGTCACAAGATCTCATTTTTTTATAGCTTAGTAATATTCCATCTATCTATCTATCTATCTATCTATCTATCTTTATCCAGTCATCTATCAGTGGTGGACACTTAGGTTGCTTCCATATATTACCTATTGTAAATAATGCTGCAATAAATATAGGGTGCATATATATTTTCAAATTAGTGTTTTTGTTTTCTTTGGGTAAATATCCAGTAGTGGATTGTATGGTATTTCTACTTTTAATTTTTTGAGGAAGCTCCATACTGGTTTTCACAGTGGCACCAATTTACATTCCTATCAGTGGTGCACAAAGGTTTCTTTTTCTCCACATTCTCACCAACACTTGTTATTTCTTGTCTTTTTGATACTAGTCTGACAGGAATTACATGCTATTTCATTGTGGTTTTGATTTGCATTTCCCTGATGATTAGCAATGTTGACCATCTTTTCATGTGTCAGTTGCTTATTTGCATAGCTTCTTTAGAAAAAATGTCTATTCAGATCTTCTGCCCATTTTTTAATCAAATTTGGTTTTTTGGTGTTGAGTTGTATAAGTTCTCTATATATTTTAGATATTAACTTCTTATCATATATATCATCTGCAAATATCTTCTCCCATTCAGTATGCTGCCTTTTCATTTTGTGGATGGTTTCATTCCTTTGCATGTAGCTGTCTGGTTTTCCCAGCATCATTTATTGACTGTCTTTTCCTTATTTATTCTTGCCTCCTTTGTCATAGATTAATTGACCATATAACTGTGGGTTTATTTCTGGGCTCTTTATTCTGTTCCATTGATTTATGTGTCTGTTTTTGTACCACTACCATACTGTTTTGATTATTACTGCTATGTAGTAAATCTTAAAATCTGGAATTGTGATACTTCCAGCTTTGTTCTTCCTTTTCAAGATTGTTTTGAGTATTTGAAGTTTTTTTATGATTCCATACAAATTTTGGAATTATTTTAGAGTTCTAGTTCTGAGAAAAAATGCTCTTGGTATTTTGATGGGGATTTCACTGAATGTGTAGATTACTTTGGGTAGTATGGACATTTTAACAATATTAACTCTTCCAATCCATGAGTATAGTATATCTTTCCATTTGTTTGTGTCATCTTCAATTTTTCATATCATTGTTTTATAGTTTTCAAAGTACAGGTCTTTCACCTCCTTGATTAAGTTTATTTCTAGGTATTCTTTTTGTTGCAATTATAAATGGAATTGTTTTCTTAATTTCTCTTAATACTTTGTTATTAGTGTATAGAAACAGAACAGGTTTCTATATATTAATTTTGTATCCTGCAACTTTACTGAACTCATTTGTTACTTCTAATAGCTTTTTGGTGGGATCTTTAGGGTTTTCTACATGGTGCAATCTGGAAATAGTGACAATTTTACTTTTTCCTTTCCAATTTAGATGCCTTTTACTTCTTTTTCTTGCCTGATTGCTGTGGCTAGGATTTCTAATACTATGTTGAATTAAAGTGGCGAGAGTGGACATCCTTGTCTTGTTCTTGATCTTAGAGGAAGAGCAGCAAATATATATTGTGTCATTGTAATGAATTTACCATTGATTGTGAAGCTTAATTTAAAAGGAGAAGGAGGGGTGCTTGGGTGGCTCATTCAGTGTAGTGTCTGCTTTTGACTCAGGTCATGATCCCAGGGTCCAAATCAAGCTCTGTATTAGGCTTCCTGCTCAGTGGGGAGCCTGCTTCTCCTTCTTCCTCTGCCTGCCACTCCTCCTGCTTGTGCTCGCTCTGTCAAATGAATAAATGAAATCCTTATAAATGAATGAATGAATGAATGAATGAATGAATGAATGAAGGTAGATTCTCACCTAGTGTGTTGCCTCTCAAACTGATTACTTAAAAAGTGGTCTGAGGGCACCTTGGTCTGAGGGCAGCTTGGTGGCTCAGTTGGTTAAATGTCCAACTCTTGATCTCAGTTCAGGTCTTGATCTGAGTTTCGTGAGTTCAAGCCCTGCATTGGGCTCCACACTGAGTGTAGAGCCTTCTTAAGAAAAAAAAAAAGTGGTCTGAATTTGTTTATTTATGTGTATAACTCAGTGGGTCCAGTGAGGTCTGATTTTAATATGCTTAGGCTAGAAAATCCCAACCCAGGAGACAGTAAATGGAGAATCATCACAGAATACTTTCTTTAGGACACTATGCTTTCAGAGTTGTTCATTTCTAATTGTGAATATAAGGAAAGAAGGGCCTTTGGTCACTTTTTTTTGAGTATCTATGCTCTGATAAACGTCTAGGTACACTTGATAGTCTTTTCCTTTTCTGTCTCCCCTCCCTAACTTCCTCAGGTAATGCTTGGTGCCATCACATAAAAGAAAGTTGTCTCAGAGTGGAAAAACAACAACAACAACGACAACAACAAAACCTTTATGAGATGCTCCTTCATTCAGAAACACTTTCAAGCAGAACTGAAAGGAGGTCATTTGCTTCTTATTTTTCTAGAGACTTGTTTTGCCACCCCCATATGTGTGTGTGGTGTATGTATGGGATGTGTGTGTGTGTGTGTTCAGTACAAGTCCTCTGTATGCTTTATAGAGCTTTGCTTCACATGCAGACACAGACTGAAAGGATCACATTCCTGAATGAGGGGGTAAATGAAAGTCCACACTATTTAACCCCTTGGCTTCTTCTTGGTAGGGAAGTGACAGGGAAAACTTCAGATTGTGCACCAGCATAAACAATGGAAGCATCTTTTGCTGACATTGTTCTCTTGAAGCTTACTATTGCAAACTGAAACTTGTTTTTTCTAATCCAGAAAGGCAGCTGGAACTTTCATCTGCCTGCTGTCAAATGCATTGTTAATGTCATATTGGATCATATGATAATAGTGGGATAAATCTAATGAGTTATCTCAACCACACTGCAGACAGTAAAGTGAAGTGTAGTGGACTAGGTAACAATCCAGAGAAGAGCAAGAGGACTGAGTTCATGAGCTATGTTCAGTTATAGGATTGCATTTGGTTTGCTGTCTAGTTCACCATATTTTCCCTACCAAGGGACCTTTTGGAGTATGAACCAAACTTATTCCACTCATTAGGATTAACTTTGTCAGTTGATTTATTTATTTTCCATATAAAACGCATCCATGAGGAAATAATGTTCCTTACTTGCCATCACTGAGAGGGTCTGTCCCCATAATCAATTCTGTTCCCTGGTGTCATTCTCACGGATGGGTGGGTAGATGGCAAAGGCAATATTTTTCTCTTACTTTGTTTTTCCAAAAAACCAAAGAAGAGATCTGACCATACTGGCTGTTCATTGACCTAAGGTTTGTTGCTCTTTACCTGACAGAGATAACCTGGGTCATTCCTCTCTAGGGAGAGTTGGTAAGAACGAAACACTGATGAGATTGTGGATATGAATTCTGGGTTCACATCCAGGCTCTGACTTTGCCAGTTTCTGAACTTTCTGGGCTTCACGTCCTCATTTGTAAACTTCAGGGTATATTACCCCACTCAGTAAGAATCAAGTGAGATAATGGACATGAAAATACTTCATATGTAGGAAAAGAGATGTAAAAACATAAGACTTTATTATCTACCCACTAGACCAAAGGTTCCCAATTTGTCTGATCATGAGAGGTGTCTTGGAAGCTTATTAAAAATAGAGAATTCTGAGGCCCTGCCTAGACCTACTGAATTAGAATCTCTGGAAGCAAGGCCTGGATTTCTGCAGTTTTATAGCTTCCTGAATAATTCTAATGTTCACTCAGGTTTGGGAATCACATTCTAGGATTTGAACTTCTTGAAGATGGGAACTGTGTATCTTAGTATTTTAAAATCTCCACACCTAGCACATAGTATTTATATAACCCAATAAGGACCAAATTTACTAAGGGCATACTGTGCCAGAAACCATGCTAGCCAATGAGGAGACACAGGACGATTCTGACCTGCGCTGAACTTACATGCTCTAATTGTTGGTGATGTGGGTGCTGCAAGGCAGGTAGGACAGTTTCAGTACAATGTGCTGATGAGTGTCTGAGAACTTGAGTCATTGAAGGGTTTTAAGCAGTCCTTTGATATGATCTGATGCTGTTGGACGTCAGTCTTGCCTTTATGTTTGATGTCCGAAAACATTCTATTTTCAATGCTTTGTTATGGGCAATATTTCCTATAGAAAATAGAAGCTTTAAAGAAAACATTTGGTGGATTTTCCCATTGTTCAGATTTCTTGATTCCTTCTGGTGAGTTTCCCTTTATATATGCAGTATGTTCATTTTTACACAAACAGCATGTTGGGGGCAAGTGCTGGTGGACTTATGAAATCTAAACAACACAGGTGCTAAATAGGAGCTACTGAAGGACATGCCATGGAAGGGGAGAATGAGAAAATAGATCCCCTGGGGAGTCTTACTCCAAAATGAAATAAACTTTTAAAACAGAAAGAGGCTGCAAGAAGGAAAGTTAAAATTCCAATATATGTCTTGGGATGTGAAGAATAGCAAGTGTTCTTGACTCAACCCAAACATGGCCGACTGACCCCAGAGTCTGGCTGACCCTAGTGTAGCTGGCTGACCCAAGTCTTGCCCATCCCTTGAACCAAACTTGCCCCGAAGTCATTTGGGAGATCATTTTAAAATATTTTCCTCTCTTTGTCTCTTGGTTTGGACTAAAAATGCTCTGAGGAGAGCTGTGTGGAACCACAGGGGACAGAGCTCATTTTTCTATATGTATTTTTGCTTTTATGGACATTTTCCTACAAGTGTTGGCCAAGGAAGGAATGATGAGCATTGACTCCTTGATTCATGCAGCGTGGTGTGAGCAAACACAGTTTCCCATTGAGGCAGTGTGGTGGGAGAGGAAGCACTGGATTCAAACTTAAAAGCCATAGTTCTGGTGTCCTGCTCTAAACAGCCCTTCAAAGCATGCTGCTGAATGAAAGAAGGATGGACAAATGCAGGAATGCCGGCTAGGCCTGGCCATTTCACCAAACATGAGGCTAACCTCAGCAACTTCAGGAACCAAGGATTAGGGATTACTACTTTGGGAATGTAAATGTATCCCAGATGCTGGGTGAGAAGTGAAGATCCAAGCTGTGGCCCCTGCTAGGTATTCACAGTCTGAGGATCATTGAACGATAAACTTAGAATTCCATATGTAATTCATAAGAGGAGAGGTCTGGTATCAGATTCCACATGAAGAAGGAGTAAGGACTCCGACTGAGCTTTGAAGGGTGAAGAGGTTTTGGACAGACAGAAGAGCGGAGAAAAATGCATCTAACGTAGCAGATGCAGAAAAGGCGCAGAAGTGGTTTATATCGTGATGGTAGTGTTTATGACACAGTGAGCTAATCGAGATGACTGAAGGAGGTACTGGGGATGGTGTGGGAGCAGAGTGGGCCTGAAGGAGGCAAGAGAGCAAGGTCTTGGTGTAGCAGGAGCACAAGAAGGAACAAGGTGCCACATGAAGATTTTAAATTGAAGAGCATTGTACTGGGTGACTTGTCTGGCAGAATGGGCCCCTCCATACCCACCTCCTAGCTGACTCACTCCTTTGCACAGCCACTGAGCCTGGATGGAAATCAGTGAACATTTTTGTTGCTCTCCCAGGTGATCAGATCTGCAGATGTGTGGGGCAAGTTCCCTTGCACACTCCCTTGTCTGAAAATTAACCAACATGATGGAAACTAGATCACACGCTTTCAAAACAAACCAAGTACCTCTTCCCTCTAATATGATTTAGCAGATGACAGATGATCCCAATCCCTGTAATTACTTAGATACTTTAATTGACTTTCAGTGGCAGTAATAAGTAACTGGAGTTCAGGCTTGTAGAATTTCCGTCCTAATTGTCACTGTTAAACCACTCATTATAGAGATAAATAACACACCACTTGATTTAAACCGTTTCCTCCATCCATGTAAATTCCAGTGGCAGTGCCCCAGCATTTGCAGGCTCCTAGGGGAGCTGTTTAGGGGTGAGGAACACGGCCGTACACCTAGAGGGCTGCCCAAGCTGGTTGGCTGTTTCCTTTGAATTAGCAAGCCACAAGTTTCCAACACTGACGCACTTCCTAGTGCTTTGGATTTAAAAAGCTGTAGAAAGGATAATTGACCACAGCTTGTCAGCGCAAGAGATTTACTGTCATTAGTACAAACTCAGATGAATTACTTTAATATCATGGAATAAAAAAAACTGTCAGATACTTTCGTCTCTCAGTAAGTTAAGGGTACTTAAACAGCTTTTCACACTTCACTTCTGCATTTGGTGTAAAGGAAGGAGGAAATCATAAAGAGCTATGAGTGAGAGTGGAGGGGAGGAATGGGATTAACTTTGCAGAGGTAGGGAAAGGTAGATTTTAGATTCTCAAATCCAATTGAACAGATTTCTTCAGGGTTTGCTTGTTTTGGGGATGGTATAAAAGCTAAACAGACATTAATTTTAAGTTCCCAATATTGACTTCTACTTTCCAGTGTAGTAATAATTTAGAAAACTCTATTACAACTTAGGTTTTTCTGTTTGAGTTGTAGAGAGACAAAAACTAGAACAGTTGCAAGGTAGTTCCTAAAGCCTTTATTACACCATAGATACCAGTTTGGGGGACCTGAATTGTTTCAATCAGGGCCATGCAAATATGGCCTTCTAACTTGTACTATTTTGTTTTGTTTTTCATTCTGTTCTTCTGAGGATTGTGTAGAAGAGCGCCAGTGCCCAGGCACAAAGAATGTCTAGAACTGGAGCAATTTATTTTCATTTTGCTTCCCTATGATTCTTTTTGCAAAAGTATTTGCCTCCTAACTCTTAGAACCCAGGGCAAGCCACCACTGGCAATAGATTCGTTTTGATTTTTGGAAGGAGGGCTCCCTTCCTGTCTGATCATTGAAGCTAGACTTTCTTTGCTATCTGTCTCCTGATTCCACTATGATCTAAACATGTGGGCCTGGTTCCTGTGGTTATTATAACTGAAATGGAACTAATCTCACCCATTTCTGTGTGGCTCAGCGCTGTGGGTTAATATTGAATGTAGTTGCCAATTACTGTGACTGGATTAGTTGGTGTAAGCACTATTTGTTCTTTCCCCACTTTATTTCTCAAACACATTATAATATACCTGAGAGGTGAAAGTAATAGAAACTCCCTCTGAAAGGAGAGAAGAAAGTCTGTAAAACTCCAATAGCATATGTAGTTACTGCCTAGTTGATTATTTCCCTTTCACCTCCGAGTCTTGTGAAAATCACACAGAGGGGAATAACATAAAATAACCTCATTAGTAGCTATATTGTTAAAAACATATACAATAGCAACAACAAACTTAATAGCACTATGAACCCTGGTCTTTCTTTGCACTGGCCATCATGTTCTAGATCCGAAAGCAAGTGAGCTGGGCTTCTCAGGATCCATGACTGGTGGAAATTCTAGAAACTTGGGCCTGTAGGGTCTCTACCCAACTCTAGTTTCTACTATTTTGAGTGAGTTGTTGCTTTGACTACATCCCATTAATCTAGTGATGGCTTGCCTCCAAATTGTTTTGAAAGAGTCGTCGTTTGAGTTTCCTAATTCCATTTTCAAGATTAAAAATGGAGCAGAGTCTCCAACCCCCTGGCTGTTTGTCCAGACTTTGTATGTTTGCATGACACAGAGAAAGACATAGTACTTATTTTTAAAGAAAAAAAAAAGTCATGTAAAATGGATAGAGTTAGTTAGGGTGGAGAGAGATTTACAGAAGTAACTTCAAAGTTGTCTAAACTGAGTTATAAAATGCTCCTCTGTCCCTGCCAGACAGGTGGTAATGGAACTACATTTATCATTGCAAAATGTGTGTGAAATGGTGGCAACTTTCATATGAGAAAAAAGAAAATGGCAAGAAATAGCAGTGTACCTGACTGGGTTATATTAGTGTGTGATGATTCCTTGTTGTAGCCAGGGGTCCTTTCATGTTTTCCAACACAGATTGGATCCGGGCCTGACCAGGATGACAACATTACCTCTTGAATAGGTAGCCATTACTTTTAAATAAAATCTACATGCTCTGTCTCTGCTGGGGGTGCAGCTTTAACTGACCCATCATATGCCTGGCAGAGTGTCTGAGCCCAAAGCAGGTTGGAAATAAGGCAGCACATAAGATTGGAGGTGCTTGTAGAAGGGTTGGAAGGCACAAATTGGATGCTGGTCATGCCTGGGGCCTGGAGTGTGCAAAATGGACTTAGTCCATTTCCAGGACCAAAATGCAGGGGGGAAAAGAACTTTTAGATATAAATATGACAACCTGACACTCAGAAAGGCTTTACATCTCTCTCCGGGGTGGCTCGGTTCATATGCTGGTTATACAGGATGTTTGAAATTTGCCAGAAAAAGAGACAGACAGATTGAAAGATTGAGAGAGGGGGAGGGAGAGGGCTGGGTTTGGGGGGAGAAGAAAGGACCAAGGGAAGAAAGAGAAAAAAAAACAAAGGTTGGCTTTAGTTTCTGTGCCCGTTTTGTTTTTTACAATAGAGCAGTAATTAACTTGCGTTAAATGTTTTACCGGGATGTGAACTAATGAGTAAGTGCATTTCTGGATGAGGTAGGCATATGGTTACATGGGCATGTTTCCCTGGATGCCGTTTGCCTTGTGGAACTCTTTCTTTTCACCTCCACTCCCCTGACAGCTCAGCTCATCTTTCTGGTAATAGAGACCATCAATCACCAGCAGCCTGCACATAAGTATTGGGAGACATGGAGGGAGGTGGCAGGCTGTGTGTGGAGTGACACAAATGGGAAAACTCCAGGTCTTTTCTACAGTCATGATTTCCTCAAATCCTCACCTCGTCACTGGGCATGGATGAACACAGAGGGGATTTTAGTCTCTACACCAGGTCCTTGAGATTCTGTGGTATAGATTTTGATGGTTGACTTCAACATATTTCAATTTGGCATTAATATTTGTATATACCGTATTGTTACATGTTTCCCCCAAACTTAAGTAGTTTTACTTTTATTCTCTTGCCAAGCAGTTTATAAATGCAAAAAGTGGGGGTGCCTGGATGGCACAGTCGGTTAGTCGTCTGACTCTTGGATTGAGCTCTGAGTTAGGCTCCCCGCTCAGTGAGAGTCCACTTGGACAGCCTCTCCCTTTGCCCCTCACCCTGCTCGTGCTCTCTCTTTCTCTCAAATAAATAAATATTTTAAAAAATAAATAAAATGCAAAAGGTATAAAAAGGTAAGTGAAAATAACCTCTAATCTTATCACCCAGTTATAATCTATGTAATACTTTCATAAGTGTCTTTCTAGATATTTTTTCTATGCATGTATACACACAGACACACACAAACATAAATAAACATGTATATATTCTTTCAAAAATCTTCTTTTTTCATTTAGAAACATGTTATGGCCAAATTCCTGTGCCCATAACTATGTTTTATGTCATTCTCTCCAGTGACTTCTTGGTGTTAATTATATGATTTCTTTTTCAGTATTATAAAGTACTTGTGGATACATCTTTACATATTTTATGACATCTTTAGGATAAATTTCTAGTAGACTTGTTGATTAGAAGATTATAAGTGTTTGAAATTTGGCCATGTGTTCTCATGTTGTCATATTAATGGTCATATTAATGGTCAGTATCATGGATGCACCCATGGTAGGTTTTTTTTTTTTTTTTAAGTAATGCTTATATATTTATTTCCTGCCTTTCTACAGTACAGAAAAAATATCTAATTACTATGTAACACTCTTCTAGAAGGAAGAGTCATACTATAGTCAGATGACTATTTTGTCAAATTAATTGTCCTTTTATGGTTCCTGGGTTTTAGTTATTATTTGCTATTAAAAAGTAATATTATAAATGGTCATTTCTTCAAGTTTCTTTGTGATTTTCAGTTATAATTTTGTGATTTCAAGCTATCATTCTGTGTAGGCATGGTGATATTTGGGTAGTTTGTAGGGAGACATATATGTTAGATTTGCTTTGAAGTTTAAATTGCAAAACAGCTAGATGTTTCCTATGGACAGTGTAATGTGAATGCAAGACAGAGGCACTGGGTGTGTCATCCCCATTCAGTCTGAAAACTGACCAGCAGCAGGCAGCATAAATATTCAGGCCATGCCCATGTGAAGGCATATGTCATGAAGACACATGCAAATAGAGGTTCAAAGGTTTTTAGCCAGTTGCTAAGGAAATATGTCCAAAGTCTTATGAATAAACAGAAGATAGGTGAACTGAGAGTGTCACATGTGGATGGGGGAAGAGTTGGAGAAAGAGTTATTGTAACAAAATTATGGGACACATTGGAGTAGGGTGGGGAAAACGAGGGACAGAAACCACCTTATCTAAGCTTTTTAGACATCAGCAAAATAATCAGATTAAGGCAAAAAATGTAGTCTCACTGGCAAAACTGAAACTCAGACAAAACAAACAGTTGTATAAATTCAACCAGTTGGTTTTTAATGATTTCAGTGCATGTGTATGTGTATGGCTGTGAGTTTGCATAGAGTTCATTGTTCAGTAGTGGGAAGACATACATCACACAGCCTGATATGTTATATCGTGAAGCTTAGTTCTTTAAGTATGAAATCACAGCCAGCCCCTCTGGGTGCAAACATAAAGCGTGAGAACTAGCCCAGCACCACTGCCGTTATCATCTGGTATCTGGGCCCTTCATTAATATTTATGGAACTCGACTAAGCATAGACTCCTCGGAACCAACTCTGCACTCAAAGTATTTTAATCTTGGCTTTTAATGTGAAAGCAAAATTTTTTTAAATGTTTGCAATTCCCTCCAAAATGTGCCTTAAGATAGGGTACATGGCTTTAAAAAGTTCATTTTTCTTGAATCGAGAACCCATGTCCTGTTCTAAAATAATTCTGCAGGTAATCTTGGCTCCTCTCCCTTCCGAATGGTCCTTTAAAAAAAAAAATTATTCATTTACAAGAGAGAGCGTACATGTGCGCACATGAGCAGGAGAGGAAGAGGGAGAGAGAATAACAAACAGACTCTGAGCTGAGCACAGAGCTTCACGTGGGGCTCAATCTCATGACCTCAAGACCACAGTCTTATGAAAACCAAGAATCAGATGCTCAACCAATGGAGTGGTCCTTTTGGAACTGCATTCCAGAGGGATAATTTTCTTTGTCTCTCATTCTGTCTTGTTTCTTATGGAGAAGGGAGGAAGGGGTTAAAAAAAAAAATCCTATAATTAGCTGAGCACCTAATATGTGCCAGGCACTATACTAATTACTTTACATGTGTCAAATCATTCAGTGCCATAGCCTTGTAAGATAGATCATATCATCCAGCTCCAGAGTGGCTAAGTTGTCTGAAGTTGTACTAATCTTGTTAGAGAAGGATTCATATTCAGATTAGCATGACACCAAAGCTATGTGATTTTTTTCCCTGAGCTACATGTGAAAGTAGGAGAGTTCTTGGGATTCCTTGTTTATTCTTGGCGTCACAGAAGTCGTTATTACAGAAACATGGCCCAGGGGCACTTGGGTAGGGCTCAGTCGTTTGGGCGTCTGACTCTTCATGTTAGCTCGGGTCTTGATCTTGGGGTTGTGGGTTCAGGCCCCATATTGAGCTCCACACTGAACATGGAGCCTACTTTAAAAAAAGAGGGGTGCCTGGGTGGCTTCATCAGTTAAGCATCCAACTCTTGATTTCGGCTCAGCTCATGATCTCAGGGCCAGGAGACTGAGCTCTGAGTGGGGCTCTGTGTTCAGCAGGGAGTCTGCTGGAGATTCCCTCTCTCTCCCTTTGCCCCTCCCCCTCCTTGCTCGCTCTCTCTTTCTCTAGAATAAATAAATCTAAAAAAAAAAAAAATATGGCCCAGAGTCTAATAGTATGTATGGAATTCACACATTGTTGTAAAATACATTTCTTATTCACCTATTGGTGTCCCATTCTGTGCTCTGCATTGTAAGGGGTGCAAGAAAAGTAAGATGTCTTGGTTTTAGCCCTGGAGAGCTTCTGGAGCTTCTAGTCCAAATTGCATCAATTAGCTGCCCCCAAGTACAGCATTAGGCAATATACGTTCATAGCCAGACCAGATGAGATGACACAAAAGAGGATTCTGTGTAAATATTAGCTGCCTTCCCACAGAACAGTGGCAAGCAGAATTGGAACACCATTCTTCATGGTAGCCACAGTTTAGTGAATAGGGCCCCCAAAATGTGATAGTCGAAATATATGTTCAAGTAATTCTCAACGTATTTCAAGAGAAATCTTATGCTTTCAGTAACCTGGAAAAAAAATTGAGCAGAGGATGTTTTCCTAGTTTAAAATTTTTCTTGTGAAGTTACTTGCCCTAATTTGATATTTAAGCATCATAATAATGTTAATGATAATGATAGTGAGGACTAAATTTATTGAGCACTCACTCTAAACTCTATGCTAACACTTTGCTTGTATTACCTCATTTGGTCTTCATAATTATCCTATGAGATTTGTACCCATTTTACATGTGTGGAAACTGAGACCTGGAAAAGTTGGGTGATTCTCTTATAGTCTCAGACAGAAAATTGTGGAGCCTGAACTCAAACATAGGTCTGTTTGATTACTCCATATATACTTTTCTTTAAACAAAAGAAGCAAATTGTGCTAACAATAACATTTTATTTTCATGTCTACCTAGTAATTGACCTAGCTGTGCACACAGGCAGCATGTAATGTGAGGGCTCCTGCTGAGTTGTGTCTGTCTACACTGGACCCGTCGCTCTCCATGGTTCTTTTCAGGCCTGTCAGGATATTCCCTGCTTCTTATTTAATGCATAAATCTCACCATTTGTGTACTTCCTCAGCTAATCTGGCTGTGAGTATGCATTGCTTAATCCTGTATCAGGGGTAGAAAATTAAAAGTCAAGGGATTAATTCTAGAAAGCTGCAATGGGAAAGTGCAACCTATAAGAGAGGAAAAGGTCCTAGGCATTGTTGGGGTTAAAGAGGGGTCTTCTGTAACCTTCTACCATTTATGTCTTATCCCCATTGACTAGTGATCCCTTTGGAAATCATTTAGAAGTTGAACCTCAAGATATTGGCCATCAGGTCGGTGAGCTCTCAGTTTAAGAAACCATCCCTGAATGTTCACTTTAGGTTAGGAGGAGAAAGTAAAAGGAAGAGAGGTTGTTAGATTGCAGAAGGGAGCACTTTGTTAATGGACACTTGGGCATGAGATGGGTGCCAGACATATAATTATTGTGATTCTAGAAGCTTTGTTTAGAGTTTTCAAGTAAAAATCAATTTCTTGAGTACTTGCTATGTGCAAGGGGCTTTGTAGGGGCTATATAGATAGACTTGACAGTCCCTAATTAATAGGGAACCTAAAGCAATTAATAAATTCTAGTATAAGTCAGCATGTATTATTAATTCATTCTAATGCAAATCAACCAATATAAAAATAAAAGAGAGGGTTGGGGACACAGGCAAGGAAGACAAAAGCACAATCAAAGAACATGCTTTGATTTATTCTTCTTACTTCATTTGACCAACTCTTTCTGACACTTTTGCCTCCACTCAGACACTTACTGAGCACCTCGTTCAAGCTCAGCACCGTTATAAGAACACAAGCAAGATATGGACTTGGTGGATAGAAAGAAGTAGAATGACAATCCAGAGTAGCTGATCTTCCTGTAAGTAGGATCCAAGTACTTGAGGTGCTCACACAGGAGATGACTTTGGTCTGGATCTTGCTGGCTGGGGGCATTTCACATGACAGAGAGGAGCCAACAATCATCTTGTTAGAAGAAGAGCAAGAATTCCAGTACAATGAGTATAAGGCACATGGGAGGAGTTAGGGCTAGAGAAAGAACAAACAACAAGTTTCTGGAGGAGCTTCAGATTTTTCTAAAAGTTGCCAAAACCCCATGGAGCTGTTTTGGCCAGTAAGTGACATGGTTTGTTTTTTTCAGAGCTCATCTGCCTTCTGTGTGAAGGAATGGCTGGATGTGGAAGATATTGGGGTGGTCCCTTCCCAGCTGTTCTGAAGGGAGTATCATCTCCTTGAACTTGCAAACTCAGATTGCTCTGCTCCCCATTCACCCATAAAAGGCCATAAGGTCTAGACTGTCTCTAGTCAGCTCTGGCCTCTTTTAGCGTCAGTTTGGATTATCCTTTCCCACAGCTAACTTACCCTCTGTGGTTCTTTTCTGAGGCAAGCTTCTCTATCTAAATTTTTATCTGGAACAGGCATTTGGGCTCATCTCCACGTCTTCTAAATGAGTTGGAACAAAAAGGAACAAGCAGTGGTAGGGAAAGAAACAGGCCCCCAGAGGTCTCCTCTGCCTCTGATGATTTAAACCCCTTCCAAGATGAAAGAAGGAAAACATTTAAAGACCAGATAATGCTTTAAAAAATAGAGAACTCATAAAGTCATGGAATATTGGAGCTAAAAGAGGCGAAGGCCAGTCTCTGGTTTTCAGCAGGGTTCTAGAAGGAGGACTTGAAATAGCCTGTTGTACCTATGACTGTTTATGGGACTTGAGATAAGTAACTTAGCCTCTCAGAGTCTCAACCTTACCTGTTAATTAAGGACAATAATACCCACCTCTCTAAATGAAATTAAATATATGTGAAAAAGGAAAAACCATGTGTAACGCAGCTGTGATTTCAGAAACTGAGACACAGGCAAGTTAAGTGGGTATATAGAAGGGTAGTCCTTTCACTGCAGTGAGTGGATTTCTTCACAGCCCTGACCTATAAAACCCCAACCTGGCCTTCCTAAGTCTGTAAGCAGTACCAAGCTGACATGACACTTTTAATGAGAATGGCAAAATCTCTTTGTGTGCCCTGTGTTCTCATGTTCCCTAAATTTTGAGCGTTTCTTGCTTTTTTAGCTGATGGCATTGAACCCTGATTGTATGTCAATATTCATTTTATCAGTAAAGGCTTAGGGTGGATTTTACCTAGCAGTTCACAGTCTGTCTCACGGGATGCCTTAACATCTCAGCGTCTCCACGTCACCTGAAAGCCCTTTGTGGTTGTTTCTGGAATGAGTCCCAATGCTTACCCCACACAAGTGTGTTAGCACTTCAGTTTTTCTGACTTACCACTTTTCACTCGGTTGTCAGAAGAGATGGTTGCCTAATTGTTGACTCATTATGAGAAATTGGGCAGCAAAATAGATGATTCTCGTCACAGTTTTGCCCCTTTGCACATTAGCCTGGTCTTCTTTTCCTGCTCCTATCCAAACCTATTTTTTCTTTCTCAAGCCATGACCTGTTTGACATGAGATGTATTCTTTAGTAAGCCCAGTGGCTTGATTACATCAAGGCAGAAGACATCCAAGACTCCAGTGAAAAGGATTGATTGCAAGAATAGGAGGGCACATATTGCATGGTGCACTGGGTGTTATACGCAAATAATGAATCATGGAACATTACATCAAAAACTAAGGATATACTGTATGATGACTAACGTTAACAATAAAAAATTATTATGAAAAAAATAAAAAATAAATTAAAAAAAGAGAATAGGACAGTTATCACATACTTAGAATGGCTTTTTAATAAAAACTCACTGAGAACAATTAATTTTTTCCTGATGATTTAATTTGCTGCCTGGACAAGACTCATGTTTTGACTGTGTTTATGAGGCTCCTATTGCTGGCCATGACTACTGGGGTTGGTCACTGACGACTGGACCTTCTATAGTGGAGTCCTGGTTTTGATTATCTAAGATCAGGAGGATCATTCCCCACATCTCTAGTTGTCTGCAACTGCCTCCCTTCAACTCTGCTTTGCTGCCTTTCCTGTCATGATGACAGCAACAAAAACAACACTTACAAAATTACATTAGTGCTTGCTTTGTGCTTGAAGCTTTCCTAAGCATTATACCTATGTTTAATTAACTAGTTTAATATCTCCACACAGCAGATTTTATAATCTCCAGGAATCTGGGGACAGGAACTGTGAGTCAGAGATATGATAGGGGCACAGTCAGACTGTGGGGATGTTAGAACCAAACAGTTGTTGTTAACAGAGGCAGATTTTGACATGTCTGGAAGTGTTTTTGATTGTCTCAGCTGGGGAATGCTACTGGCATCTAGTGGGTAGAGGCAAGGGATATGGCTAAACACCCTATAATGCACAGGCCAACCCCCCACAACAAAGTTATTCAGCCTAAAATGTCATGAATGTAGAGGTTGAGAAACTTTGGAGCCACATGATTTAAGTACTCTTGTGCAAATTACATAAATTTCAATCCTGCTTCTGTACCTTACTAGCTGTGAATCTTGGGCAAGTAGCTTATCCTGTTGAGACCTCAGTTTTCTCATCTTTAGAAGGGGAATGACAGTAGTAATATTATGTTATCGGGTTGATGTCAAGTGTATTACGTTTAATCCGTTAATACATGTAAAATTTAGCATCTGCCACATAATAGATGCTCCATATGGTAGCTGCTATTTTTATTAGATCGACAAATTAGGGAGACAAACTAGGCTTCTCTTTGATCTTGAGAGGATACCTTCAGTTCATACCATTCAAGGGAATAGGTTTTTTTTCCATCTCAAGCCTAAAAAAATTCCTATCTTAGCCCACTAGGAAGGTCAGGAAAAGTTATCTTTAATTTCTTCCATGGAATATGCCTTTGCATGTGGTTTTGTTTTGTTTTGTTTTACAAAAAAAAGCCAGAGTTGTCTGTCCTGCACTTGCATTTTGTTGCTTCTCCATTTCCATGCCTACCTTCTAAGGCCTAATCTGTCCACCTATTCCTGCTACATCATCACACCGTGTGCTTCGCTGAGAAGGGAGCCTGCTGTGGTTCATCCAAGTGTACATTGCTCTCCAGAATGGGCGTTCTCAGCACATAGAGAAGGAAGACTATGCCTGCTCAACCCTCAGGTAGAATTGTGGGCAGATACCACTGGAATCATCTTGGAACTGAGACAGAGAGGGGTTCACTAACTTACCTGACTTATCTAACAAGTGAGTGGGTGAATTAGGAATACATCTAGCCTCTAGTCTCCCTCTTCTGTGCTTTTGCATTCCCCTAGGGAATGTTAGTGAACCATGCCTACATTCGGGTCTTCAGAGTCTCATGCAATTATTTACTGTGTTTTTGTGGTGGGAGACTCACTCTGAACCGAAGTTGGTACATGATTTTGATTCAGGCCCACTGGGCATTTCTGAGCTGGTAGAGTAGGCACACCAGAAGATTCTACCAGAAGAGGGAGAGCCTATTTTGAAGGAAAGAGGAAGCTTGAAAAGTGTGACCTGGTAATGAAACTTCAGGGTTATGGGGATAGGGAACAGTCCCGAGAACAGAATGGTGTCTGTCACTTTGTGTCCATGAAGATGAATCTTCTCTGAGACCCGTGAGTTTAAGTGGGAATCCTGTGGTAAGCAGGAAAGCAGTGAGGAAATTTTAAAGATTTGTTTTAGGAAAATTTTATAAAATTTTGTGCCCAGGGAGCATAGCTATGTGTCTACCTAACAGAATGTGAAATGAAACAAAACACTGAATGGTTTGGCATGTAGGGGGTTCTGATGCCTCGGCTGAGGGGAAACATCTGTTCTGGGAGATTATGGCAGAGTGCCATTAGATGCCTGGGGAAGGATGGTGGAGAAGTAGGAATTCCTGCTAGAGTGGACACGAGACCCTTACTGCAGACTCAGTAGATATTCCAAATGTTTCTTCATGCAAGAGCCTGTGAATTCAGATTTGTAATATTAGTCTATTGGTATGTATAGGCCTGAGGAAATGAATGGTATCTGAAATTTTACTAAGATTTTGGTACCTCAAAATGCTAACAAATATGGTGGTTTGTTACACTTTTTTTTTCAATCCTTCAAATTGGCATTTTCCCCTGACATGCATTATAGATTAGTTTCAAAAGTCTGCAACACATTGCTAGAAATAATCTGCTTATAGAGCAGCCTGAACCCTAGGAGAATGGTCCCATCATCTCATTTATGTATTACCTCAGTATCAGACGAGGCATTCACAGCCATCAAAACACATTAATTTTAAATGATGTTCTATGTTTTAGACAACTACTATATCCATACTGAAATAGTTTAAATATAAATGAGGCCCATGGAAATGTCAGGCAAAATACAGCTGCCAAAATTATAAGATCATTGGCAAATGTTTGAATGGCAGCCCAGGGCTAGGCCTTCAATGTTGAGAAGGAGCCTCTCAAAAGTAATTCAAGCTGTAAAAGCAAAGATACATTTTGGAATCCTGTCCACTTGGAATTCATTTATTCAGTGTGTTGACTGCCTATGGCTACCTGGCATGGACTAGGTAATAGGTGATAGGAGTGCTGTGGAGCTAACTGGAGGAGATTGGTAAAGAGAACTAGCGTCTCTGTTATTTACCACTGCTCAGCAAAACCATCCCAAGATGTAGGAACTTAACAATTTTATTATCTCTTCTAATTCTGTGGGTTGCCTGGGCTCAGCTGGTCAATTCTTCTCTCAGAGTCTCTTATGTGGTAAGAGAAGGTGGCTTGAACTGGATCACCCAAGATGACTCCACTCACCTCAGACACTGGCAGGATTGGCTGGAAGGCTGAGACATCTTTCTTTCTATCTCCATACTCATCTCACTGTGCTGCTAACCTGGGCTTCTTTAAATGGGAAATCTGAATCTCAAGAGGTCAAAAGCAAAAGCTGCTAGGTCTTCTGAAGGTTTAGACCCAGAGTGGCAGAGTGTCACTGTTATCATTCTCTATTGGTTAAAGCAAATCATAGGGTCAGCCCAGATTCAAAAGACATACTACACGAAGTGTGGTTCACTGGGGGCCATCCTTGGAGACTGGCTTTCACAGATAGCCAGGGTAATACCAGTGACAGAAAGTTAGGGAAAGTGAGTTCTGAGTTTAGACAAAAAGAACTGATTCATAAATAGTGTCCTATCATATATAGAAGCACCAGTTACTCCCGAAGTACAGAAAGTAATATCCACGGATGAAAAGGGATTTTTCTTTTAATCCTGAAACACATATTATGTGGCAAAGAATTGGATGAAGGTGACCTTGAGTTTCTTATGCTGAAAATGTACTTCAGGTAAGGATGGCATTGTTATATGAAAAGAGAAACAGAGCCTTATTCATTTGGAAATTAAGAGGTACAAGCCAGAGGAGAAGGAGACATTTTAAAGTAAAGAAAAGCTTGAAGGAAAGGCTGTGGAATTTATACTGAATGTTCTTCATTTTCTTGGGTAGTTAGAAGAATGATTATTTACTTAGAGTTGAGAAGGGCAGAGTTAAGTTTGGCATGTGTTGTGGAAAATGGAAAATGTTTCCAAATAAAGGGATCTGCCATGCTGAGAAGCACTGGGTTCAGCTGATACTGGACTTAGATGCATGTAGCAAGGCCCACTGGTAGAGGTATAGGTTATCTTCTACAGCACATTTACAATCTGGGACAGAGACAATTGAGTATTTAGGTCTTCATAAAGAAGCAGGTTGTGAATGTTGGAGGTATATACCTCTTTCCTTTCTTCAGGGAAAACTATGTGGAGATAGCTTGAGGATATTGTAGGCATTACTTTTCAGGACCCTCCATGAATCTGCTGTCTCCAGGGGGAGTTTTCCTGCCCAGCACAGCTTCCTTTCCAAGGGTGACTTCTTTCTAATAAACTCTGCATGCAAAACAAGGTGCGTAGGACTCACTGTAGTTGAGTTCAAGATGGAAAAGATACTTTAAAAGAAAATTTATTTCTGTAGTATTTTCGTATCAATAATTACAAAATTAAAAAATTTTTCTTATATAAATAATGCATAATCATTATAGAAAATTATAAAATATAGGTAAGCAAAAAGAAAACTTAAAATTACCTTAATCCCACATCTCAGAAATAATTGTGTCAATAAAAAAATTCCATTTTTTCCCCTTATGTACGTATAAAATTGTCATAAGAAAGTGTAGGGCAGTGATTACATTCAGGACCAGCTACATAATTTTGGGGCCCAGTGTAAAATGAAAATGTGGAGCTCCTCATTCAAATATTAAGAATTTCAAGATGCTAACAAAAGAGCGTTCAACCAATTGTTGGGGCCCTTCTAAGTGTGGGGCCTTATGAATGATACAGGTTGCATGTCCATGATGTCAGCCCTGCTCATCCCCTAATCTCGAGCATAAACAATTTACTGCTGTAGGACTTTTTCCTTCCTTCCCTTCTCCTAGCCTCAAGGGCAGCTTTGGGGCTGCAGAGTATTTGTAGCTGCAGATGTAGCTAAAGCCAGTCCTAGGGACCCTCCTCAGGTTTTATCTTTAGCAACATATAAAAATGAGTAGCTTGTTTTCAGATATTTTCCATTTTCTCCTTTCAGTACATGCTAACTTCCCTTCAGCCTCATCTCCAAGGAAGCCTGGCCCTTGAAACCTACTGGAATGTGCCTTGCTGGGTTTTGGGCTTATTTGGAAATTGTGATTCCTTTTTCCCTCCCAATTTCTACTCTTTGGAATGGGAATGCCTAACATATGTCTGTCCCACCGTTGTATTTTGGAAGCAGATGACTTGTTTTCTAAGTTTCACAGGTGCACAGATGTAGAGTAATATGGTTCCGGTATGGACCATGCCAAGTCTCACCCATACCTGATTGAGTTGATTTAGGAGGTGAGATTGGGACTTTTTGAGTTGATTACATTTAGATGAGATTTTAGACTTAGAGTTGATGCTGGACTTTTAAGGATTTGGGGAGGAAGTGAATGTATTTTGCTCATGGGACAGATGTAAGTTTTGAGGAGGCTAGAGGGTATATTGTACTAAGTTGAATTGTGTCTCCCCCAAAAGATATACTCTAGTCTTAGCCCTGGGAACCTGTGAATGTGATCTTATTTGGCGATAAGGTCTTTGCAGATGTGATCAAGTAAAGATGAGGTCATACTGGCTTTAGGTGGACCCTAATCTAATGGCTGATATTCTTACAGGAGAGAGGTTGAATACAGAGACACACAGGGAGAAGTCTATGGGATGATGGAGTGAGACAGAGATTAGAGTGATACACTCCAAACTAAGGAGCACCAAGGACTGCTGTTATTTTTGAGAAGCTGGGAGAGAGATGTGAAATAATTTCCAGAAGGAAGCAACCTTATCAACACCTTGATTTCAGAATTGTAGCCTTCAGAACAGTGAGAAAATAAATCTAGAAGATTTTAAACAGATGGGGACATGGTCCCACTTATGATATTTGACAATTATCATTGTAGCTAAGCATGGAAAATGGATTTTAGGGGGTCAAGAGTATCAGTAAGGAGACGTGTCACTCCCTTGTTTCTTCACGGGTTCAGACAAGAAATAATTGGTGACTCAGAAGAGGGTGGTCATGACAGAAATGGTGACAAGTAGTTGGCCCCAAATACATTTTGAAGATAGAGGTGATAGGACTTGCTAGTAGATTGGAACAGGGTGAAGGAAAGAGAGGAGCCAAGAATGGCTCGAAGGATCCTGGTGGAGCCCTGGGTGGATGTGGGTTATTTTTTGAGGAGACTTGGAGAAGAGCAGGTTCTGAGGAGTTCCCAAGATTGAGTTCTTATTCGGAGCTCACATTGAAATGTCAAGTAGTAAAGTCCTTTCCTCAGTTAGTCCGGAGGGCACCTGGGTGTCCCAAAACCTCAAAAGCCTTCCAGTGGGAGTCACCATGGGAGTCGCCTGAAAATGAAGTCTATAGAGAGACAATCTGATAACATTCTTTGAATTCCTGGATTTAGCCCATGCTGAAAGTCTGTGCCACATCTTTAAGTTTTCATTACCCAACTCAACAACTTATCCCCTTTTTTTATTGCTTAAATTTATAAAGTGAGTTTCCATTTTTCTCCAAAAGAGGCCTGTATACGATAAGAACTATAACTCAGCAGATAGAGTAACAGAACTGATGACATAGCAAGGTCCTTTATAAATTGATAAAGTTTCTTTAAACAAAGCCTAGAATCTATTTTCACCTGTTGCAGGGGAGGGGAGACAATTTGAAGTTATATAAGAGAGGCTAGACATTAAAATACTATTTATTAAGCAAAAAAAAATTTTTTTTAACTCAATTATTTCATAAAAACAAGACTGAGGTAAGTTGTTCCTCGGCCCTGCCTCCTTCCCCAAACTCTGTCCCCATGACACTGTCCAGCTCCCTCCCCTCCCGGGATCCCATTGAAGCAGGGAATGTCCCAGGGCAACTGCCTCTCTTAACTCTCTCTTTAGTTGCAAACCTCTGAGGCTTCAGAGTTAGGTCTCAATCTGTGGGCAGCTGGCTTGTGCTTTTCCCCTGGATCCTGTAAGCTGCATCCCTGAAGCTTACAGCCCTTCCCCGCATGCATGGCAAGAGCCGCGTGGCACTTATTTCTGAGGCACTGCTGGAAAGGAAGAGCAGGGCCAGGTTGGAAGTATTGTTAGCTTTGCCTTATTAATAAAATAAGGTTAATGATTTATTCATAGCTGAGACAATGCCGCTCTGCTCTGGAGGACAGCACAGAACTGTTACATTCTAGACAAGCAGTTGCTGTGGAAGAGATGAGAGCCATCTGAGAAATGGTCTTGGGCTGTTTCTGTGGGGCTGTGAGCAGATTTATCTGACCACATCAGAGCTCAGAGGCAATTATTTGTATACTGTGGGTGTTGTAGGATAAATGCTGGTAATGGAGGTCCCTGAAAAGATGCCCCCTTGCTTTTCCATTTCTCATCTAATGAGTGTTTGTTCACCTTCTTGCTTTATCCTTTCTTTCTTGGTTCCCGGAAGATGCCTGAGTTTGTAATTTGAGATGTGTTATCTGGGGAATATCAGTGTAATACACATCTGAACGTGATCCCCATCAAAGGGAGCGCATCCCAGGAAGCAGAAGAGAGCAATGGTATTTAGGCTTTTCTGGTGCTAGTCTAAGCATACACTATTTTTAAAGATTAAATCTTTTAAAATTATATTTCTTCTTTCTCAAATGGACTGCAGATTTTTTTAAAAAAATAAATAATTAGAAAAGAGATTTAATACACGGCAGAATCCTGGTAAAGAACTGGTGTGTGTGTGTGTGTGTGTGTGTGTGTGTGTATTTTTACATGCTAATTACTGTCATTGGTTAAGGACAGAATAGATTACTATTAGTTCAAGTCTGTCAGACGATTCATGTGGTTCAGAGGGCAAAGTGAGGCAGGATTTGACAATTTACAGAAAAACAAAATCAAGGGTACTCACTTCCTAGCAAATCAAACCAGGCTTGGACAGAATGGGCAAAAGTCAGATTTATTTACTGTCATGTTGCTCCTTTTGCTCTGTCGGTCCCCCGTCCAAGCTTCCGTGGCTTCCCCTGAGACTTCAGATTTACATCAAATGCCAGAGAGGAGAGCTGGAAGTTTTCCCCTAACTTAGAGGGGAGAAACAAGGCCATAGGAGGTATTGAAGAAAATCTCATTGTTGGTGTATATGCTTCCACACAGCAAGGTTTCCTGAGGGACTCCCTTCCCCTCTGCTCAGCTTCCTTGAGACGAGATCAAATGTTTCAAAGCGTTTCCACCTTTACTAATTTTTAATGCCTCTACCAGACTGAGACTTGCCCACTGGAAAAAAAAAAAAAAGTCTATGCTCATGGAAACAGCCAAAAATAAAAGTGATCCTCTAACAGTAGTACATTTAACTTTTTCCTAACTATCAGCAGGAGCCAAAGAGTATAGCTTTTGCCCAATATATTAAGCCTTAGAAATTATCTTAGGGTAATGATCACACTGGAAATTAGAATATGTTTAAATATAATTCACAAAACTCAGAGTCTCCTTACAGAAGAATCAGAGAGGCTATCACCCAGATCCTTTGTTGTAACCTCTCCAGCTCCTGACCCCACCCTGCCCATTCCTTTCCTTTGCTCCTTTGCCCAGTTTCCCCCCAAAAGCCACCCACGAGGGTCCATGTGGGAGCCAGGAATGTAACCCTAGGATTTGGTTTCCCAGTCCAACAGGAGATAACAGTGCCTATCAGCCAAAAAATAAAGCTTCCTGACTGCAGTTGCAGAAATTACAGCTAATTATACGCTCTATGCTTCCTGCAAAAGATATATATTTTAAGCTGCTGGGCTGACTTTCTCCCTTGGCTGTATTTAAAGGTTAGTTTCTGACCTGCTTCCTGGCTTAATGGAATAGTTTAAATATTACAAATCATTACTTGATTCTAATGAATTATATCTCCCCTGGCACCTCACAAAATCCTTATCATGCCAGAGGAAATAGTTCGAAGGAATGGGGCAGTCTCCATGATAATAAACAGAATAACATGCCATAGGGTTATAGATTTCAGGATCCCCCACCTTCTTGGGTGGTTGAAAGCATCTGGCCCTTGGCCTCACACTCCCGGCACCTGAGGCATGTGGCTAAGCAGCATGAACACCCTCTCCCCTGCCTCGCGTGATTGTTCACTCTGCTTAATTGTCAGCTCCTGCTAAGAACATGTACCATCTCATTTTCTCAGAGACTGTGGAAGTGTTGAGCTTTGCTTATGGCCAAGCTGGGTAGCTGAATGTGCAGCGTTTCCTTCTTTGATAGGCAAATGCTGGCGGTGGTCTGAACCTATCTGCACATATGGGCCTTTTACTGAATTCCAGTTTCCAATTCTAGTGCAGATAGGGACCAAAACAGTTTCTCTTTGTGTGTAATTGTGTAGGCAGATAGTCTTATCCAACTTTGTCTGTTTACATGTATTGCCATTCTTATTAAATAGAATAACCAAAACACAGGTATGCAACAGCAAAAGTGATATTCTAGGCTTGAAATAAAAGATCACATGAAAAGCCCTTCTCCCTCCCTAGGAGCAAGAGGGAAGAGAGTCAAGTCTCTTGATTTCAGTGAAGCAAAGAATAGCAAGATAAGACTGTGGAGAGGTCTCTCAGCATTGACAACTATAAATTGCAAATTTCCATGTCTTTAGCCGTTTGACAAAAACACCCATGGGGAAAGTGAAAAAATCCAACCACTTGTGCAGATGATTTGTTTGTGTTGTTCTGAATGCCCTGATTCCCTTCTCAGTGACTGGAAGATTTGAAAACAAAGTGAGTAACCATTGAAGTATCAATCATGCATCAGATCTCAGATCTCTTGTTATGTGGAATTTACTCATACTATATTGAACTCTGAATAATGGAACTTCTGAAATAGTTGATAATCCATAATTATTTTTATAAAGGAAGCCCTGTGAATATATGTGTTTAAGCTGCTGAGTTGTTGTGACTCAAAGTTCTAACTTACTCCATGGCCTATTAAAAAATCTCATACTACCCTATGCAGCTAACTCCACCTTAGAAACACATTTGTTTTTTTTTGTTTTGTTTTGTTTTTTCCCTCAGGAGGGTCCACATTAAAATTTAAAAGTCCCTGGAAGAGATAATTCACTTTAGGAAGGGCCAGTTTATCAGATTGTTTTCTAAGACGACGGGTAAGACCAAAATGAACTCAGTATCCAGGACTTGAGGAAGAAGATAGTAAATGTGGAAAAATGTCCAACAGGGGTTGAAAGAGTTCCAAAGCAAGCCTGGCCATCTTTGTGGTATGCACAGTGTCAGGAGCTGTTCTCTTATAGGCCATTAGCAAAAAGGAGAAATGACCTTCCACTGGGCAGATGCTGATTATTCCCAAATAGAGAGGCAAATACCCACATGGAAAAGTAAAGTTCTTTTGTGTGTGTATATGTATATAATACTACACTAGTAAAATTAGTATTTGGATACTTTTATTTTTAAGGTTTCTATTTCTTAGAACACCAAAATGAAAAAGTAGGGCCCTTAGAGCCACTTTCTTTGAGGAAAGGTAAATGAAACCAAAACTCTGCTAGGGATAGATTTGAGAGTAGATGCAAAAAACAAAACAAAACAAAAGCAATTTTCAAGGAAGATCACATCTAAAAGGATGAATGTCATGAAACTTGGTATTTTGTTTTGTCCAGAGCAGAGAAGAGCACAGGAAATGGGGGAAGTCTCAGCTGATTTTTTCAGGGGGAAAAAACAAAATGTCTCACAAATTCTAGTTTGTTTGTTTGTTTATTGGGGGGTGGTAGAGGGAGAGGGAGAGAGAGAATCTTAAGCATGCTCCACACCCAATGCAAGAGCCCGAAATCATGACCTGAGCTGAAGTCAAGAGTCGGACGCTTAACTGACTGAGCCACCCAAGCGCCCTGACAAATTCTAGTTTGCTTTAAAAAGAGACACATCTGATGAGTGTTTCACAGATAACTGTAGAAGGAGGTTTTTAACATAATATCTTTTTCAGTAAGATAGTTTATCACACTCAACAGAAATGACAGCAAAAGGAAAAAAGGATGGGAAACCATTCTGGGGTGAGCAAAGGGTGACAAAAGAATGGGAAAATCCAGCTTCACCAAATATTTATTCATGCTTATATAAACCTCAGTTAGCTATCTTCAAATGCTAAGTCTCTGCTGAAGAAAAGGAGCATTTGGAAATGCAACTTGGAAGTTGGTTGGTGTCAGTTATTTTGCTGCATTGTTGATTAATGTAATTGAAGTATATATTACAGAAACAGAAAAGGAAATGTGACTTCTTCAGGGACCCATTAATTTCTTAAGGATAAAATGTTTGAAGGTTCAAAGGCTTTGTTGAAGCTTATTTTAAATTTAAAATTTCCATTGCCAAGGGATTGATTACCATTCTTACATTAGCTTTGTCAAACACCAAGTTGATCTCAGTTCTTTCAAAGTTTTGTGGCACTTAACTATTTTCAGAGCATTTTTTTTTTTTAAGAGAAGGCTGTCTTACAAGTTCTCCCAAGGACAAGCTTGCTTTCCCTTTACAAGAACAGCAAGATGAAAATTTCTAAAATCTTAAAAAGAGCAATTCCCACTCTCCCCTTCTTTGGGACCTTGAAAGTTATTCCTGCACATCAGGGAGAGCACTTCTTCACTCAAACACTTTCCCATATTAGTTTCTGTTTGGTTTTCCTTTGACTTTAAGACATCAACTTACTTAAGTGTCTTTGTGCTTTTGAAGCTTAATAATGTTGTTTAGGGACTCCTCAGCAACATTATTTAAGCTTTTTCCAGCCCTCCACCCCAATGACTGTATACATAGTTCTTTTTAGAACTCTCTGCTGTCTTCCTCTGATCACTGTTTAAGGCGCTCTCATAAACAACACCCTTCGAAAGTGAGCCAAGATGTCCCAAGCACTAGTTTTTAGTTATGCTGTCCCCATAGTGAACTCATTAGTTCAAGAAGTCAGATAGCAGCATTTCCGGCTCCTTGGAAACCCAGCCAAAAAGAAAACTGTCATTTCACACAAGAGCAAGAACAGGAGATATGTCATCAGGAAATCAGGGTTAAGGTGGCAGGCAGTACCATCTACCATGAAGATGGTCTGAGAGGACCATGAGTCTGCATTAGAAACAATAGCATTGTGACCTAAGGCTTTGCCACAGAAAACCAATAATGAGATTGCTGACACCATAAGAACATTTAAACAAAATCTTTCTTCCTACAAGGAGAAAGGTATTCTCTCCTCTCCAATATTGCCTTTCCCTACCTTTGGGGGCGCCTGGGTGGCACAGCGGTTAAGCCTTTCCCTACCTTTCCAATCGTGGTTCTACTGCAAGATGTTGGGAGTATGAAGTTCAGCCAACAGGGGGCGCTCTGTTGACTGTGCCTGCTTTGGGACTGTCTCTAAGTACATTGGGAAGTGTGGACAGACCTAAAGGTTCAAAACTTGAGAACTGCCTGTCCACAGCCATACCCATGCCTTGATTCCATGTAGCCCTGAGAAATTTTGGCCTCTGCCAGCAGGGACACACATACTCCCATCTGGCGTGGGAGATTTTGCCTGAAGAAATGCTGTCACTCACATTGACATTATTTTCAGTGTCTTTTCTATTTGAGTCCAATTTTGGGGATGACTCTCTGGATCCTATTGCAAATATCTTGAAGGCAGCAGCAGGCTAAGTCTGGGTAAAAGAAATGTGACTTTGAAGACACTTGCCTTCCCCTGATCCTCCCACAGTGGTGTATTCTAGTTTTAAACATTTATCTCAGCTTTCCCCTTCCACCCCAGCCCCTAGCAATAAACATATTCTAAGTATCTGCTTCTGAATCCTCCAATCCCAAAGAATTGGCAGGAGAATCTGGACTGAAATGGCTTTAATGGGCTCCCAATCTCTAGTGACATTTGCATATTAACTAACTCTCTTACCCCTTGACTGAAAATAGGGAGTTGTGAATGAGTGGGGTGTGTGTGTGTGTGTGTGTGTGTGTGTGTGTGTGTGTATGTGTAACTAGGTAAAACCAGTAGTGAAGACTGAGGGGACTGAGATGTGTGGGGAGCAATTTCCTGTCATGTTAGAGCAGGAGTAGGGCTGATCCACTGTTGCACAGACAGCCAAATGCCCGAAGTTGGGTCCTTAGTAAAGGCAGTGGATGATGATGATGATGATGATAATATGGATTGAAGAAGAAGGGAGAATGTGATGTAAAGTGAGAGGCTGCTACGAAACCATTGATGCTAAAAAAAATATCCCCAGTGAGTGTCTGGTGGGCAGCATGGAGAAACACTTAAGGGGGCTGGGCTTTGCCAACATGGTCAAGCTAAAAGCCCCCTCCTGGATATCATATTCCAGTCTGACGAGCACAGGAAAGAGGCTGAACTGGCTCTGCCATGGGGAATTCAGAGGTTCTATGTTTTTGCATCATTTTCAAACTTTACAGGCCAATTTCCTCTATAGCTAAGAGCATGGGGACAACGTTGGTATTCTCTACTCTCAAGGAGCCTTCCTCTGTGAGGAGCTCAAGAATAGAGCTAGTGAGTGACCTCTGCTCAGTGTTTTTGATTAACAGTAACAGTGTTTTTGATTAACATAACAAGAGTGTAAGAGTAATGGTGGGGACCTATTTTCTTCCGCCTTTTTCTTCAGTATTCAACAGACACGGACTTATTCTCATCCTAGGGTCAGGGACTGTCCTAGGCATTCAGGATACATAGGAGGAAGTGGTCCCTGCCAGGAGTTGGGGATGTAGGTTGTATTATCACCATATGGCAGATAGCAAAACAGGGTCAGAGAAATTAAGTGGCTCAGAACCACGGTATCCTAAAGGATTTCACTAGATGATCAATTTGAGAATTTGAAGGCTGGATTTCAGATGTCTTCCATATTCATTTCTCCTTCGGGAGAGGCTACACAGAAACAAACCTATGGTACTACTCTCCCCCACTGTTATCTCCATTAAATGGATGGAGAATCTGAGCTGGAGTGGTTGTGACTGGCTGGATCATATAGATTTGTTCAACCCCCATTCACTCATTTTTCAGTACCATCCTAGACCACTGAGTGATGATGATGACTACAGCAATAACAGCTACTACTTCTACCAATACTGTATCTGCTGATATTGTATTCATCTAGGTGTCACTTTCACTACAGAGTGCCATACAAACATCAGCCCCGCAGGTGTCATTTTTACCACTGCAGTGTAGTTGTTGAGAGCATGAGCTTGTGCGTCAGACAGACCTGGATTTGAGTTGCTGTTGTCATATTTTACCCATGAGGAGACTGAAACATAGAAGACTGTTATCGACTGAAATCACATAGATTGTAAATAGATAAACCATGACAGAATTTGACCTATTCCTATCTTACTACAGAACTGACACATTTCACTTTGGGATGCTATCTACTCATATTAATCCCAGCATTTATTGATAATAGGAACTATTTGTCAGGCACTTACTGTGCATCGGGTCCTATACGTACATCGTCTCATTATAATTACCTCAATTTTATGGAAGTGAGAAGGACGCCTAGAGAGATTTAATACCTTGCCCAGTATTTTATAGGTAGAAAGTAGTATAACTCAGACTGTATCCCAGGAGTGTCGACTCTGAAGCCCATATTCTTAACCACTGTCTATGCTGTTCAGACGAGATTTGGAAAGGACTGATGGATTGGTGTCATATTCAGAATTTCCTTTCATCATTGAGTAGAAGTTTCTAACACTGCCTTCTTGGATACAGAAAAACTATGAGTATACAGTGAGAATGCCAGATTAGCAGCACAGGTAAAACAAATATATACAAACACAGCCCTCATTAAATCCCCTTTGAGGTAAAGGGCTCCTTTCAGGTCGTGTAGTCCAACTTCTTTGTTCAGAAAGTTGATGTTTTCATGTCCGTGCCAGATGAAGGAGATCTCATAACTAAAAAGGAAAGATTTAACCCTGCATTACCTAAAAGGCATTTTTCCCCTGAAATTTGATTTATTTTAAAGAACAAAGATACCCAATATTAGATTTGGATTGTCAGCACTGATAAATGTACTATTTTTAATTAGCCTTGACTTCCAACCATGCAGATTAACTGTGGGTAGTGGGATTAATGGATTTTTTAAACTGTGCTTTTCTGTGTTTTCTAAGTTTCCCATTTTTTTTTTAATATATGATTGCCCCGCAATTAGAAAAAGAATGCTACTTTTAAAGAGAAATGATCAAATCAGATTTTATTGATATTAAACAGTGAAGTGGAAACAGCATAGGCCTCAGTTAAACAAACCTAGCTATTGAATCCCTGCTCTGTTCCTTATGATTTGTGTGGTCTTATCCTCTTCTTAACCTCTCTGAACCTCCTGTCTCCATGGGCCGATGGATGTTTTCACCTACCTTCCAAGACTGTGTGAGGCTTAAATGAGATATTGGTGTAAATCACTTGTTAAATCTCTTCCCTTCCTTTTCCCTTGTATTCCTTTCACCAGTTAAAAATACAACTTGCAGGGGCAAGGGCAGCTGGGTGGAAGGGGAATGTTATATTGAAGTTCCTAAAAGCATTTGGCAAATGATGAATTACAGAGTCCTTAGGTTCTTTCTGCAGTATCTTGGGGATAGCAGTTAATGAACTCATAAACATAAAACAGACAAAAAGAAAATTGGACAAGAAGGAGGAGGAGGTAGCAGAGATACAATAAGGAAACATTTCAGGAGTCTATAGCTTTGTAATTTAAGTTCTCATCTGCATCTCATTATCTTAATAATGCAAAACAAGAGCCCTTCAATGCCTCACACAGAGGGAGGATGGGAAATAATTTCCTTAGACAGGGTCCCCGGCCTCTCTATATCACATTAGATATTATTTCCAAATGTTGAGTGTCAAGGGAGTGTTTCACATTCCCCTAACCATTAAACCGTTTGGCTCCCTTTGGGGCAGGGATGAGTTTAGCAATCCACAGAGTAGCCTCCTGGAAGAGACTTCTCTGAAATTCCAGAGCTCCAACAGGAATACACGCAGCATGGAGAGCCTCCACGGTAACCAGCTTATCCAAATATGCATTCTCCTCTCAGAGCCTACAGACAAAACTCCATTCAGTGGAGCCGTGTAGGATTTATTTCATTTTTTTTTTCCTGGGAAATTCAGTGGATTTTAAAAACTGTTTCTTTTAAAATATTTCACACTTACAAGGAGTACAGTAATAGTACAAAGTATCTCATATACCTTTCACACAAATTCCTTAAATGTTAACATTTTAGCGCAGTTGCTTTATTATCTAATTATGTGTAATTATTGTCATTACTATTTTCTGAAACCATTTGAGAACAAGTTGCAGATACAGTGCCTCTCTGCCCCTAAATACGTCAGTGTTCTTTCTAAAAATAAGCACATTTCCTTACATAAACACAGTAAAATTATTATAATCTTGAAATTAACACTGCTGCGACACTATTATCTAATCCTCAGACCTTATTCAAATGTCATCATTGTCCCAGTAATCAACTTTCTGACAACAGGATCTGATCCAGAAGCAGGCATTGTTTTTGGTCTCTTTAGTTTTTTTGTTTTGTTTTGTTTTTAATCTTGAACTCTTCCTCTGTCCTTTCTAGTCTTTTAGGACTTGACATTCTTTAAGAGTATAAACCTTTTGTAGAATTGGCCCTTAATTTGTATTTGTCTAATGTTTCCTCATAACAATTTTCAGGTTGTGCATAATTGGCAGGAATATTATAAAAGATACGTTAGCTCTTTCTCAGTGTATGATACCAGGAAGCACCTGATGTCAACTTGTCCTATTTACCATCCTAACTGGAATGCTATTGTTCTCTTTGTCAGTAGTACAAATCTTGTAGGGAGATACGTTGAGTCTATTTAAATATTGTGTTTCTCTTTAAACTTCTACCCACTAGTTTTATCTTTAAAAATAGCTTAGAACTTGCCCCTTCTTTGTACCTTTTGGCTGAAAATAACAAAGGTTTACTATTAGTTGAAGTTCTTCTCCCCGGAGAGCCATGTGTAAGAAGGGTGCACTTCAAGGCAATGAAGCAGCCCTGTGACAGGGCCCAGATTCCTGAAGACCAGGCTTGTTCTCTCTGGGTATCTCTGAAGCTCACTTTGTCTTTAACAATTCCTTCCACTCCCATAGGGAGAGAACTCTTTCAACCAGTCCTCCAAGCTGGCATTGGGACAAGTGGGCCCCCTCCAATCTCTAGAGAACCTCCTGTACCATCTTACTCCCATCCCTCAGACTGCAGTCTGGTGGTTTGTTCTGAGAGCTTTTTGTGCAGCTTTCGTTTTTTATGTCTGTGAATCTCTTTATGATGACTTCTTATTGTTTACTTTGGAAATTGTTAACTTTTGCCTCTGATAGGGCCCTAAGCTCTGAGCTGCACATCTGAACTGGTAGGCTAGAGTGGTGACCAGTTGGTAGATCGTCAGAAGGGCAAGAAAGCCACCATGTGAGAGCTCAGTCTCTCTATTCCTCAAAATACCTTATGAAAATGCACACAGCTTGGGAGTTGTCCCTTAAGCTCCGCAGACACCTGTCCAGGAGGAGTTCCTGCCCCACTGCATGTCTTCCCGCCACAGCCCCATGGGTGCTCACCCTGCTCCTTCTCCCTCCTATTCCTTCCCCCTGGGAGAGTCCACCATTGCATCTCACAGAACACATTTGTAGGGTCAGCCTTTTCCTTTCAAATCCTGATTTCTTATTTATTTAGAAACAAATGGGGGAGACTTTTAAAAGAAAGATATTGGCATTCTTTTCTGTCTGCCCAGAAACTGGTGGCGATTTGCAGCGGCCACAGTCTGTAGTACCTGCCATGGTCAGTTAGATGGCCTGGGCTGGAACTGCTGAGGTCATTGTTGGTCCGGGCAGCCACACTTCACTCCAGGGGAAGCCAAATGCATTCTCTTTTCTTTTTTCTCTTCTCTTCCCTTCTCTCTCTCTCTCTCATTGTTGGTTTTGGGTTTTGTTTGTTTGTTTGTTTGTTTGTTTTTACAAATCCATATGAATTGAAATACAAGGAGGAATTGGGTCCGCCACCCCCATATAACAGACTTATTGAGATATAGTCCACATACCATACAGTTTGCCAGTGATCAAAGTATACAGTTTAGTGGTATTAGTATATTCACAGAGTTGTGCAACCATCACTACTATCAATTTTAGAATATTTATATCACCCCAAAAAGAAACTCCATACCCATTAGCAATAACTCTCAAGGTTTTAAAGTTTTAAAAATGCCAGACTCTGTCTCTTGAGCAATAGTTGCCCATCATTTATTCTTACTTGGGCTTAACTATTCAGTAACTGTCTTCCAGATGAGCTGTTCCTGCAGTGGGCTCTCTGAAAAGACTTAATTAATTGATGGCAGCATGTAGTTAGGTTTCCTTCCTTAGGGAGTAGTAACCTGAACTTGTGATTAGTGAATTTCTTCTGACTTGTTCCCTGGAGAATAGTGAGTGGGTTATTCTTAGGAAACAACATGATTATGGGAATCATCTTTTCTAGGATTTATGGTTGTAGTAGCACTTTCATATACACAATATTATTTCATTCTCCCAAACAACAATTGGAAGTAAAAATAACAATAGAATTCACTTATAAAGTGCTTCTTCTGTATCTGGCAGTTCTAAGTGGTTCATATACATGCATTAACTTATCTAATCCTCAACCACCTGATGAGACAGGGCTCTGTTAAAATTAGCCAGAAATGCAGAGAGGTTAAACGATGACAAGCCCAAGTTCGTAGAGCTAGTAAGGGCAGGACTGAGATGCCAGCATATGCAGTTTGATTCCAATCTGAACTCTAAGCACCAGTTTAATTGCCTCCAACATTCCCATTTCAGAAGCAAGCACTGAGGCTTTGAGAAGTTATCCATTATGAGAGGAACTAGTGAGGACTTGAATACAAATATTTGGACCCCAAGCCCAATGCTATAATGAGGCAGCATGCCTCCATCAATGATTTAGTTCAATATCTTGCCAGATACACAGAATCAAGTTATTCAATTAAACCAACACCCTTACTTCAGCAAAAAAATGGGGGAGCGGATAGAAAATATTCCCTATCGAAGCTTCATATCATCAGGTATATTGTTACTGTGACATTATTAACATGCAGAACAATTACCAAAATATAAGGTTGGCTACACTTTTGGTGGACCAGAAGTACTTTTAAAACCAGTCTCCAGGGTCAGTTTTCCCTTCTGTACTTTTGCCGCTCTTTGCAACCTCTCTCGATTTTTCTTTCTCAGTGTTTCCTAGTCACAAATAGGGAATGAAGCACATGGATTTAATAACCAAGGCAGTGATTCATGTACACTTTCATCTAATCAGAAAGCAGTGGCAGGTCCAAGAACTCATTTTGGTTGTGTATCATTTTAAGAGAATTGACACACATGTCCTTTAGAGAGAAAATAATAAAATTTAAAAAGCAAAAGCCAGCTTGGACCTGCCAGCTGCAATAATCTGTTACACAGAAGAGATCCGTGGAATTCTGAAGCCATTTGGGTTTTGTTATGTGTGCTGCAATAGCACCAACTGTGATCTCTACCACTTTAAATGGTTTAATGACTTCTGGATAAGTCTTCAGAGTTAAATGGTTAAATCACCAAATGCTCTATAAAATAATTATGCAAACAATTTTCTGGCTAATTATCTAACATGAACAGAAGCACACAGCTGCTAGGATATATAATTGCTGTTTCATCAGGGCTGGCTATTGTACTTACATAATTCCTTCACTGATCTCAGTGTGGTTTGGTAGGAGGCCACTAACATAATATCTCATGAAATGAATAAGTTAAAGTAACAGCTCTGGTTCCAGCTACTGACTTACTTTGATTTTTTCTTTTTTTTTTTTTTTTTTTAAGGGAATGGATTAGGGCCTTCAAATTCGTCCATAATGGACAAGCATATAAGTAGCATGTACATTTGTATACCTAAGTCTTGTGATACCTAAGTTTTGGACATGTATATTTAAATTGTCTAGTGTGGGTAAAGATTAATATTTTAACTTATTGGATATATAATATACATATAGAAAAGTACATGTATCATAATAATACAGTTTACAAATGAACAATTAAAAAAAGAATATCTTTGGGACCCCAGAAGCCTCCTTTGTAACCCCCTTCCAATTCCTACTCCTTCCAAGGGTAGTTACTATCTTGACTTCTATCAGCAGAGATTAATTGTACCTGTTTGATACTAAATTTGAATGAAATCGTATGCTGTATGCCCTTTTGTGCCTAGCTACTTACATGTAATACCATGTTTGTAAAATTCATCTGTACTGTTGCAATTTATCCATTCTCATTGCTGTGTATGGTATCCCATTGGGTGAATACACTACAGTCTATTTATCATTTTACTCTTGAGAAATGTTTTGATAGTTTCTAGTTTGGGGATATTATGAATAAAGCTGCTATTAAACATTGTGCATATATCTTGTTAAATACATGCATACATTTCATTTAGGTCTATAGTATGTATGCAGGGAATTTCTGGGTTGTAGTGTGTGTATCTTTAACTTTAGTAGATACTGCCAAACAGTTTCCTTGAACACTTGTACCAATTTACACTCCCACCAACACTAGAGGAAAGTACTATGGATGAATGTTTTGAAGAATTCTGATTAATGCATGCTAAATTCCAAAGGGCAGTGCAGAGTAAGGAAGAGAGAGCAGTGGTTCTAATGGAAAGGACTCTAGCAGTATGTCCTCAGGAAGAAAGGATAGGGTTGGAGGAAGTAGTCATATTCAAGGTCATCTTGTAGATGGGAAAAGTCTCTGTGGATGTTTATCATCCAGTCCTCTTCGGTAGCACACAACATGGTCCTAGAGAATCACCCTAGGTCTTTCATCCTTTTCTCTTAAGTCCATGTGGCATATGCTCAAGGGCCTCTCAGGTCTGAAGCCCCTTTCTGGAGGGTTGGGGATGCCCTCCCTCTTAATATGGCTGCCTTTGCTGGGGGTATACATATACTTAACAGTGGTGTCTGGCCCCTCTGAAGCAAGGAGAAGGAAAGATGAGAAGTGAAGAGCAGGCAAAAAGAAACCAGAGAACAGATTGAAAATCTGACCTGAGTCAGGCTGTCTGGTTGTGTAACTTTAAACAAGTCGCTCAAATTATCTCACAGCTTTGGTTGCCTCAGCTGCAAAAAGTGAAGGCAACAGTTCTTAATTCACTAGATTTATTTGATGATCAGGTGAATTAAAACAATGTATGTAGAAATGCTTTGGAAACTTTAAAAAGCAAACCTTGGGTATCTTTTTTATAGGCTATTATTGGTAGTAAAGTATTACTTTAAAGTAGAAATTTATCTCTAAGAAGTGGTATTTGTTCCATTTTTCTATTCAAATTATAACATTCACATTAATGGGCAAAGAAATAATCCCTCTCGGCAATGTTAACAGGAATAACTGACAAAAATATTGGAAATAATGGCATTTCCTAGGATTACCCAGGATTCATTGCTTCACTCATCCAGACCTCCATCCAGACTCACATCCATGAATTAATTAGTTTAACAAACATATATTTATTGAGGACTCTTTTGTTTTAGGGCAGTTCTAGGCAGAGATTTATAACAGTATTCAAAGCTAGACTTCACGGGGTCTCTAAATCTCCTGATTTTTTATGGAAGGGAATGTGGTAGTGACTTCTGATGTCAGATTCTCACAGAACTCTCTTAACTGCCCCTTCCCCCCCAAAAAGGTTAGGAAGCACTGTTTTAGGGATGTGTAGAATAAAGGAATATGAAACTTCATGAAATAATATGTGATTATCTATATAGGAACTGTAAATTATAGGCTCCCCAATAGCAACAGAATAACAGAATATTTTCTAAATGTTGAGGGGAAATAAATATTATGTTAGAATAATATATTAAACTTGATTATTCAAGTGTTGGGTGAAATAAAAACAAAAAACCTTTTCAGAAAAACAAAGATTAGGAGAGTTTACCAACTTTAGATCCTTGCCAAAGTAACTATTAGTGAATATCCTTCAGGAAATAGGAATTTTAAGTCGTAAGTAAAAAAGCAAGAAGCAATGATGAGCAAAGAAATTTGTAAACATGTTTATAAATCTGAAGAAGCACTTTTTTTTTTTTAAAGTTCAGTTAGGGACTTGTTCAAATAATGAAAAACTAAAATGCTGGGTGACAGTAACATGTATAAAGAGGGTAGAAGAGACAAATTATAAACTTCACATTCATGGAATTATTTGGGAGGAAGATAGATACAGAATTATTCTAGACTTTGAATGGGTATGTCTTTAAAATTTAAGAGTAACACTCAAAGAATAGGAAAAGAAAACAAGTACATACAAAAGAAAGGATTAAGAAACACGAGAGTAATAAGCAGGGAGGAGAAAAAAATAAGGGAAGAAAAGACATAATAAATAGAAAAAAATGTATTAGAGAAAGTTTAGATGTATTAGTAATCTCACTAAATGGAGACAGATTAAGTTAGTCAGATTATGTTTAAGAAATACAATCTATGTAGTGCTCTTTACAATAGATGTCTAAAACATAAGGAAGCTTGTAGATCAAAAGGGATGGAAAAAGATAAAACAGATAAAGACTAATATTGCTGGAGAAGCAATATTAAGGCAAAAAAGCATCATTTGGAATAAAGAAGATTGCAATTTAATGACTGCGTACTTGAACAAAATGGATGCTCTTCAGGGGAAGATTACATAATAAAGATCCTATATAATTTATTATTTCAATAATTAAAAATTATTAGACATGCAGAAATTTTCTATTGTATAGTCAGGAAGAAAAATCAATTAGACAGGCAAGTGATCCAGATATTGGAATTATAAGATAGGAATTTCAGGAGAGGTTTAAAGACTGAAAAGGAGCCAAATTGAAATCCTAAAACTGAAAAATACATTATCTGACATTTTAAAAAAATCATTAAATGGGATTAACAATATATAAAGAAAACAGAAAAAATAGCAGGGAACTTGAAGGCAGATCAGTAGAAATTACCCAAAACTAAATGCAGAGAGAAATAAGATTGGGGAAAAAAATCAACAGTCTCAATGACATGTGGGTCAGTATTAGGTGACTTCACATAGGTTTAAATTGATTTCCAGAAGGAGATGAGAGAAAGAATAGAGAGAGAAAAAATAGTTAAAGAAATAATGGTTCCATATTTTTAAAGTTGATTAAAAATAAGCCCAGTATCCCATGGATCAAGGATGTTAAATGAACCCCAGAGGATTAATATTAAGAACCACAGAAGGATAAATACAAAGACAACCACATCTAGGAATATCATAGACAAGCTGCTGAACACCAACGATAAAGAAAAAAATCTTTTTTTTTTTTTTAAAGATTTTATTTATTTATTTAAAGAGAGATAGCCAGAGAGGGAACACAAGCAGCGGGAGTGGGAGAGGGAGAAGCAGGCTCCCAGCTGAGCAGGGAACCTGATGCAGGGCTTGATCCCAGGACCCTGGGATCATGACCTAAGCCAAAGGCAGATGCCTAACGACTGAGCCACCCAGGCGTCTCACGAAAAAAATCTTAACAGAGGGAAAAAGACACATCAAATATGGAGGACAATGGTTACAGTAACTGCTGACTTCCTAAAGCAATGGAAGCCAGAAGACAATGGAATGGTATCTTTTAAAACTTATCATCTAGAATTTTATATTTAGTGAAATATCTTTAAAAATTAAAGTGAAATAGACACATTTTTAGGTAGCTAAAAGTTGAAAACATTTGCACCAGCAAAATTGACTAGAAAAATGCTGATGGTTCTAAATAATTGAAATTTTTTTAAAGTTTTTTTTTTTTTAATCTAAAAATGCTAAAAGTTCTTCAAAGGGGAAATGATATAAGTTGGAAATTTACATCTACAGGAAGAAAGAGTATGAGTAATGGTAAATATGTGGGGAATTATAAAATACTATTTTTTCTTTTTAACAAATCTTTATAAGCCAACTGATAATTTAAGTGAATAATTTATTGCAGATGGTTATAACATGTAGCAATAAACTATGTGAAAAGACTAGCACAAAAAAGGGCCAGGGTATAAATGGAATTGTACTCTTGCAAAGTCTTTACATTATCCATGAAGTAGTACAATATTAATTCAACGTAGAGTGATAGGTTAAACATGTATATTATCGTTCCTAGAAAAAGAAATATACAGAGGCATAGATAAAAAAGTCAACAGAAGAGAATATGGGATGAAATACTAAAAATTACTTGATTACCACAAAACACGGGAATGGAGAAACAAAAGAAGGGGGGCAAATAAAGATGGTAGACTTAAACCCAACTATATCAATAATTAGATGAACTGTAAATGGATTAAACACTACAATTAAAAGGCAGAGATTGTCAGGCTGGGAAAAACAAAACAATACAGCAACCAAGACCCAAATATATGCTGTTCAGAGGAGAGATACTTAAAATACATAGGTACAGGTTGAAAGTTAAAGGATGGAAAAAGATATACAATGTGCATACTAAGTATAAGAAAGTTGGTAGCCATATTAATATCAGATAAATTTGACTTCAAGATAGAGTATTACTAGAGTTAAAGGTCATTTCATAATGATAAAAATAACCAATTTATCCAGAGACCCAATGATGATAAATATGTAAGCATCTACTAATTAAACTGCATATAAAATTGAGTAGCAAAGTTGTCCTCTATTTTTTTGTGGGAGAGTTCCTAGTCTTTCTGTAGCTCTGGTGTACCCAGGAATAATGTGAGGATAGAGATGTTTTAAATAGTGTTTACAGGGAGTATAATTGTATATGCAATGTAGCTAAATGGTATGTTTCTGCTGTGAAACTATATTTGGATTTCAGGTGGTAATTGTTTGTTCTTTTTTAACTTGAAAATGAAAAATACTACTGTTTTTATCGATGTAACCCCAAGTTCATGAACTATATTTAGGGATCTCCTTTGTAAAGTTCTCTAGCTAGGAGTTGTGACTTTGAAAATGAGCTGGGTCAGCAGCCCAGGGTAGTCTATGTCACAGTCATAATGTGCCCTGTGGTGAAGCCATTCCTTTGGTATTTTTTTCTGGATGTTAGGCTACCAGTGGTTCCACAGATTGCTGAATTCCTTTCATAAAAGTGAAGATAGCAGTCAGTATTCAGTCATGATGCTCTCCCATAATAACAATCACACTCATGACAACACGTTGAGTTGTCTCACTATTCAACATTTACCAAAGTTTCATTTGCTGTGGACTTGTTTGGGATGCAGAATTAATTTCAATTCATAGGAAGACTCTCATATTGACCGAACAAAATGAACAATAGACCTTTAGGAGGAAAGAGAGAATCAGACATTTGTTGAATTCAAAGGGATCCCTGTCTGTCATCTCAACCAGCAATTTCCAAATTTAATGAACATAAAAATTACCAGCAGAGGTTGTTAAAGTGCAGATCCTAGGTCCTTTACCCAGAGATTCAAATTTATGGTCTTGGAGGAGACCCAAGGATCTAAACTTATAGCAAATTCTCCATGTAAGTAGACCTCAGACTATACTTTGAGAAATACGGATCTTGTTTCAACAGATCATACATGACAAATGTCTTCCAGCATCTGCTTGAACTCCAGCAATGGTGAGCTCACCACCTCACAAAGCAGCCCATTCCATTTTAGCAAGTTCACCCTTGTTCTGAGCCTAAGTGTACTGCTGCCTCCTGTATCTTCAGGCTCTTTCCTCTGGAGCTACCCAGAACAAGTGAAATATTTCTCCTATTATGATTGCCCTTTATGTCTTTTAATATAGTTATTGAGTCTCCTTAACAAATCTTTTTCTTTTCCATGTTGTATACTATCAGTTACTTCAATAATTTCTAAAATGGTGTGATATTTTGACATATCACCCATCTTTATGTTTGTAGCTTGTGTCTTAAAATGCAGTATCAGAGCTGAAAAACATATTTCAACTTACCCTCATAATTATAAAGTGCAATGGGGGTCATTACCTTTCCTGGTTTACTTGAATAGGGTTTGTTTGTTTTTAAAAATTTTTAACAGATAGTGTAATTCAGCCAAATTTATCCTTTTAAAAAGAGGTCTTGGATATTCCAGGACTTTTGCATTTTCATATAAATTCATAATCAGCTTCTCAAGTTGTCCAAAAGAGCCTGATGGAATTTTAGTTTGGTTTGCATTGAATCTAGAAATCAATTCAGATAAAATTGACATTTTAATAATACTGATTCCTGCAATTCATGAGCACACATATCTTTCCAATTATTTAAGTCTTCTTCAGTCTCCTTCTGCCATGTTTCATGTTTTGTGAAGTTGATCCCTAAATAATCATATTTCGATGTTATTGAAAATTTTAAAGTTTTAATTGTTTTCTGCTAATACACTGACATACAATTAATTTTTATATATCTTGTCAAATGTTCTAAACTCGCTTATTGTAGTGTTTTGGTAGATTGCATAGGTCTATTTAGATTCTAATGTCACCTGTGAATAAAGACAGCTTTATTTCTTCCTTTCCAATCTGGGTGCCTTTAATTTTTTTTTTCTTTTCTTTATTTAACTGACAGGAACGACAGGAACTTCTGGTACAATACCAAATAGAAGTAAGGAGAATGGACATCCATGCCCTTTTTCCAATCTTAGGGGGAAAACAATTCAGACTTTCACCATGTTACTTGTAGATTTTTTGTAGATGCACTTTATAAGGTTGAAAAGTGCCCATATAGTCCTACTTGCTGAGTTGGTTTGGCTTGGTTTCAAATCAGGAATGGAGTAGGAATCAACATTTTCTTCTTAAGGGACAAACAATATTTTAGGCTTTCTGGGACATATATTGTCTCTGTCATGTATTCTTCATTTATTTTATTTTTGTTTTTTTGTTTTTGTATAACTCTTTTAAAATATATAAAAAAAAAAAAATCTTTAGCTTGTGAGCCATGAACCATGGAGTTTGCTGATCCCTGATGTACAAGTTTGTTATGCCTACAATTCTCACAACTCACAGTAGGGGGCAGTGGTATCAAATTGTCAGGCCTCCACATCCCTAGTTTTGGGATACTAGAGAAATGGAATGAATTGACAACATAATCTAAGTCTTTAAATATATTACTTTTCATTAAAATATTCCCATAAAGAGACGGTAATCTCTATTTGCCTATGTTGACTATTCATTTTTATTATGTTCAGTTGGCCATCATATAGTACATCATTAGTTTTTGATGTAGTGTTCAGTGATTCATTAGTTGCATATAACACCCAGTGCTCGTTACCACACGTCACACGTGCCCTCCTTAATACCCATCACCCAGCTACCCCATCCCCCTACCCCCCTCTGGTCTTAAACCCTCAGTTTGTTTCTGAGAGTCCATAGTCTCTCATGGTTTGTCTCCTTCTCTGACTTCCCCCTCTTCAGTTTTCCCTCCCTTCCCCTATGGTCTTCCATGCTATTTCTTATGTTCCACATATGAGTGAAACTATATGATAATTGTCTTTCTCTGCTTGACTTATTTCACTTAGCATAATCCCCTCCAGTTCCATCCATGTCTATGCGAGTTTTCATCCTTTCTGATGGCTGAGTAATATTCCATTGTGTATATGTACCACATCTTCTTTATCCATTCGTTTGTTGAAGGGCATCTCGGCTCCTTCCACAGCTTCGCTATTGTGGACATTGCTGCTAGCCTGTGTTGACTTAATAGTATTGAGAGATATTACTAATGAGAAAGGACATAAGTACAATAATAAGTAATTAAAAATTAGAATGCCTTCACCTTTTATTCAACTTTTAAAGAAAAGATTTATTTATTTATTTTAGAGAGAGAGCGAGAGAGAAAGTTCAGGGCAGGGGAGGGGCAGAGGGAGAGGAGAGAGAAAGAATTTCAAGCAGATTCCCCTCTGAGTGCAGAGCCTATTGCAGGGCTTGATCTCATGATCCTGGGATCAAGACATGAACTAAAATCAACAGTTGGATGCCCAATCGACTGAACTACCCAGGCACCCCAGAATGCCTTCACCTTTTTGCTCATCTACAAAATTTCCAGTCATCAAAGACTAAGACATTTTGTTCTCTGTTGGTCTAATGGGCCAGCCACTAATGCACTCAATTCTTTCAGCCCCTTTACACTTGCAGATCCGAATGTTTTAAAGACTCGCCTGTACTCACAAACCAACTTAAGAAAGTTGAGATCTCTTGGTCTTCTAATTTCTCTATTGTGTTCTTCAGGGGATAATTTCTTCTCTATATCCCTTCCTTACATAATTAGAAGGAAAAAAATCCTACAGAACATAAAATTTACATTTTCCCCTATGATTTCATATTTGAAAAAAATACTTAGAGCAGAGCTGGTTTGACCTCTACAAATATTGTTACCAGAATAGGAAAGTTTTTAAAATATAGTTTCCTTCTTTTAAAATTAATATTGTTTTTTAAATTATTATTCCTTAGGTTTGAGTTTCTTTCCTTTTGGTGTGCAGTTCTATGAATTTTAACACATGTATAGATTATGTAGCCACTGCCATAAACAGCATACAGAACAGTTCCATCACCCCCCAAAGCTCTTCATGCTGTCTGTTTGTAGTCACAGTTTCTCCCACACTTAACCACTGATCTTATTCTCCATCATAGTTTTGTCTTTTCAAAAATGTCCTATATATGGACTCATACAGTATATAACCTTTTTGAAATAGTTTCTTTTACTCAGTGTGCTGTCTTTGAAGTTCATCTGACTTGTTGCATGTATCAGTAGTCTATTTTTTTTTTATTGCTGAGTAGTATTCCTTTGTACAGATTTATCACAATTTGTTTAGGCTTTTATCTGTTGGAAGATAGAACATTTCCATTTTTGGAGCTATTGTAAATTACATTTTTCTTTGCATTTTAGTTTCCAATTCTTCATTATTTATATATAGAAATACAGCTGATATTTGTGAGTTGAATTTCATCACCACTGTTTCTTTACAGAATTCATTAGTAAATATTGAATAGTTTCTCATAATATTTAGCCCTCGAGAGAGAGAGAGCAGATCACTAGGCCCCTTGAGGCTAAGACACAGCATAGAAGCAGAACAGAAGGCAAGCATAGTGCATTTGGAATAACATAGGCTTAGGTAAAATGAGGCAGCTCAAGGATCCCATCCTGTCTTCTACACTGCTTCTCAAATATCTGACCTTGGGCAATTCCTTGGCATAAGCCTGGTACACTGTGGGTTTTCAGCAAATGTTAGCTTTCCTTGAAGAGAAGAGAATATGGAAAAGTCTAGAACAATCATTTCCAGATTTTTTTCCCCTTTTAAGCATTGGAGCTCTTTCTTCAAACAGTAGCCTATATGTCAAACCTGTAAAAATGAAACTGCTGTAGCAGAGAAGTACAGTGTCCTAGCCATTTCTTGAGTCTATTTCTGGACCCTACCATATCCCCTCAGCAGTACCCACTATTCCCTACAACACCAGGAGCACTTTCCGAGAAAAAATTGTCTGCAGTGTGGATGTAGGAAATCCTATGTAAATGGCCAGACTCCATAGGGTCAGAACGGAGATGTACAGACTTGCTACTTAAAATGTAGTCCCTGAACCTGCTGCAGCATCTGATCCCAGGCCCCATCCACACCTACTAAATCATAATCTGCATTTTGATAAGATACGCTTCTGCTCTGTGTGTAGGTTAGAGTTTAAGAAACCCTGGTATGGTGCGAGGAGGGGGAATAAAACACACATTAGTGTCATCACAAAATGTGAGGCATACCAAAAGAGCTCAACTAAATTTTGCCAAAGCTGCATTCCATTAATCCTCTTTAGAAGTTTAATAATTAGTGTAATATTATTAGCATTTTCAGATTTCTTCAGGGAGCATGAGTTTGTTAAAAGGATAATACATTTTACTTATCTTTTCCCTTTGACCCTTCAGACCCATTTTTGGATTTCTAAATTATCTCTTGATTATGCCAACAACCTCCCATGAGTATTAGTGGATTGTAATTATTTTGTTAAAAAAAAAAAAAAACACCTTCCCAGCCACAAACAGAAATTTGTAATTACCTGACTCAGTAATGTGAGTTGTTAATGGAATATTAGCTATTTGAGTAAAAAGGTACTGCACACAAATAATTAAACAAGATAGAGAACACCCAGGCAAGAATCTCTACTTCTTTTCCACAGTAGTGGCTCTACGGCTCTATATCTAGATGCTGGCATTCTTTTTGTAAATGATTGATTTTTCTACATCTGAGTACTGATAAATCTATAACCAGCTCTTATGTTAATATTGTGCCAAGATGAAAAACAGAATAATAATGACACAAGCAGGGATTACAACATTGAAAGAGAAATTGAGAATTCAGTATATTGAAAGGGGATTTATTATCTATTTCTTTTGTGATCTGACCTAGAGTCCAGAAATTGTGGTGTCCTTCGAGTTTCTTCATCTATGAAGTTTGGATTAGTTAGTGATTTTCAAACTATTTTATAGCCATGAAACCCTTTCTGCAAAGGAAATGGTACAGGCAGCTCTATATGTAAAAGGATAAAACAGTGACAGCTTGGGGCAAAGCTGAATTGGAGAGCCAGGTTTCAAATTCCAGGCAAGTTGCTGTCTGCAATGTTGTCTCTCTGAAAATAGGGCAGCTTGGTAAGCAGTGCTAAAAATGGATGGGTTGAAGCCAACTTGTATTTACTAAAATAGTTTTATTTTTATTCTTGATAAAAACTGATTTATAAATTATATCTCTGAGGGGAATCTCTGTTAAAGTAAATGGGTCTTGGCATTTTCTGGGTTGACATCAAGTGTATCTAATCCCATCCGTTCTTTCTAAGCAATACATTTCCCTTTCATTCCATGCTTGCTGTTCTTAAAGCTGCCACCCTAGCTCAGGCAAACATAACTCCTGCAGTTTGCTCCTGGGTTTTTTATAAATCCCTACTGCCAGTGGAGAGTAGAGTCCAAAATCCCTGGCTTGGCATGAAGGGTTTTCCTCTATGTGACCTCTACTTAGCTTTCTATATCATGTTTCCCTTGATGATCCCACAATCTAGTCAACAAGAGCTACTCTGTCTTTGTAATTTACATACCATTCAGTGCCTTTCTCACTATTCCTTTCCCCATCATGTCTTACCTGTCCTCTTTGTATGTCTAAATAATAACCACCTTTCAAAGACAGCTCAAATGCTGTCTTCTCCCTGAGGTCCTTCCTGGGTCTCTCTGTCCTTCTCAAAGTCCTACCCTATTACTTAATATGCGTATGGACCCCACTCGGAGCACTTACGCATTCCAATCTGTGTTATAGCTGTATACATTTAGCTCACGTTATTTTATTATCAGCTTTCTATTTTCTCTCCTGTTGGCTATTTAGAGCATAAGCCATGTCTTGTTCAATTCTGAATCCCTCATGGTGTCTAACACATGGCAGATGCATAGCAGATATTTGATGTACAAAATACAGTCTGCTATAATATGATTAGTGTCTCCCTGAGGAAACCTGCATTACAAAAACAGTTGCTTCAGTGGTAAAAGGGGGTTATGGCTATCAAATTTAAGATCATAACAGAATTATTTTTCCTACCAGAGTTTTAAGAGTAAGACTTTTTAATAACTCTAAGTGTATTTTGTTACTGCAAGTGGATATAATATATTGGGTAACCATAACTTACTAAAACAACCTAAATGCTTTTTCACCTCTCTTTAACCTACCCGTTACTTTCTTGATCTTTATCACCTTTGATCCTAAATTTGTACTTTTATTTATAATACAGTTCCAAACTAATCATAGTGAACCAAATCTAGGGAGGATAATTGAAAGACTAGGATGCAACAGAAAAGTCAGTTACCCAAATTAATAATGAGTCTCTTTGCTTTTTATGGAGAAATATAAATTATGATGCATTGTCCCCTGCAAGGAATGTTGACAAAGGGAGAACATTTATTCTCCGCTCCACACCCTGTATTTCCATTGGCTTCTGCCCTCTCTTCCCCTGGGTACTGTCAGGGACCTTTCTTTACTCACCTAATTCTCTCTTCCCTTGGGTACTGTCAGGGACCTTTCTTTACCCCCTGTAGGAGAAAGGGTGAGCTGATTGGTCAGAACCCATGTCATTTATGGGCTGTAGTTTTTGTGGTAGGCAAAGTCTCTCCCCGCTTTAGCTCAGGAGCTCCTTTCTGCTCTTAGGTCCACAGCTGATTGGGTAAATGGATTTGGAGCCTGCTGAGTCATCAGTCAGGTAAATCTGATGGCCTGGGTTCAAGACAGTATTAGAGCAATTCCATGGTGTCCTCAGGTACACATTGTGTTATCTAATCCAGGTATTACGGACCCCTGCATTTTGAGGCATGTTGAGTGTTTTCCTTGTCAGTTTCAAGATCTTCACTTGGTTCTCTTTGGTTTATTATTTTTATATCTGTTCTCTGTCCATCAGAGCATATAAAAGGAAACTAATGAGTCTTGGGCACTCTAGCCTTTGAAACAAAACCTCTCTTGCATTTGTAAAATATTTTGTAGTTTACCAGGTGTGTATACTTCTGGTAGCTCACTTGATTCTCACAACCCTGAGAGATACATTAGATCTTTCTAGTCTTGTCCATAATCTTCTCAGTGGCAGAGAATGAGTTCTTCTCACATTGTAAAAAAAAAATGGTCTCTATACTCCATCTTGAAATTGGCCTTTAGCAGTGAGTTGAACAAAATTTCTTCTATTCTGTTTCCTGTGAGCCAGGGCTAGGAATTCTCTTCAGCAACACTCTCAAGCAGAGCTTCCCTATGAACTGGGGGACAAGTGCATAAATAGAGGAAGACACTTATGAAATGAACTTGAGAAGAAGTGACGGGAAAAATGATTGTGACTTGTGATTAGCTTGGAAATGCAGCTATGGTAGAAATGCTGGACAAGAAAGAGGATTTTTGTTTGTTTTTTAAGGAAGAGAATTTGAAAGAATAAGCCTTCATTCTCTTGGTCCTCTGACTTCTAAGTGACCAAGAGAATCTAGTTGTGAAATCTGTAATAAACTATAGTATACTCTGGTAGTGAGGAGGCGTCAAGGCATCAAGAGAACTGGGAGATCATTTGAAGAAGATGACACCTAATGATACTGGAAAGCAGTTAAATATCAGTAATGACCCTTAATTTGAATAGGAACAAAGCTATCTCCTATTCCCCTGATCTTTCCCCAAGTTAATACTGCTAGGTTTATCCAAGATGGACAGAAATGGAATTGCTGATTGAGCCAGGATCCCATTTATTTTCCAAAGGCAAAAAAGTCCTTTCTGAAATTGCTACTTGGCAACCTGAACTTATACCTTCACCACTGGGTGCCACTAATGTAATCTTTAAACAGGACCCCAAAGTAGAAGTACATCAGTGAGCATGTGTCTTCTAAAGTTGGGTTCTCAAGCTCTGCCCCTCCCTGCTCCAAATGGGTACACTTGGCTTGTTTACCCTGGATCTTGTCAAACTAACCTACAGGGTTTTATTGGGTTGCTCAGTGTGGATTTCTCACATAACATCTTAAGAAAGAAGAAAAGTAAAATTTATTGAGTGCATATCATTTTTGAGGCAGGTTGCTAGATAATTTTTAAAAGTTATCACATTTATCATCACCCCTTACAGGAAGACATGGCATTAAGTAGCATCTTACATTTATAAAATAGTCCACAGTTTATATTTCATGTAATCTCATTTAATCTTCCCAGTGGTCCTGTTGTGAGGAGGGCATGATCCCCATTTTAGAAATGGAAGAGCCAAGACTCTAAAAGGTTGACCAATATGCCCAGGTTACAAGGAGAACTTTGAGAGAGCTAATACCTGTACCCAGATCAATATTTATACCGCCAAGGCCATAAAGTCCTGGTTTCCTTGTAGGACTTGTTCTGAAGGTATGGAAAGAATGTAGGCTTTGGAATCATGCAGATATGGGTTCAGATCCTGGCTCTGGAGTATCCTAGCTCTGGGTCCTTAAGCAGATCTCTTAACCTCACAGAGTTCCAGTTTTTCATCAAAAAGGGGGAAAATGGTAACTGATAAAATTGCTGAAAATTTAAATGAGATCAATTGTACTTTATACTTAAAGCTTAATGGTTTTTAACAAGTGCTCGTTTTCTCTTCTATTAATATTCTAGATCAGGTAATCACCAACGAAGTGATAGATAAAAGAAAGTCTAGGGTCAGATCTGGGGTGTATGATCAGAAATGTGAGCACATGTTTATCAAAAGGAAGAATATCCTTTAAAAGTTGAGAGTCAACTATTCTAGAATGTATTAATCTCAAAATATCTGGTCAGACGTTTTACTGTTTACTTTCTTCATGAAAGGCACCATATTGGCTGCTAAAGGGGGTATAAAGACATGGTCCTGCTTCATAGAGTGAGCTTTGGTCTGCTGTGAACATCTGTTCTCTCTCCAAGGACCACAGTGGTGTGAGATGCAGGCTCTCAGATTCTAGGTTACTCCCGTGTCCCTAAGCAGTCCCTCCACCCTTGTGTGGTTTCTTAAGGAGTTTGCTTGCACCTACAGGGCCAAAGCAATAAAGGATATAGCTTAAAAGTTATAAGAAGACTTTACAACCATCCACCAGTGGTAACCTGGCAATCCCTTAGAACATGCTTGGAACTAGGTCTGGGTGTCTCTCAGCTCTTATGGCTTCCAAAGTCAGCCATGCCTAATTGCTCTAACATAGTTTTCTCCTTAGTGAGTCATGAAGCCAATTTAGTAAGTCTTAACCAGCATTTTTTAAATTAAAAAGACCTTACCAGATTAGAAAATATCAAAATGCATCATATTTAAGTTAGTATTTTTTTTCCATTAAACATTAGCTTGTGTAAGTTCTTTTCTAGTGTGGGTAGCCATCAAAAATGCTTTAAAAACATGTTCTAAAAACCAAGAACTTGTATAAGTGCCAAGAATGCTCATAGAATAGGTGACAAGGGTTAGACTTTAGGTTTAAGTCTAGCACTTTTGAGGCATTTAAGTCTAGCATTTCTAGGCATTTCCACTAAAATATATGTAGCTGCCTTTAGATAAATGTTCTTCCTTTCTGTTATGGCTGCATGAACTATTCAGCTGGATTTTGCCTTGATGTCACATTTATTTCTACCACCACCAGACCACTCCCCCCTCCAGTTCCATAGGAGAATCTCTTTGACAGAGCCCCCAGATGTAGTCCCTTACAGCCTGGAGTATCCCTGCTGTTATACTCTAAATCTTCTGAAAATGGGTACATGATCAGTTCACCACCAGGAATAATCCAGTCTCACTCATAGCTGCCCAGAAATCAATATAGAGCCCAAAGTATAGGGCAGATTTTTGTTATCGTTGTTGTACTCCTCAAGCTACCTTCTGCTGTGTTGTTTCTGCCTTGCATGGATGCCTGGGAACACCTTCTCCCTTGGGATTCCCTCCTCCATCTTTTTCTACCTATTTCTCGTTGGGGAGCTCAGCTTTATTCCACCACTCCTTATACCCAAACCAGCTTATCCCATTTCAAGCTGTGATCCAAATTAGCAGGTTCTTTTCACCTGGATCCTCCCATTCTTCAGAGTTCTCTTGAGACTAAAACCTTACTCTGATACCACTCACTCCTTCAATGAGATGTTATAATTAAAAGGGACAACAATGGGAAGGACAAAGAGGATGAAGTGGGTAGAGCATCCCATCCTGCCATACTGGTTTTATCTCATAACTGAGTCTCTGATCTCTGCACCACATTGGACAGTCTGTGAGCTGACATTGAGATTTCTTTTTTTTTTTTTTTAAAGATTTTATTTATTTATTTGACAGAGATAGAGACAGCCGGCGAGAGAGGGAACACAAGCAGGGGGAGTGGGAGAGGAAGAAGCTGGCTCATAGTGGAGGAGCCTGATGTGGGGCCCGATCCCATAACGCCGGGATCACGCCCTGAGCCGAAGGCAGACGCTTAACCGCTGTGCCACCCAGGCGCCCCTGACATTGAGATTTCTAAACAACCTATGCATTTATCCCACTGAAGTATGTTTCAGTAAAGGATATTTGAAAAGGGATATTTAAAATACAGATACACGTTAGACCCTTTTCAGTGTTCTGTAGTTCTCTAATTGTTCAGAGAAGGAAGTGCTGTTGAGGACTGGAATGATGACAGAAGGCCTTGTGGAATAGATGGGGTTTGAACTAAAGCTGGAAGGTGGGCAGAACTTAGAGAAGTAAAGCAGCGTAAATAGGACTTTTTAAGCACCTGTGACAAAGATAGCAGAAAGGAATCAGGAGACTGTACGAATTAGTGTACCAACCAGGCTGGTGGGATGGAGAGCTAGATTGGTACTCTCTTTCCCCCAGAGGGAAAACCTTGATGGTTTTTGAGCAAATGAAAATGGTGTTTTAGGGGGATTAACATTATGGTTTTTGGAGCAGATTTGGTGCAAAGAGACATCCAGCAAAGGTAGATCACAAGGAACCCCTGTAGTAATCCAGGCTTGAGGCCACCGGGACCCCAACTAAAGTGATGCAGTAGGAACTGAGAGGGAAGCAGAGATATGAAGGCTTTTACAAGATAGTTTGCCACTGATTTAGAGAAATCTAATCAGCAACATTTTATTTATGTGCTTAGTCTTGAACCAGTTAATTTGCCCTTCAGATGTATCTTTCCTGAATATGTAAACTCTCTCATTAAGATACAAGCCATATGCCTGCTTTGAAGCTAAGCCAGACCCCACCTAACGCTGGCCTTTACCTCTTTTTTCTCATTGGTAATCAGCTCACTGAAGCAGATGTTACTTCCTGACTCCAGAGATGCCAGCAGCCTCAGAAGGAAATGGATTATAGAATTGGGGTCTGCACTCAGCATGCTCCAAATATGGAAATCAAACTGAGGCCTTCTTAGGCTTCATGCTTGGCAAGGAGAATGAAAAAGGGCTTAATGTTGGGCCTCAAAAGACACAGTGGTTACCAGAGCCATAGTGGGCCCGTTTTCTTGCCTACAGAAGGTCTTGCCAGTAATAACAATTAACGCTAATGGCATACTTTCAATTTACCTTCATGGATTAAGTCGACAAATATTTATTGGCTGTGTACCAGGCATTCAACAAGGCTTTGGGGATAAAAGAAACAAAGGGCACAGTTCTTGCCTTTGATAAAGTTTCCAGCTGAGTAGGAGAGACAGACCTATAAACAAGTAAATACCATTACAATGGGCTGTTCTGCTCTCTGCTTGTCCTCTGTGCACCAAAAATTGTAATGATCTGACGCTGTAGAGATAGTTTGGGATTAAAGTCTTCCCACTGCATACATTTTGGTTATCACTTGGAAGGTTAAGAAGGCACACATAAACACCTTATACTAAACCTTTTATTTGAATAAAAGAAAAAAGAAGACTCAAATCAACAAGTCCTCCATAAAACCTGGGACTTTTCCCCATAATTATTTTGCCTTTTCCCATGGGCCTTTATTTAACCAGTTGTGGTTACACTGTCTGGCCTTTTATAGAAGCCTTGAACTTCAAAATGTGGAGGCCCCTATTCTCAGTCCCTAGGGTGAGTCAGACTGCTGTGGAGAATTCCAACCAGCAGCAATAGGAACTGAAGAAAGATAGCCAAAACTCTTAGTGAAATCCTTCTGTGGGAATTGCAGAAACAGTCTAGTGAGGTTTTGGTCTAGGAAGTTTAGGAAAAATGAAAAGCTTGTTAGTGAACATTTAATCTTCACTGTGAATTATAATCATTTCTTTACAGACAGAGTCCTGTCCCTCAATAGGTATTGCTTCCCAGTTACAATAGAAGTCATCTTAGGAAAAGGTCAGTCCAAGATCACCAAGTAAAGAGTAGATTTTATTGTTAGTTACTTACCTTCTGTTTTTCTGTAATAAACTCTTGGTCTTTGCTAAAAATTGGAACCATATACGATTAAGGGTCTTTTTGTTTTACAGTAATTTTTTTTTTAAGTTTAAATGAGGTGGTTTCTAGTGTTGGAGGATATACAAGGTTGAGGTTGGAGAAAGCTAACAAAAGAGATGTTGACTAGAAATAAATACTGTAATTATATTGGCTTTAAGGATTATTTCAAACCTGAGGAAGAGAAAAGGTATTGAGAACCCCCCCCCTTTTTTTTTTAACAGAAACTGTATATACAATGTCTCTAAATAGTTTCAGGTTAGTTTCTTTAGAAAGTATATCGCTTCCTTTCCCCCCTCATATCCTCATTAGGCTTAGCTTAATAATAATATGAGGGGCCAAAAAAGCTTTTAAAGCTGATTTCCTTTGGTTTGTAATTCCCTGCCAGAACTGGAGGACTGATTGGCCATGCCTTCTGCAGTCTTCTGGCTATTTGTGAAAGTGTAAATGAAACGAAGTGCACATGTGTGTGCGCACACACACACACACACACACACACACACACACGAGAGAGTGCATAAGAGTGAGCCCAGTATGAGTGCACTACAGAAAAAAGGTTTATAGTAACTTAATTTTACTAAAACTGGAAGTGGTAAGAGGGATAATAAATCCCCTTAGTAGACCGTTTTCTTGTCCTCAATGGGAGGTGCCTGCTGATCTACAGCACTTCCCAGGGAAGTCCTGTACTGCATTTGGCTGTGGTGGACACAAGACCTGGATCTCCTGTTGGTCAAGGACAAGCCAAAGTCTGTTCATGGAGGCTGGAAATGTTGAGATGAAATCATAGGGCTTTTGTGTTCTGTGCTTTTCAAGTGAACATAAAAAATTTGACAGCGATGTTTCACTCCACTGGAGTCATTCACATCCACACCCATCCCAAAAGTCAGAGGGGTATGCAGCAATGCAAATAGTGAATTATCCAGTTCAGCTATGTAGCCAGATGCCAGAAGTGGTCTTCTGCAAATTCAGGTGATTACTTAACATATTGAGTAAGGCAAAATTCCAAAGTTTTTCTTCTTGCTAATGTATGAATTTTTCTCTTGTTAATCAAAAGAGCCTAGAAAGTTGTATGGATCACAGAGGTACTTGAAAACATCAGTACAACACATGTTGAGGCAAAGTTGCCCAGTGTTTGAATTATTCTCTGGTAATGATATTTCCATGTAGTTTAACATTTTAAAGCATAAGTTATCAGCCTTCCAGCAAGTCTAACCTGGCTGTGCCTATAGGAGCCATTCCTTTATTCAAATTAAAGCACAAAGGGCATGATTTCCCATTCATTAGGAAGAAAGTGGACTTTTGACATTCCTTTTAACTACCCAAAGCAACTAAAGAAAAGACCAAAGAGTCATTCGTTCACAAAATACTTTTTGAGTACCTACAACATTTTAGGCATTACTAGTTGCTGGTGAAACAAATACAACTCTTGTCCTCATAAAGCTTGAACTCTAGACCTCTACAACTCTGGGGTGCTCACCTAGTAGAAGGACTAACTTCTAATTATGCATCTAATTATGATTTAGAACAAAATGAGTTCTGCACTAAAAGGGTGACCAAAGAAGTAAAGAGTCTGGGAATTATGTGATATGAAGAGCAGTTGAAAGATACTGGAATGTTTAGGGACGTGGCAAGTATTATTCTCTTTGACTCTAGACCAACGGGTGGTAGATTTCTGTTGAATAGAGAAAGGGTATAACATTTAAAAAATCTCCGAATAAAATGAGCTGCTTTGGAAGGTGGCAGGAGTCCTACCCCTACGTGTTGAGGTAGCCACCATATTAAACACCGCTGCTCAGTAGTCTTGTGGAGGCATTTTTGCGTCAGACAAAGGTTTGTACCAGATGACTTCTAATGAGTCTTCTGAGATTCGTCATTCCATAAACCTGATGGCCAGTGACCACAGAAGCAACCAGGTCCATTTAGCAATTCATTCTTCAGCCTGTACATATTAAGTCCAAACAGGGAACTGGGAGAACCTCTCTGTCTCTCTGTTCTAGATGGAACAACACAATATAGAAATAGAAACTTCTCTGTTCTCTTACCAAGACTCATTCTTAAAGATCATTTCCCTAGAGAAATGGTCACTGAGTGATGGTTTTGTGGAAGGGACCTTCAAAATCATGTAGTAATTTGTCAACAGAGTCCAGACGATTAAATATCAGTTTCAGTTCAGTTCTTTTTCTATGATGTGCAGATCATAAATGGTAGATTTCGAATCACCTTCTGAAGGGTAAAAGGATGGGAATATTTGACCGTGGCTGATCACATGCTAAGCCTAGGACTAGTTCCATTCAGTCCAGTTCTTCCAGTATTTATTTAATTCTATACTGCGCCTGCTCCAGTCTTCTGAGTCATCTGGCTATAAGATTCTGACCAGAAAAATCTTAAACGTCTTTCCCTATATTTGCAATTCTCCTTCTTTTCTCTTTCTTTCAACTCAAGCTTTGAGGTTCCATGGCTGTTTATGTAATTAGACACTTTGTTTCAGAAACAGCATAACTAATGTCTTTGTGAGGAAATGTCCTACAAATGCTCAACAGTTTTCAAATTTCTATTTTTTTTTTAAGTGGAAAGAACAATTAAAGAGATTTAGGGGGATGGATCTGGCATACAACACCTTGAACAACTTTTCAGGGTATTTTCTCTGGAGGATGTGATTTCAGCTGCTCAAACTTAAAATTATTTACATTGAACAATAACCTTGATTTTAGAAAGTCATATGACTATATATAAACTAAAAAATGGGAAGGAATCAAACTTGGTGTTTTTCATGGACATATATTGCCCATTGGCTGTGGCTTCTGAAGGGTGCTTTTTGGAGGCCTAGAGTTGGTGGGAAAAGATAAACGAAGACTGAAGAATGAGAATTTTGCCTTGTGAGTCATATTGAGTTGCAGCTGAATCTGAAAACAGCAGGTAGTCATCAGAAAGGTTTATATGAAATCTAATGAATCAGAAAGAGAAAGCAAGAGGAAATGGTTTCTTTTCATACAGGGCCAGATTCTCATCTGATGTAAGTCTTGGAGAATTAGCCAACATATGGAAATTATCCCCATGTGGTTATATGGGATAGCAGTATGAGGAATCATTAAAAGAACAGGGATATTTAGCTTTGTGAAGAGAAGATCTGGGTGGGACAGATAGCTCTTTTCAAATATTTGGAAGGTCAGCATATGGAGAAGGGAGTATTATGTGTTGTTCCAGGGGCAAAACAGTCAACGGGTAGACATTGGAGAGACAGGCTGTGGTTTAATATTCTCTTGTCTCCCACTAGGACAGCAGAGCACGGCAATTTCCTCATAGCAAGATAGGCTTATGTGAGGGGACAGGAAGATGTTTCTGGAGTCATCCCCTAGGAACTGACATGGGAACTGAGGAGACAGACCCAGCTCTGGGACTGACAGCAAAGTTTCAGCCTACCAGGCATGGCTTGACTCCAAATGCAGTTCAGGCAAATATTGACAGCCAGGAAGAATGGGAGACATCTGGACTTTGGAGTCTGGAAGGCCTCACTTGAAGTCCTGGCCATGTCATTTATTGTCTGTGTAATCTTAGGAGAGTTGCTTGGCTTCTCTGAGTTGCAGCTTCCTGATCTGTATAAGGAAAAAAAACCATCACTTGTACTAATGGACAGCTGTCATTTATGTCTACTCAGATTTCCCTCTCCCTGTTATACTAAAAGCACCTTGATTTCTCCTAAGTCAAGTAGAGTTAATCAAGGTGGCCTGACTACCCCATGGGCAATCATATTTTGCCTCCCTGGAATTTTAATTCTGAGGGGGGCAACCCAAGGGTAGAAAATGTTTACAGCTGATTGCTTCTGAGGGTGGTATTATGAAGGGACCGTCCCATCAGTTCCTGCTGCCCGCATTTCCTGAGCCACCAGGTTTCTGTCCTTTTTGGGGCCTGATCATCTTCTTCTTGAATTCTGTGAGCTACCCGATGTTCTTCCAATAGATTGTGTTTGCATAAGTTAGCTGAATCAATAGAAACAAAGAACTGTATCTGTACACCTACCTTAATAAGGATTGCTGGGAGGATTAACTGTGAAAATACATAGGAAGCCCCCCATACTATCCTAGAGTCTGACACATAGTAGGTATTGAATAAATGGTAGGGAGCTACTGTGACTCATCAGGTACTATGAGCCCAAGGTGAAGTGGAGGACAATTCCAACAACTGGGGAAAGCCACATCCTGAAGTTAAGGTACACAGAATCAGCGGGTATCCGTCTGCCCTTCTTCAACTGTCAGGCTTACTCCTACTCATCTTTCAAGATTCAGTTTAAGGATCAGGTATGTCTCAAAGCCTTCCATCCCACCCTCATCACCCTAGCCCTTCGTCTTCCCCTGTATGCCTCAGCACCCTCTGTTCCAGCAGTCAGCACACTGGGTTTTCACAGCTGATTCTTTACCTCATCTCAACCGTGAGGTCACGGCAGAGACAAGAGCTTGTTCACTCTGTATCTCCAGTGCCTAGCCCAATGCCTGGCAGAGAGAGGAGGGAGGGAAATGTACTAAAGGCAGAAGACCCTATACTATACTTTTGAGTTTTATTTGTTGTGCATGTGTATGTTGGAGGTGATTTGTTCTTATGGTTGGAGGTCCAGTTTATGCAAATGTGTCAAAATACGGTAGGTAGGAAAACTTTTAATAACATTTTAGTTTTGCTGGCTTTGCTGCCAAGGAATACAGGTGGGGCCCAGAGAGTGATCTAACTGGAGAGGCTGATGAGAGGATATTGGGGGATCAGATTAACTGAATATTACAGACCAATACTTGAATTTCCTGCTCTAGGTAGCTCCAGCCCTAGACGATTCTCAGTGTGTTTCCCTCAGGATCAAGGATTACAGGATAGTTCACATAAACGACACTTAAAATATGCCTAGTGTACTCTTACACAAACTGTCCTAAATCAGAATGTTTATTGCATGAGCCTAAAGAGAACAGAACATACTACCTGATTATTTCTCCTTCATTAGTTAAGGAATGGAGTTGGTGACATGTTAAGTGCTTTAATCTCCATAGGCCATAATTCTATGACTGACTATAAAACAAAACAAGAAACAAAACCCCTCACTAGTCTGGCCTTATTCAGCCCTGGTTTGTTTCCTCTGGGTGTCGTTATGGGCATCTCCAGTGATGAAGAACATTGTTGGTCACTGACCATGTTGTGCACCATAACCCAGAAACATTTAGGTGACTTGTATTTATTCTTACTAATTAAACTTGGATCTTACATTAGAGGAAAATGTGGTTCTCCTTATGCTTTGAATTATGAGCTCCTAGAGTAGAGGCTGTAGTGTAATAAGAAGTTGGGACGTCATTATTGTTATCCTTAGACATCATGCCAAACCTTACTCTTGCTCATGCCTCAGAGAGAGAGCAGGTGTGATGCATGCAGGGAAATGGTAGGAAGAAAGGTCTCCTTGCCTGGGCACACACTCAGAATGCCTGCCTTCAACAGAAGTACTGGGCATGGGCTCATCAAGTGCAAAGGAGAGGAGATGTGGAATGCTCACATTTCTTCTGTAAACAGGTTTGTTCCAGGGTTCTAGGAGTTACAGGATTTCATCTCTGTCCCACAAGGCATGGCACCTTCAGGAGCCAAGCAGCTGTTTGCTAGAAGGAAGCAAGACTGTTTAGCTATGAGGAGAGGAGACTTGGGGATGGTTTATGAGATGAGGAAGACACATAAGACTCATTAGGCTTCTTCTCCCTGGTTATGTGGGGCAGAAATCCAGGGTGGACATATTTCAACCCAATGTATTAGAGACCTTTCTATAAGACAGAGCTGTTCAAAGAGGGGAGGGGTACCTCAGGAGGGATTGTGGTCCTTGTCCCTGGAGGGCTTCACTCAGAGAATGGGAGCCCATCTCGGGGAGACATTGAGGAGATACTATGGAAACCTGGTGGAACACTAGGCTAGATGGCCATAGGGATTCCTTTCTTCCTCAGAAATCTGAGAAAACAACTTAAAAGAATCTGAGAGCATATCAACTCAAAAGAATCTGAGGAGGAGGATTAATTCTCTTTTAAGACAGGTTTTGTGGGGTCTTCCTGAGTATGCTAGGGATGGTCATTTACCAAAGAAAGCCCCCTAAACAAAAAGTAGACACATTGCCAGAGTAAACTGGCAAGAGCCTGGAGATACACTCCCAGAATCACAGAACATTTGACCTCTACTGGATAACATCTAGAACTATTTTTATTAGTCATTCACAATTGCCTGTTATACACAGAACACTGTTGTAGGTATTGGGAGAGTTATAAGATGTTTGTGGCCCAAATAAAGTGAAATATATGGAGAAAAACATTTTCACTAACCAAAAACTCAAGATCAATCAACACTGAGACAATTTTGAAAATATTCAAGTATGAAAGGAGAAAGAGCAATTGAAGAGGATTCCAGTTGTAATTTAGAAGGCTGGGATCCCTCCAATCCATGTCATACCCGTGTTTTAGTGTTCCATGGTGTGGGCCTATAATGTGACCACCCACATTGCTTTTTCATCGTCTGTCAGCCAGCTCTGTCAGGGTTTGAGGTGCGGTGGAAGGAGGAACTCTGTTCCTGCTGGAGGCTTTTCCTTTCATTCAACAATATTTTAGTTGGTGAAAACAGCTCGTGCAAACTCCTGGCCTACCTTCCCTGATTCCTTTTACTTCTTTATTTCCATGGTGCTTTGTTGATATTTTGTCTCTACTTCCCCTCTCACTGGCAGAGAGTAAGGGGAACTGAATGAGGGGAGACCGAAGAAGAGAAAACAGTTTCTATCTCCCCACTTTCGGCTGTAGCACTAATTCTTATTGCCTAGGTGATGTTAAACTTCACAATGTCAAATGAAGCCAGGGGAATTGCCCACATGATGTTGCTTCCAGGCCCAATGGGCTTTCTGCCTGGTTGTGTCAGACATATGCACACACCCAGACACATACATAAAAACATATTTTGCACTCAGGTTTGGGAGAAATAATGACTCCATTCTTATTTGAACCAAATACCAAGGGACATATTTCCAACTTGAAAATTACTGGTTAATTTTGTAGACTTTAGTTCAGACATAGAAAAATACCAAGTCTACAGGGCTTATATGCCAGAGAAGGGCATGAGAAGGAAGGTGCAAGCCAGGAGGAACTCTTGACAAACAATTTCAATGGAGCTTTGTATTTTCAAAGCAGTTTTGAATCATGAAGTAGCTCACCCAGCTATCCCTAGAAAGTAGGTCAGTACAATATTTTCACAGGTGAGGAAATGGAGATACAATATTTGGGTGGCTTACCCAACACATACAACTCGGGTAGGAACACAAACTTCTGAATTTCCATTTGGACACGTCGACTAGGCTACCTTCTTCCCAGGGGGGAATAAATTTAGCATTTAGCAAATTTTATTTTATATTTTTATATGTTAACTAGGCTAAAACACCACTGGTATAGTCTTAAGGCGATAGCACAGCAAGGGGTCATTTGAAGCTTGTGATTATTCCCCAATCTAATATACAGGTCGGCTGCTCTGTTCTGGGGATATGGTAGTAGCTGGAGATTTAGGAGGCCTGGATTCTAGGAGTAAGCTGCATGACTTTGCAAAAGCCATTTTAAATCTCCAAGCCTTGCCTTTTCACCCTCAAAATGAAGACAGTATTTTTGAAAGTTTTTCATTTGAAAAATGTAGAAGACATTAAATAGTTAAACCACCCATAATTTAACTGTACTTTTTGAAGTATATATAAAAAGAAGTGATAGTGTCTCTTCTCTGTTTGTAATTGAATGTATGATGCAACATCTAACGGGTTCTCTCAAAGGGGGAAATCTGTTTTTATCTAATGAGTTGCCTCTATTATAGCTGATAACTTATATTCTGAAATAAGCTTTTTAAATCCCACACCTTACTCTTGTAAGTGAATTGAAAGTTGAAAACTATGAAGTATGTGAAAGAAAAAATAAAGATGAACTTTTTGTTTGTATTATGTGTGTTTTATTTTGTTTTAAATTGCTTCTGTACTAGAAGTGGAGTAAAAATTTGGAATTTTTACTAAGAAAATGGAAGCTGAATTTTCTCTCTGATATACTATCTACAAATTTAAAATAAAATGGAGCAAGAAAGTTCTTACCTATGTATTAGGCCAGCAAGTCTCCTTATAAGGGGAATATGTGTGTCATGGCCTTAATTTTCCAAATTCCACATATGACCTAATTAACATTGATTAATGGGACCATTTTCCACCTCATTTTTGCCTGTGACTTAGGGAAAGCATTGACGCTTTATAAGATCCTCTCCTAAAGACAGAATTGAGGTAGCTGGTTTGTAATCTCCAAAAAAAAAAAACCCAGTGCAATCCTTTTTCTTGCCCAAGGTCTGAAAGACAGAGGTTTAAGGGTAGGTGGCCTCTGCTACTACCCACCATTCTGATGAAAGTACAAAACCATGCCTGTTAGATCTCTGAGGACATGTCCCCCAAATGGACCCCCACCAGCAGGCCTCTGGACATGAGGCAGACTTCTGCTAATGGTGATGGTCATTCTCAACCTTTATTCCTCCATATCATTCGTGGTGGATATTGTTCACACACATAGCTCATGGCTACAGACATACAAAAGCTATGGAAAGTACCAACTTCACTTTGTCCCTGTGAAAAAAACATGTATGGGAATGCAAATGAAGGAAAGTGACATTAACATAGGGATCATCTTTAATTTCTTCGGATGTACAAAACTTTGGCACTTTGTTCTCCAGTGATTGTGACCCACCAGTGTGGCCCAGTGCGACAGCTCAGGACCAGTGGCCAAGGTTAACTATTCAGGTCTCTTTCACATCTGAATTCTCAGCTCAGTGGAAGACGGAAAGATCCCAGCTATAACCAGGCAGCAATTCCTCATAGGATTTTGATCAACCACAGTGATTTTGTGTAGAAACAGCCAGAAGGCTGGCTCAGAACCAGGCCTTCTCTCCCACACGTACAAGACAACATTTCCTAACATGTGGCCTGGAGAAAAATTTCCGCTGCTCCCCAGCTTCCTCCAGAAACTTTGGAAGACTTACTCTTGCTTAAAGCTGCATTTGTATGAGATGGCTACAAACAATATGGAAACCCAGTTCTGTATCATATAAAAGTGAGTCCAGGGAGAGAGCGGGACCCAAGGAAGCTAACAAGGCCAAATATCAAATATTTGAATATCAAATTTGCCCTTCCCGTTCATACTTACCCCTTTTTTTGGTTCTAGGTCACTGATTAAAGGTTTTTGACAGATAGTCTCTTCTATTTAAACTCGTCTGGACACAGTGCTAACATGTGCCTCAGAAAGTTCCTAGTGCTGTGCTCACCCTGAAAGAAGGGAAGAGTGAAGCTCTTTGCACTGAACTCCCTCCACCCCAAATATATCTTTTCACGCTTGGTGAACTTTTACACCTTTCCTGTTGAACAGCTGATATCACGTGCACTCAAGTGTTTGTAGGTGGGAGGGAAATGTCACTACCTGCTGCCGCCTGCTGAGCTCTTGATTTGCACGAATGGGAGCGCTGTAATGGTCCATGGAAGCCAGTCTTCACACGAAAGGTTACACTCAACGTTACTTTCACTCTGGAAAGGAGTTCTGTATTCAGTCTCACGTTTATGAAACGTGAAAACACATGTCGTAAAAATGTTCTGCATATAAATGAAATAATGCAAAGCAATTATTACGCTTGTTAAGAATGCAACATGATTTTGAAATGTAAAGTGTTAATAATGAATAAAATATGTTTTAACTTGTTCAAAATGATTTGCCTCTTTCTTAAATGCAATGTGTGCAACTAAAACAAGGAAAGATGAAGGACCCTGTAAAAGGCAGAAACCTAAACACAACAGAGACAAAGCCAAAAACCCAGAAGTCAAGTTCCCTGTGTTATCTATGCAGACTGGCTGTCAATATTGTTCAAATTAATGGGTTAATTGCCAGATCTCCAGTTTACTTCAAGCTGTGTGGATGAAGTTGGTGTCAAAATTAAATGCTTCGTAAATGGCTCTTTTGATGTTATCTTCAGATTCATCTCCTTTCCTAAGTAGGGCTATTAAAGTAGCTTCTACAGTGGCAGCAATCTTTCCAACTAAAGGAAAACAGCTTAAATGCTTAATGGGCCCAATTCTCTGTAGAACCCCTGAGGCAAAGATGCTGGGAGTAAGTATTTAGCAAGTTCTGTTACTGGGGGTGGGGGTGGGGCAGAGGTTGTGGGAAAGGGTGGGGGGAGTAGATTGAGCTTCTCCCCACTCCCACCTTCAGGGTGCTTTGTATTGGTAATGGAGACTGAATAATCAACTTCATTCACGACCTTAGAGCTCTCACCCTGTTAGGCCAACTCATGTTCTTCCCCTTAATAACTCTTCTCTTTAGCCTCCAACCCATTCACTTGCCCACACACCTCTCCCTCTCAGCCCGTCTTTTCAGCGTGTTCACCTAGAAACATCAAAGATATCACCCAGGAAGCATTCCCCTTCCCTCTACGATGCTCATAAACCATTGCCCATGCATATACATCCCTCTTCCTTCTCATGTCTAGGGTAACCCCTTCCATGTGGACTTTGGATCCATCCCTTAACGATGCTCAGGGGCTTTATACTACTTTTGAGTATAGCCTCCCTTCTCTCCTTTATAGTCAACGGATCCTTTAACCAGAGAGTTCCCAAACTGACATGAAACATTGAAAATGTCATCTCACCAGAGTGGGCTTGTCACATGAAATGCAGGATAAACAAGTACTATTTTAGTGTAAGTATGTTCCAAATATTGCATGGAATATACTTGTACTGAAAAAATATTAGTGGTTTACCTGAAATTCGAATGTAACTAGGCATCCTGGTATCTCTATTTGCTAAATCTGGCAACCATACACCAGAGTTCTTTCTTGACCATCCACTGTATTAAATAGTACTTCCCCCTTCAGATAGTTTCTATCACCTTTTTTTAAAAATTTTATTTGTCTGCATACATTACCACCACTGAGTGTATTATATACTTATATGTTTATTTATTGTCTGTGTTCTGCTCTCTCCTCACTAGAGTGTAGCTTCTGTAGCAACAGGGATTTTCAAATTCTTTGCTGCATCCCTATTGCCTAAAACAGGGCTTAGTACAAGGTGTGTCCAGTAAATGTTTGTTGAATAAATAAATACATGCTTGAGTTGCTCTCCTTTAAAATAATTGTCACTCAACCCCACAGTCACCCTAGATCTACTCCTTCTTGTCTCTCCTTGACTGCAGAACCAGATTTTGTAAGAGGTCTTAAAACTCTTTGTCTCTGTGACTTTATCTCTTGATTCCTCCTCTTCCCACTCCAGTCTGGCTCCACTATTATTCCACCAAAATAGCTCTGGCTAAGGTCACCAATTACTTCCATGTCATTAAATCACTTTAACATTTTTTACCCCCATCTAATCTTTCAACAAGATTTGATGCTATTGACCACTCCTTGCTTCCTGAAAAAAGCCCCTTATTTCACAGTCACTGTACCTTCCTGGCTTTCCTCTACCTCCATAATCACTCCCTCTTAGTGTCCATTGCCAGTTGATCCTTCCCTACCTGGCCATTAAAATTTGGATTTAGTCTAGGCCCTCTTCTCATTCTGTGTTCTCTCCCCCAGGTAACTTCATCTGTGATGCCTAGGGCTTCAATGACCGTTTATTTGCTCATGACTCCTAAATTTGTACATCCAGCCTAAAACTCCTCTCTTAGTTCCAGACCTATATACCCAGTTGCTTAGTTGGCATCTCCACAGGATGTCTCAAGTTATCTCGAAGTCAGTTGTCTAAGACTGAATTTAAGACATCCTCTGTTTATCCTACCGCTGTCCTCTTCTGTTGTTCCACATAATGGGTGAATGACACCTCCGTGCATCTGATGTCACAAGTCTGAAAACTAGCTGTCATCCTTGACTCCTGTAAATCTCACCTCCCACATAGCTCTTGGATCCACGCATTCCTTTTTATTTCTAGGCACCTGGTACAAAGGAGTATTACCTCTTGCTAAAGCACCGCAGTGGCTTCTTAACTAAAGGAGCTACATTTACTGACTCAGACCTCCTTCTAATCCACTCTCCACATTTACATCTAAAGTTACTTTTCTACTTGTTGAAAATTCTTCGTTAGTTTCATAGGAGTCTCCAACCTCTCTTTCCATTTTTTTAAATTTAATTCCAATATAGTTAACATACAGTGTTATATTAGTTTCAAGTATACAATATAGTGATTCAGCAGTTCTGTATATCACCAGTGCTTATTACTGCAAGTGTACTCCTTAATCCCCATCACCTATTTCACCCACCCGGAATTCTCCCCTCTGAACCATCAATTTGTTCTCTATAGTTCAGAGTCTGTTTCATGGTTTCTCTCTCTCTTTTTTCTCTCTTTCCAGTCTTATGCACTATCTTCTTCATCCTCTCAACTGCAGCAGTGCTGGCCAGGAATGAGATTCTTAAGTGCAACTGTGTATTCAGGAGGGCTAGATGAGAAACTGATTACAAAATAACAAGTTTAAAATGTAAATTATTAATGATGTTTCACATGAAATCAGCCATCTGCCAAAAACATCATACAGAATTTAGGGCTAAAAGGTCCTTCACACATCATCTGGTCTAATTCTCTCCCTCTAAATGAGGGTTCAGAGAGAAGAAGGAAATCACCAGAGTCACACAGCTGTTTAATGGCAGAGGTAGGAGTGCCTGCATCCAGAATTACACTTCTTGCCCAACTGGAGAGAAAGTAACTGAGAAAGAAAGTGACCTGAGAATTACCATAGTTTCAAAGGCATGGAGGAGCCAGTCAGAATGAGGCTGAGACAGGGGCACCTGGGTGATGCAGTTGGTAGGGCATCCAGCTCTTGATTTTAGCTCAGGTTGTGTGTGGTCTCAGGGTCCTGGGATCGAGCCTGCATCTGTTTCCACACTTAGTGTGGAATCCACTTGGGATTCTCTCTCCCTTTCCTTCTGCCCCTCCCACTCGTGCTCTCTCCCTCTCCAATAAATAAACAAATCTTAAAAAAAAAAAAAATGGCCGAGGCAGATGAAGGGAGCTAAAACTAGTTCACCAGTCAGTCAGCAAACTGCCCACAAGAGAAGTAGTGAGATACAAGAATCAGGAACTTTCTCAATGAACTTTTCAACTATGTCTAAAAGGCCTAAAAAAATAATAAGAAAAAAATAATAAAAGGCCTACTATAGACATTTTCCAGCATAATAGTCAATAGATGTGGATGACACCAGGATTGGGGGCTTGGCAGACCAACTGCTCATCATATAAAGAAACACATATGCCCTGACGTAAACATATAACTACCCACTGAGAGCCACCTTTTATGAGTTGACCACAAAAGCCATATGTTACCACCTGGGATTTTCACAAGGAACTCTCCCTCTTCCATGAGTCTTTGAAGAAACTAAGAATAGTCAACTTGGAGTCCACAAAAGTTACAGAGTGAGAGCAGTTGATTCAAGGCACCATTATTTCCTGACAATTATGTAAAGGTATCATCTGAGAGATCCCTAGTCTGTTTCCTTTCAAAGGAAATTATAAGCTACTGAGCACAATTCATACTTTGAAACTAAAGTTGTCATTCAATAGCCAAGGGAAACTTTTCTGGAGGACTCCACTATTGAGATCAAGGGAGGCTGAGTAAATACCATGTGTGTGCTTATCACTATGGGCACTGAAGTGTAAATGAGTGTGAAAGTTGCCTTTTGGTGTCAAAAGACCTGAGAAGATTTTTTCCCAAATGGGGTTGGAATTATTAGTAAATTTGTTGAGCTAAGAGACACTCTTTATCAGCTGTAAGTATTTTTAATTGGTTTCTAGGGAACACCTGTGTTAGGGTTATAGGCATCAAAGGTGATAAACAACTTAATTATCCTTCCAGAACCATTAGGAAAAAGTATCACTGTTGGTGAGCTTTCTTTGATGCCTCCTTTTGAAATGCCATCCTGCTACTATTGTGGGGCTATTTGTAGTTTATTTCCCAGAGCTTTGATTTTCCCTTCATAAATAGAAAAGGCAGTTAGAAGTAGATTAATGAAATTAATAACGTTTGCACTGATCAGATATATCTTAGGTTACTATTGGGATAACTTCTCCTTGGATAAGCAGCAAGTTAGAGACAATCAGAAAACCTTGAGAGAATTTTTGTTTTTAAGTAGCCCCCACACCCAGCATGGAACCCAACACAGGGCTTGAGCTTGTGACCCCAAGACCAAGACCTGAACTGATATCAAGAGTTGGATGCCAGCTGAGCCACTCAGGCACCACAACCTTGAGAGAATTTTGATGGACAGAGGCAAAAAGCATATGAGGAGTTAGAAAGGTATGGGTTATGGCACTGATTTTTTTTATCATGATGATTTCTGAGATAAAGGAGTTGTCAACCTGGGGCAGCTGTTATAGAAGGGAAGGGAAGAGTTTTGTATTTTTATTTCCAATCATCATCTTTGAATTTTATTCATGAAGACAAGTGGAGATATGAAGGCAGAGTGTGGTAGCCTAGGCATTTGTTAGGTCAGACTCTCTGCTCTTAGTACCTTTCTTTCCTAAGATCCCACCTTGGATCATAATGATTTTTTTCACGTTCTAGACTCTATCCAAATACACTGTCCTGCAGAGGGTTGTTGTTGTTGTTTTTTTAATCACTAATATAACAGAGAATAATAACCTTTCTGTAGGGAACAAGGAATAATCAGAAGTGGGATTTGAGTACAGGCCAAAGATGAACTTTCCTGAATTCACTTTTGCTCAGGACTAACATTGAGTTACTTAGCATTTTGGTCCTGCCTCCCTCTCTTATTTTATTGTCACATGAAAAAAAAAATTCTGGCTGTCACTTTCAACTCTTTGAGCTAAGGTTATGTGGTTAGTCTTACCTGGCGGAAATGAATGAGAAACTATGTTTTGAGCACCTCAAGAAGTAAGGTACTATAGACATTTAGGGGAATAGACTATAATCCTTTTTAAATACTTCATGTTTTTAAAATGTCAACTGGGATAAAAATCAGAGTTGGAAAGGGATCACAGGAAGCTATTCGTGTCCTTTTACAAATGAGGAAATGGAGGTCTCTCTGGAAAAAAGCTATGAGCCCAGGCTCCTGGAGAATTACCCATAGCCTCTCACTTGATTCTGCTGAGAGAAATCTCACACTGTGGTTGGAACTAGAATCATGTTAAATAACTGTCTCCACATGACATCTTTGGTATTGGATAGAATTAAAGGGAAACACAGTGGCCACCATCCTTTCAGCCCTGCCCCAAATTGGCAATCTACCAAGTAGGCCAAACATTAATTTCCCGAAAACATTTTGAAGAATGGAATGTTAAATCACAATAAAAATGTCAGTTGGACATTAAAAATCAGAGCTTTAAAAAAGGGGGGGATTTTCAAAGACTTCAAACTGAGAGTGGAGCGACTGAGTCGTCTCTTGGTCTGACTTGATTCAAAAGACGTGGGACCTTCTCTTAACACTGGAGGGTCTATTAACCTGAGGCTCTCGACTGTGAGCTTACGGCAAGGCTTGTCTCCCTTCACACTTCTTTATATCACCATCCATTTCCCTTGCTCCTTTTCCCTTGTACAACTGGTCAGCTTAAAATTCTATCTGAATGTTGGTGAGAATTATTTGTTAAAGAACAAAAGGTCCAGCTATATTCATTATATAGTGAAAGCTTTAAAAAGAGAGTATGTGTGCATGTGTGTTCCAATATTATGATTTCACATTTGATATGTGGTATGTTTTGGCTCCAGAGAGGCATTTAAAAAATCCTGGTTATCTCAAACCAAATTGCTTCAGTCTGCAGACAAAGTTTCAAGTAGTAACTTTCATGCATTCTGCGGACCCCAACACCTCTGCTTTGTTTCCTGTTTTCATCATAGCTTCATTTCTAAGATTTTTTCTAGAGGAGGCAGATGAGAAAAATCCATCCTCCAGAGTTCCAGTCTAGAGAAAGACATTTTCCTGCTCTGGGTTCTGTTATTGTCGACAAGGAACCTGGGCAAAGACCATGAGTTTTGCAGTATTTAATTGGCAACCAGTCCATGGCCAGCCATATTTAACTCTTTACCAGTTTCTGTCAGCTGGTGTTGATGGTAGTCATTGACAAAGTTTGGGTTATGGGAATGTGATTACCCACCACCTCTTTGGTGTTGAGTAGGAACCGTGGTGTAGAAAACATGATGGTTTTTAGAGACAAAACCCATGCTTGAGAATTCTGCATTTCCAGTATATCTCTCAAGCTTTCCACAAGTCCTTCTCATACCCTAAATACAACAAAGAGATGTAACACAAGTTCTCTAGTAACTATGGCTCTATCTGACAATGACTTTACACCCTTAGAATATGTGCCCGGATTTATTTATGAAGTTGTATAAAACAATCCTATCTACTATTACTAAAACTATTAGAATTAATAGAATTAATAATTAGAATTAATAGAATTAATAATTAGAATTAATAGAAAAATAGTATCTTCTTCCCAGCCAAGCTTGGACTAGGGCTTCAAATTGAACCCCAATACCTGAAGGCAAAGCTACAACCCACATGATTTCTGGCTATGGAGATCTTTCATCTTTATATCTTATTTCTCAGGCACCCTCTTCTCATTTTTGTTCCTGAATGGCCAATAGCACCCTCATGGTAGCTTCTGATCAGTGTCTAACCTCTGTAAACTGTTCCTCTCACTAACATCACCCCACCTCTGTTACTAAAACTCTGGATCTTGCCAGATCATCTATTTGAGCAAAACTTTAAAATCTGTGTTCCTTTCCTTCAAGATCTTATAGATAACCAGTAAAAGATTTAATACACCAGAATATTACAAGGTTACTTTGACAATTTAGTATAGCCTTTAAGAGTATGTACTTTAAAGTCAAACTGTAATACCTGAAACAGTGTATTGTAAATAATTATGGCCTAATCAAGCAGAACTATTATCATTATGTTGTCACTGTCATCAATAGCAGCAGCAGTTTCTAACTGGTATGATTATCACCCTCCCCAGGTATTATAATTTTTCTACAGGTCTTCAATGAGTTTTTCCAATAAAATAAGGAATGTGAAATTTTCTCTATTATCTAGCTGGCCAAGGAAGGGGAACATGGTCTTGCTGAGATGTTATCAAACCTTCTAATCCTTCTGCTGTGCTGCGTTGAAAACACCCAGCCCTGATCAGTCACAGCTGCACACAGGACTGGGGCAGCACACAGCAGACAAATAACTGGCCGGATGGTTTGGTTAGAGATGGCCACTTTGAGTTTCTCACTTCCTGTCCTCTCAGGAGCCATATGAGCAGTGCAACCCTGAACTTCTCAGGTTCCAAAGCTGAGACTCGTAACATATGTTTGAGCTCAGTGTAGGTTGAGCAGATAAGAAGACAAGGATTTTCCTTCTTCTAATTTAAGCCCAGCAGTCTTAATATTCCACACAACAAAGTGGAATATTAAATAAGATAAATGAAGAATCCTTTTTAATGCTTGTGGAAGAACTGGGCAAATGCACACCCTATCCTTAATCCTCAAGAGTGGCACAAGCATTGGCATCTCCTGAACCACTTATAAGTGAAGTTAAAGTGGTGATAACATTCCTACTGGTTAAGACTGATTGTGGGGCTGCCTCTCCCATTTCTGCTGCAGTAACTGGAGACTTGTCTGTCTGCAAGGATGCTAACACTGAGCCATGAGCCAAGTTTGAATGCTTTCCTGACTTTGACTACTATCTTGTTGTGCTGGCTCTAAAATAGAACATATTTCTCAAGTGAGTTAATGCCTACTTACTACTTTGTTGTAATGTTTAATTATCATAAATGACCCTTAATTGTTTAATTATTAGACCAAAGGGTAAATAAGAACTTGCTGCAAGCAAAATAAAAGACCAAGCCTCTCTCTATATAAAAAGGCATATAACATGTGTATGTACCATACATGTACCTACATATCTAAAAGTATTTTATATGAGTCTTTATGTATAAATCTATTTTTGCATATTTTTAGATACATCAGCTTGTGCTGAGTTTGATTCAGTGGTCATATATGTGGACTGCAAGAGAGATGCTGTCCAGAGAAAGAAATGGTTTGGTTGGCTCAAAAGGTGAATTCCCTTTAATAACAGTATTACTAAGGAGTATTACTAAAGACTACTCTGCTGGGCAATGTTGACCCTATCCCCTTGTTGCTTTCCTCTTTGAGAAAATAATTCACACTGCGGTGACAGCCTAGAGTGATTACATTGTACATAGTGCCAATTCAAGGTGGAGAGAGGGTGGCCCCATGTGAATAAGGTTTCTTAGCTAGAGTCTAGTACTTATGCAAAAGAAGGACTGGTCCTTTGAGGAAATAAGAGGAAAGGAATATTCACTTAAGTTCTCTCTGTGATTTGTGATGAATAGTACCTGCCAGTCTTAAAGGAATACTGACCTCCCTTTTCACAAGAGGAAAAGATATGAGACCTGAAAAATTCAAAGCAGTTCTAGGAATGTGCTCTTCTTAAAACTTAATCTTTTCAGAGAAGCTGTTCCTTGTGGACCATTTCTCAGATGCACTCACAGAAGGCACTGGAAAGTGATTCCAGCTTTCAGTGTCGAATAGTAATAACTCTTGATAATTGAGTGCTTACTATGTGCCAGGTGCTGAGCTACGTGTTTTACTTGTATTTTTCTATTTATTTCTTACAATGACTCTATTAGGTGCATCCTATTTCTATCTGCATTTTATAGATAAGGAAACTAGGTATGAAAGGGAAAGTAACAAGTCCACTGTCACACAACCAGTAAGTGGCAGAAGCAGATTTGAACACAGGCAGCCAGACTCCAGATCCCACCACGTTAACCCTATCACTATACCAATACAGCTTGCATTGGTTTGGGAATGGTGCTGTAGGCTTCAAAAACTCAGAATAATTAGGAAAAATCATTTGGTTCCCACTGAGTTTGGGTGTTCTCTATTGCTGATAGGAATTCTTGAAAAATGTCAATGGAGAAAATGAAAATAGCAATAGCATCAACGGTTCTGGCGAAACCAGTGTCTCATTGTGACTCAACCCATAGGAACAAGTCAAGACTCCTGTTTTCTGCTTGGCACTGACTACTGCAGTAGAGGCAGGAGGCACAGTGGAGGTTAACTCTTGGGTAAATGTGTTTAACAACTCCCACTCCTGGGGCTCATTAACCACAAAGGAGGCAGTCTTCACAGAATGGTTGAGAGTCACCCAGGGAAGAACTGGCTAATGACACTAGTCTCACATTCCCAAGCCCAGAGGTAAATTACACATTCCCTTCAGAGGACTCTTTTAGTGCTGCTACAAAACTATTAGGGCTGTTAGAAAAAAAGACAGTTGAATCTTTATATTTTCTTAGCTGCTTTGTACCGTCATATATGTACTTGATATTTTGAAAAGACGCTTGAGATGTCATGAAACCCCCAGGGGGATTATATAATAATCCTTTTGTACAAACTCCTCCCTAATTGTCTTCCTAATGTCTGAGGTTACTCTACTCATTCAAAAATTACTTCATTTAGCAAAGGACATTTTATAAAATATATGGCCTGCAAAGCTAGCCTTACCCCGAGGGGGAAAGGGAGGATGCTCCCTCGTATGTTTGGGGAGGACTTTTTATGTATTCTTTCAACAAAGTTACATGGAGCAGCTGCTGTGTCTGGGTAACTACCTAGAGGCTGAGGGAAATACAGGGATAGATGGCATGGTCCTTTTCTTGAAAAAGACTGTGGAGTAATGTGTGCAATGATCAAAAGTGATGAGCTAAATACAAATAGTGGAACAGGACTTGCTGTCATATAGACATGGTTGATGTGTTGCTACCAGTTTGTCTGGACTATCCTCATTTGTTACCTCCATTTGTTACCACCTCTCTTCTACGCTGAAAACAAGCAAACTGAGGAAGATAAAATCGAAGATAGAACACCACAGAAAATGCTTTAAAAACCAACTTATTTTAGAGCCCTAGTTTCAATACTCATTTTGATATATGAGCAAGCTGAACAGGAGCATGTTTATAAAGGTAAAAGTCATGAGAAAGAATTTCTAAAAAGGAGAGAAAAGATGAATTGATTCTATGGTACACCAAAAAAAAAAAAAAACAAACAACCCAACAAACAAACACTTTCTGGGTAAATAAGTTAGATTATGTGTCCATATCTCCCACTTACTTGCTATATTACCCCTATAAAGCAAGCCTCTCTGAGCTTCAGTTTTCTTTATATAGGACTAACAACAGTACCTGGCCTGATGGGAGAATAAAAGGGGACATAGCTATAACATACTCCATAACCAGATTCTTTTTGGAGGGAAAACTGAGTGAGCTCTTAGACCTTTAACCTTTAATTACTTTTTTGTTTTTAACGATTTTCTTTACTTGTTTGAGATGGTACGGAAATAGAGAGTATGCTTCTGTAATGCTAAATGATTTTTTACCCAAGGAAGCTGGAAACACTCTTGTATCAGACGCTTGGCATACACTACTTCCAGTTCTTTCTGTCTTTCCTGTCTGAAACTCCAGCCACTACTAGAGTGACTAGTTCTACACGATTTCAGGCTCAACCTGATGGAGAGATGCTCTATACCCTTACTTTGTGCTTCCCGCCAAAGATTAGTGCAGGAATTCAGAATGCCACAGGACCCTGCTAGGCACCCAGGGAAATACAACCTGGAAATGCAATGGAGGTAGCACCCACCATGGGATGAAATTTTGACCAGTGGTAACAGGAGCCCATAAATTGATTTATTTCCCCTTTCTCCCCCTAGAGAGATTGTCCTGAGAAGCAGTTATATGGCTTCTCAGAGGATGGCCTTGCAACATCAAGCAAGTTCACTGAACTTGAACTACCCATTATGGATTCTTCATGCCAGTGAGCCAGCAGTGAAGAAGGGAGTTATAGTATAGGCAATTGTAATCAGCCCTGATGACAATGTGGAGTTAGAGCTGCAGCTACAGAATATGGCCATGGAGGAGTATGTCCAGTATCAGGAAAACTGCCTTGGTGGCAGCTTTCTTGATTATGCATAGTCATTCCCTGCCTCATTTCTCTTGCCCCCACTCCAGCTCCTTGCAAACTGGGAAAATAGTAATACAGAAATCTTTGCCTCAGGCACCCCTTTCAGGAGAACCCAAGCTCAGGCTGTTGTCCTACTGGTAGGTTCAAATGTACTCACTTGCTGGGAAAGAATGTGTATGCCAGGCACTTTACGTATTTCATTCTATTTAATCACATCATGATCTTGAAAGGTAGAATAATTATTTCTATTTTCCAGATAAAGAGACAGTTTCAGATCAGTTAAGGATTTTGCTGAAGAACATAGAGCTATGAGTAGTAGAGCCAGGTTTTGGCCCAGGGAAGTATCTAACTCTGAAGTTCAGCTTCTTTCCTCTACGCCTTAATGCCTATATCAGTGATGATAAAAATGAGGACTCAAAAAGAAGACAGTTTCCTTTATCACTTTGTTAACCACCTTTGCACTATTAGTGGTTTGTTTTCACTTTAAGATTTAATTTTTCCTTTTAATATGCAGTTTATTATACAATGTACTTCTATACAGGCAAATATTGTAGGAATGTTAAAGAAAATGGTAGGGTTCCATCGTTCTGAAACTTGTGATGGAGAAATCAGAGCGCTCTTTTTAACAAGATCTAAGAAGTGAATACAGAGAGAAAGTAAAAAGGCAGCTCATTAAAATTTCTTCTCCTTGAGGAAATAATTTGTTCCTAAATAAATTCAGCACAATAAAAAACACAAGAGAAAAAGAAAAATGTGAAACCTTATCATATAATTTTAAGTTTGATATGTGACCAAATAAAGTAAATGGTTGTAGAGTGGAAAGAAATATAATCCATAAAGGAAGTGAGAAAGGTTAAAGAAGTCAGCAGTAATTAAATGGTGGCTGAAGCTGAATGGAAATTGATCTGTATTAGCTGAGGGCCATTCCTGTCTTTTAGATTGTTATACACTAGTCTATTTCGATATAAAAATATGTCATTTCTGAGCCAAGGTCACTGATTCAAGACAGCAGTGGATTCCCAGTACATACATTCTAATATTCCACACCTGCTGGCAGGTATTGAAATAGATAAGATACTTTAATAAGGCTGTATGGGACTTTGAGTCATAGAGCTTCATTGGTTTGCTGGCTGTTCATGCTTGTGGAAGCCGACTCAATCCAGTGCAAAGAGAGGTGAAAGTGGCAGCTCGAGCTTTTAGCTGTTGTGGCCTCTGATGGATGGTCATCTATCCCCAGGGTTATATCTGTTCAATAGGGACTTAGATAACAGCAGGAGGCTGGAGGAATCTGTGCTCTACTTAGATTCTGTTCTGGTGTTGCCACTGAATGTTAGGCTTTTCTTATGTAACACATCTAATAGGAAACAAAACTGCATGATGTTTATAATTTTTATTATGAATGCTAACATTAAAAACCATCAATCATTATTATTACAGATGATGACAGCGACTGCCCTTTATTCAGTGCCTACTATATTCTGGTTCTTTTTAAAAATTATTTATTATTTTATTTTATTTTTATTATTTATTTTTTTATTATGATATGTTATTCACCATACAGTACATCATTAGTTTTTGATGTAGTGTTCCATGATTCATTGTTTGCATATAAAACCCAGTGCTCCGTGCAATACATTCCCTCCTTAATACCCATCACTGTGCTAGCCCATCCCCCCCCCCCAAAACCATATAAATTGCTTTACTTAGGACTCTGGAAGGTAGATGCTATTGTTCTCACTTTCTACATGAGGAAACCCAAGCTCAGAGGAAATAAGTAAATTGCCTAAAATGAAGGCTGAGATTGTAAATCAACCGAGGCTCTTCTCTGCTTTTTTCATTATACAACATGGCTGCTGATTTATTACCAGGAGTTTAAATAAGCAAGGGCAGACTTTAATAAAATCCTTCATGCTCCCAGAGGATATGTTACAGAGTAGAATTAAAGCACATTTTTGGAGTGATGAGTAAATATGGCCATGGATGAATCAATAATAGCAGCAAAAAAATAAGAGTTGATTCACTATATTTGGGCCATAATCTTTATCAAGTAATGTGAAAGATGCATAGTCAACCCTAGAAGGCCATTCATTCATTGACCACATGTTGAGTAAGTTCTAGGGGCTTGAGTTTACTAGATGCTAGAGCTGCGAAAAATAAGAAAAAAATAATACAAGGATAAATGGCATTTTTAGAAGGAGTTCTCATGCTTTAGTAGTATTCATCAAATCAGAATGGCATTATGCTTGTGGTAATTCCTCTAATTTTTAGCAAGCTAATACATGTGGTAGTCTGGGACAGTATTTCAATCTGAATGAAATTCGTAGATCTACATTTTGATTCTAAAGGTAAATCTTAGTTCAGAGCACCAGAGACTGCCAGTTTATAACCAAACCTATTTTCTCTTCTTCCTGAGTATATAGTTAGTTACTACATGGTTAGACTAGATTTCCCAGTGTCCCTTGCCGTTTGGATATGACCGTATGACTGAATTTTAGCCATTGGAAAGTGAGTGGAGGGATGGAAATCAATTCCCCTCCTGGCCCAAGACATATCTTCAGCTCTTCTCCATGCTTCTTCCTCTTTCCCTGTCTAGTGACCATAAGGCCACATATTAAAGATAGCAGAGCCATAACATAGAAAGAACCTGTAATCCTGGGTGAATACATGGAAGGCCACCCTCCCAGGAATCCTTCATTGTACCTTTATATGAGCCAGAAATAAAGTTAAGACACTTAAAATTTGAGGGTTTATTCTAGTTAATACTACTCTAAGACAAATGCTAATATGTATTCAAAAGGTATTTGAGTGCTATTACGTATTTAATTCCCTCTTACCTAGGAATAATTCAACTAGCAGATCATATGATTGTATTATTACATATAGGTTTCTCAGTTTCAGTAATTAGTAATGTATGAGATATTTTTCATCACATTCCTGACTTTTTCTCTTATTTTGAGCTTTTGTTTGGACATTTGTTTGGTCCTCCACTAGGATTTGCTGGCAAACAAGGTGATGAAGGTTTTTTTTTTTTTTTTTTTTTTTAATGCCAGAGAGAAATGTAAAGTTGATAATTTAAAGTTAATGGCTAATGACAGAGAAATTCTGTGGCCTGGGAAGAGACTTTCAGTATTTTGTTTGACTACCTCAAACTAAGGGAAAGAACATCAGTATCCTGGAGAAGCATAGTGGAGACTGGCTTAAAGGAGCATAATGTAAGATCCCCTGACTGAATCCTGAGCATCTCAAAGGAAATGGCTTTATTCTGTCCATTCATTCAGAGATTGGACACAAAGCTGAACCACATCACTGTGTGAGAAGCAAGAGTATGCATGACCTCTCAGCCCCTATCAGTCTGGGGCAGCGAACTGTTGACAGAAAAGACATGGATTTTGGTATCAAGCCCCAGTTTGATTCCTTACTCCTTACTTGCTGTGGGTGCTTTTAAACCTCACCAGTAAACAGAGAGTGATAACATCCACCTCTCAAAGACACTGTGAGGTTTAGAGGCAATGTTTTCAAAGTGCTAACAAACAAAATACCTCAATATATGTTAGCTAGTATTAGATTTACTATTGTGCTTATTATGTTTGTAAAGAGAACATAAATAAAGTGTAGACCATTTTCATCAAGGTATAATATACAGTAACCAAATGTTTGGGCTATTGATTTTATGGTTTCCTTTCTCATTAAGTTCATCTTATTCTGTATCATTCAATAACTAAGGCAAAATCCTGGCAATTATTTCTAGTAATCTTTTGGAAATGTAACTCAATAAAAAAACTTCTCAAGTGCTTTTAATATGCAATACATAATGTTGTTTTCTATATATGTTTAATCCTGTATTCTATTTGGCTCTCAATGATTATTTGTATCCCTCTCTTGTCATCAAGATAAGAACTACCTTATCCCAGAAGAATGGAGACCTTTTTTTGTTTTAAAGAGCTACTTTAAGAACCATTACAAGATAAAGGTATTTGTTGCTGTCACTGCTAAAACTTTATGCAATTCTCAGTATCACAGTGGGAGTAAATGAACCTCATATAAAAGATTTAAATGCAATAAATGGAGGTTAATTTATATCATGTGCATAGTTAATGCTCTGAAATTGTAGAGTAGCACTAGCCAAATTAGTGAAAGAAGGGGCAAAGAAAAAAGAAGGCCTTTCTTTTTATTTTCCACATGTCATCAGGTGAATATATTCTAAAAGTCCCATGACCTAGAGTTTACCACAGACAGGGAGGATAGTATGTTTGGTTTGGGCATGGTATAATTTTGGAATGCAAACTCTTTCATTCCATAATTTTAGAGTGAAAACTTTCTTAAAGCTAGAACTGTCCAGTCTTGCAGATGCTTTAAGCTCTTATTAATCAAGGCTTATTCCTTTATCACCCTCACTGCTTGCGCCGCACCAACCTTATCAGGAACTGTCAACCATGGTTACCATTAACTTCCGGTATTGAGGGGACCAGGCACTCTTACCTCGCCCACGAGCCTGGATCTTACCCCTGACCAGTTGAAGAAGAACAATGGAGGTATAAAGGGTTGTAATGCACAGGCAATAAATCATTACTAGCAATAACGGAAGTGCAGTGGATTCTCTCCCCTACCCCCCACTTTCAACTGCTCTGGAAAGGCACTTCTGCTCTACATCTCTTTGGAGAGCACTGGTGATCTGAAGAAATGCTTCCTCTTGAAAGAACCCTTTTTATTCACAGTGGAGTACTCTTGAATTTTGCAGATCGTCAAACGCACACAAAAAGTTTTTTTTAATAGTTGAGGAAATAAGCCTAAAGAAAATGTGTACCTAATCCTATTAGCTGACTTAATATAGAATTATTAAAAGCCTTGATATACAGGATTTAACACAATCTTTCTAGCAGGGTGTGATGTAATCTGTTTTTGTTCCTCAGCTAGCAGATGGCTTACCTTTAAGTAATTTCCAATATGTTAAGAGATCAAAAGCCATCCTCTCGCCACCGAGGCAGTAATCGTTCTTCTCTGCTGGGGGTTGCTTGGTCCTATGGTAGGGATATGCAAAGGCTCCTGGCATTTCCAAAGATAGAAGGGCGACATTTCTTCAGACTTTGAAGTTAATAATCCTTCAGAAGTTAAAAAACTGAGGGATTTTTCAAAACTCTTTTAATGTTCTATATGCCATGTACAAAAGTAAATATCTGTAAGAAATCACTGAGGGCTGTTGCGAAGCTTGGAGTAACTCTCTACAATCTCCCAAGTCATGGGCTGTGCAATGTGTCACTGCTGAGGGTGTGAATAGGTTGTGATTCCATCAGGTAGCACTGTTTGGAGGATGTGATGTCTGTGTTGAATGTTTTAAGAATGATGCTAGAAACAAATTCAGTGAAATTCATTGCCTGTGCTGCCATTGATGAACCCGAGCAGTGGCATTATGACAGGCCTATCCCTGCCGTCAAGACATGACTCTTTCTAAGGCTGCGAGGCTTTCAACTGCTTCCTCATGCATTTGTCTTGTTGTTGGAAATGATCTATTGGTGAAGAGAGAGGGTAAATTTGCATTCAGGATTCTGTTTGATCTTTACTACTAGAGAGAAAAGTGTTTTGTATCTCGACAATTTAATATGCTTCTAATGGACCCAGAGCCCCGTCATTTTTTGCAAAATATATTTCATATTTTCATGATGTGTTGAGTGATAGAACCCTGCTGAATTTTGAGTGCAGACAAACCTAAGTGTCTCAAGGTTTGTTACCACCTTTGCTTAAGGCACTTGCTTTTGATACAGAGAGGTTTCATTTTATTCTTTGGACCAGTTATTTTCATGCTACTTAAAATGAGAGAAAAGTCTCAGTAAGAAAATATATTTCTCACCACTCAGGGAGCCCTAAGATTAGATCTCCTCTTGGAGATAAAATGGATTGTTTTAACTTAAATGGCAGGCCCCTCTACTAACACCTCTTTTTCTTTTTCACCATTTTGGTTTATGCATTTGATGGCTAGAATGTTGACAGGCAGTTGATGAATAAATGAACACCTAATAGTCATCAAGAGGGATAGAAGGAGAAAATATGAAATAGAATTCCAGAGGCATGTGCAAGAGGCTTTCAGGCATCAAGCTTCATTTGGAAAGGAGGTAAGGGCAAATGGCATGGAACAAGAAAAATTAGGAAATGGGAATTTGAAATGTTCCAATGTCATTTTACCACAACACAGAAAATCACACACATATACAGACTACCCATTTTCCCAAAATGGACTCAACAAACTGTTTGGAGCTGTAAGTAATATCTGCTTTCTGTTCTGACAGAACAACCAAGAAGGAGCATATTATTCCTCAAAGTCCTCAGAAGATTCTACCCCCAACTATTCTACAAGGTATTCCCCTTCTGAGAATTTTCTGTTATTTTAAGTACCCGGAAATAACTGATATAAAGAATAAAAGGAAACCTCTTCATACTAAAGGCAAGAGCTGGTAAGAGTTAGGTGAATGATTTATAATGACTCTTATACAAATCTCCCAGCGTTCATTGAGCTCATTCTTCTTTCCAGAATGATTTCAACACCATTGCTCCCTATACTCTCTGGAATCTTTCTTGTCCTTGAAAACTATTGCTATGGCTCTGCTTTCTTCTCTTCAGGATTAAAGGACCCATAGTTTCTTTAACCACACTTTATTTAAGATCTCTCACTTCCTTGTACGTCTCTCCTAGGTTCACTACACTTGTTGTGAATGAAGTTATAGGATGTGGCCAGTCAAATAAAAGGCTGAGGCTATGGCAAGCCATCAGTTTATCCTTTCTTCAGTCGTATATCTAAAGATAGTCTGACTTTGGAATGTCTAAAACCTAATCATTAATGCCTGAGGAGTTTGGGAAAAGGTAAAATTTGGAAAGTCAGTGATTCTGTCAGCTTGGATGATAATTGCCCATCCTCTGAGATGAGAGGTAAAGTAGTCAACTCTCATTGGGCAGGGTTAGTCAGATTGGGAGAACAGTGGAAGGGTAGTCGTGTAAAACAAAAAAAATCAAGCAAAGAAACAAAACTAGAGTTATTGCTCAGTTATTCAGCATTGTCATAAGTGTTGTTAAGGAGCAGCATGATCTAGGACTTGCTCACTCTCAAAAATTGCTTAACACTGAAAGAATAGTTGCTTAGTTCTTCTCCTACCTCCACCCAAAGAGAGGACTCAAGGCTTAAAATTTCTGGGCTTCCTGATGGGAGAAAGAAATGAGAAAGAGGCTGAGTGGGAGGACTCTGTCCCTTATGCTTCCATTCCTGGGAAGCAGATCCCATCTCCTATCCCCCTCTGTTTGTCTTGAAGTTAAAATTAACAATAATGAGCCGGTGCCTAATTATTCCCTTCCCCTCCCCCATGGGAGTATCCCCCCACATCCCTGTTGCACCTGAACCATAGTTAATCCATGAATCCATAAATCAATAGTGGATAATGTCAAATTGATTGAATAAGATGTTGTTGGATAATTAAGCACCTAGTTTTGAAACATTGGATAATTTTAGATCATGCACTAATGTGACACTCCGCTCACAAGAAAACTGTTATAATTCTCAAAGAGTTCTGGTTCTTTGAAGGAAAAAATTGCATAAAGCCAAGGCTAGCTCTCTTTTTGGCCCCTCAAGGCATAAAAATATTCCATCTCAAGTCAGGGTACAGAAACATATCCTCTTATCTTGTAAAGTGCTAATAATTACCAACCTCCTTCCTCCATCTTCCTATATCACAGGCCAGGGAATGGGTTAATTTTCTACACTCTGGACTCACACTATGGATTCCTATTCTTGTTCTTTTGTTAAAAATACTAGGAAAAAACCCTACCTGTAGTGAATGCAGAATCACAGTGCAAAGAAGGGCCTTTGGAGGTCAATAAATTCATCTCTCTCCCTTTCTCTAGGACTGTGCCCCTTGCCACCCAGTTGAGAACTCCTGGGATTTTGAGGCAGTGTAGAATGAATGTGGGATATCTTCTGACTCTAGCACACAGTCAAAAACTCAGCCCAGCAATGAATGCACAGCACTTTCTGTCTTCCTACTGTGCCCTGAGTAAAGACTTTTCACTTCATACATCATTCACAACTTGCTACAGGGATTTCACAAAGCCAGTACGTACCCTTTACATGAAGAAAAGAAGAAAAAGAACAGGTCTAAGGAAAAAGGAAAGAAACAGATGTGTCTGCCAAATGTTGCATTATCAACATGGAAATTAACAAGGTACAATGTAGTTGGGGATATTAATCAATTAAACAAATGGAGTTTCTCATTCTATTCACACATTTGAATAAATCTAGAGAATTCCAGAGTCAAACATAGTAAGGAAGTTTCATATTCTTGCTGGGCTCTGGTGCCCTAGGGAGCAAGGCAAAAGAAGATGGAAATTGGAAGCTACCCTTTCCCTAGAGAGATCAGGTAAACAGATGCTAAGTTAGTCCCATCTGGCTCACAGAATCCCAGGGTCCTAGAGGAGGATGCCATGCAGAGGTGTGAGAGATACTGTCAGTGCTGGGTGTGCTGCCCCCAGTAACCGAAGGAAAAGGGCCCAAAGCACAGGACAGGAAGGGACCCTTCATCTGAGTCTTTGCATGTCCCAAGCCAGGATTTCCCACAAAAAGGTGAAAGAACAACTTATTATTGCTAATGCCTGAGGGATTTTTCTTTTTCCACAGTGATGTCTATGAGCAAGATTATTTTCTGAGTGATTAACACTCCTACTAAATTATAATTGGAACCCCCGTTCTAATATTATTCTAATATTATACTTTATCGTATCATATCATCTCCTATTATATACTGGTTGGGCATCATAGTAAATTAATGGGCAGATTTGCATGAAAGAAATCGAGATTTAGTCAGAAAAATTAATCACAGAGTTATTAGTTTCCAAGTAGTGAATTAATTTAGGAAAACTGCTGGATAGGTCATTTTCATTGTCTTTTCCTCTTGAGAAAAAATGTTGATTTCTGAAGCTTAATAAGCAAAATCTGGGGCTGCAAGGCTGGCTTTGTTATTACTGAGTCATCTTAGGCACCAGTAGCTCTCACTCCGTTCTTTTTTCCACTAACATTCACCCGTGTCCTTTCCCCTAAGGCTTCATGAAGAAATGAGGGACAGGTTGTTTTCCACGTTTTGGTCCTAGACTTAAAAGCCCACCAAGTCTGTGTCCACTGAGCTATAGACAGAGTCCAGACTCACCATTCAAGTTACTAAAAACCAGGTGCTGAGTATATAGGGTCGCAGGACATGTTTGCCCTGTCACCTATCCTTAGCCTACCAGGCTTGGGAGCCCTTCCCACAGCACACTGCACAGACCTACAAAGAACCTAGGTAATTGTACATGACCTCCACTTATTCACCAGGTTCTGCCTTTTTCTTGACTCTTCGGTTTCCTGATTGCCATTTTTTCTTGATCTTTTCCCCTGGTCTCCTACATCCTCTCCTGACTCTGTTTTTGGCATATCTATTCTGATTCCTCTTTCTGGATTATTAGAAAGTAATCCACAGGTTCCCCCCACCAACTCTGAGCTTGATTGACTCCCCTGATTTAGAATTCTCACAGTTCTGAACAGAGCCGCCTCCATTAGACCAGCCCTGTGGGGTCCTATTGGCTCTGACCCCATTTGGGTAGAAAGGAAATTGGGGTTTTCTGGCCTATACTGAACAGTTAGGGGAGTAGAATGGAAACCTCTCAGAGAACTTGGACTTCAGCTTCCCTTCCTCACACAAGAGGTCAGTCCTATAAGAGCAAACTGAAGACTAGAAGATCTTTGTGGGAGAACTAAACTCACTGTGGCATTCAGTCAGTCACTTATTCAGTAAACATTTGTTGTTTCCACTGTGTGCCAAGCATTGTGCTAGACTTAAGATGCTGGTAGGTTCTCTGTGTTTGTGCTGCTCAAGAGTATATGGCAAATGCTTATCCCATATGAATAGACTTGGAATAAAATCACTGTGGAATGTTGCAATTTTATTTGGCCCACCAACAATCAAAGTGCCTGATTATTGTCATGACCTAGATGCCAACAATATGCTGTTCAGAAAGTTCACAACAGCAGACTGCTTATAAAAAATGTTACATGTATTACACAGCTGTAATCATCAAGACAGTATGGTACTGCCACAAAAAGACACATAGGTCAGTGGAACAGAATAGAGAACCCAGAAATGGACTGTCAACTCTATGGTCAACTAATAATTCAACAAAGCAGGAAAGAATATCCAATGGAAAAAGAACAATCTCTTCAATAAATGGTGTTGGGAAAATTGGACAGCCACACACAGAAGAATGAACCTGGACCACTTTCTTACACCATACACTAAAATAAACTAAAAATGGATGAAAGACCTAAATGTGAGACAGGAATCCATCAAAACCCTAGAGGAGAACACAGGCAGCAACCTCTTTGACTTCAGCTGCAGCAACTTGTTGCTAGACACAACTCCAAAGGCAAGGGAAACAAAAGCAGAAATGAACTATTGGGACTTCATCAAGATAAAGAGCTTTTTCACAGCAAAAGAAACAGTCAACAAAACTAAAAGGCAACCTACAGAATGGGAGAAGATATTTGCAAATGTCTTATCAGATAAAGGGCTAGTATCCAAAATCTATAAAGAACTTATCAAACTCAACACCCAAAAAACAAAACAAAACAAAACAAAAACAGTCACAAAATGGGTAGAAGACATGAACAGACGTTTCTCCAAAGAAGACATACAAATGGCCAACAGACACATGAAAAAATGATCAACATCACTGTCAGGGAAATACAAATCAAAACCATGAGACACCACCTCACACTGGTCAGAATGGCTAAAATTAACAATTCAGGAAACAACAGATGTTGCTGAGGATGTGGAGAAAAGAGAACCCTCTTACACCATTGGTGGGAATGCAAATGGGTGCAGCCACTCTGGAAAATGGTATGGAGGTTCCTCAAGAAGTTAAAAATAGAGCCACCCTGTGACCAGCAATTGCACTCCTAGGTATTTATCCAAAAGATACAAACATAGTGATTCGAAGAGACACATGCACCCCAGTGTTTATAACAGCAATGTCCTCAATAGTTAAACTATGGAAAGAGATCAGATGTCCATCCACAGATGAATGGATAAAGAAGACGTGGTACACACACACACACACACACACACACACACACACACACACACAGGAATATTACACAGCTATCAAAAATGAAATCTTGCCATTTGCAACAATATGGTTGGAGTTAGTGTGTATTATGCAAAGCGGAGTAAGTCAGAGAAAGACAAATATCACATGATTTCACTCATGTGGAATTTAAGAAACAAAACATAAACATAGAGGGAGGGAAGGAAAAGTAAAATAAGATGAAAATATAGAGGGAGGAAAACCATAAGGAGCAAACTGTTCTATAGGGAACAAACTGAGGGCTGCTGGAGGGGAGGTTGGTGGAGGGATGGGGTAACTGAGTGATGGGCACTAAGGAGGGCACTTGAAGTAATAAGCACTGGGTGTTGTATGCAACTGATGGACCACTGAATTCTACCTCTGAAGCCAATAATATAGTGTATGTTAATTAAATTGAATTTAACTTTTAAAAAAAATTTAAAATGAAAAATGTTACATGTAAACCTTGGCCAGAAAGTATGATGTCAGGACGATGTTCAATTCCATTATCTCTCCATGTGGTTACTTCATGATTATTCTAGGATCTGCCTGCTTCATGAGATATCCCTATATGAGCCCAACAGGGCAGCTCATCTCTTTATCACCATTTAGCTTCTGGATTCTAATATTCACTATGTGTTTGATTGGCTTATCTGCCTCTTTCCTAGAAACTTCGTCGAAAGGAAATCCATGGTCACAAGATGATGGAACAGATATTTAAATCTCTTAGTACAAATGGCTGGCTTTGTTTTCTTTTATTTTACAAAAAAAGTAAAAGAAAGAGAAAAAGGAAAAAAAAAAGAAAAGAATCATGGTTGCAGCTGGGTAGTGTGGTTTATAACAGGACCCCCATATTTGGGATTTCTGCACTGAGTTTCCCTAAGAGGAAAAAGAAGCATCACAGTAAGGAATGAAAATTCACAACAAGATGAGAATAATAGAGTGTGTGCACATAAAAATGGGTTTTAAGTATCTGTCTGGTAGCTTGGAAAGGTGACAAATCATCTAAGGCTTAGAAATGAATAGGATTCCAATGATTTCACTGCGGAAACACTACAACAGTTTATTTTCAGTGGTACTACAGGTAGAGACCAACTTAATGATAGTTCTTCATAAAGGCAATGTAGATTGGTTAGTTTGGAAACCGAAGAGAGAAATCCTTTAGATAAAAGGATTTATAGGGTTTTTATGGGTAGCTTCATTCAGTCAGGCATTTTTCCCTCAGAAGTCTTTAATAATTCTCTGGTACCTTTAATGAAAGCATTCCTTAACAAAGATATTGTTACTTTATGGGGTGCCTGGGTGGCACAGCGGTTAGGCGTCTACCTTCGGCTCAGGGCGTGATCCCGGCGTTATGGGATCGAGCCCCACATCAGGCTCCTCCGCTATGAGCCTGCTTCTTCCTCTCCCACTCCCCCTGCTTATGTTCCCTCTCTCGCTGGCTGTCTCTATCTCTGTCAAATAAATAAATAAAAAATCTTTAAAAAAAAAAGATATTGTTACTTTAAAAAGACTAACTTTTTGAATGTTAGACTTTTAAATACTAACATAGATACAGAGAAGATATTGAAAATCAACTGAAGAAGTATAGGCATGTTGCCTTACTGTGATTGCTAGAGATTTGGAAGAATTCCTTCCTGAATTGTGCTAGATTTGTAAAGATTTCCCTAATAGTGTTTGGATTCAGACCATCTTTTGTTCAAAGCACTGAAACAGGCTTAAGGGGGGTATGCAGGAGAAGGACATGATTAGGACAGTAGGGTTTTGTTGTTGTTGTTTTAACTTTGACAGCAGAGTGGTTCTCTAGGGGTCACTGACTACCTTTTCCCCCACATATATCACTGAGGGAAATGTTGGAGTCTTGGAAGGTGAGCAGAGAGCTGTCCAACTTCCTGGGATATGAGAGGAGGAAAATACCACTGAAACCCAGCTGTTCTCCGTTAGTGTTCCCATCAATGCTCCCAAACTAGACTAACAGGAACAGGTGTTTGTAATGTGTGCCATGTTCTATCATTAGAGTCTCTTTTATAGGGTCACTAATCCCATTCATGAGGGCTCTGCCCTCATGAGCTAATCACCTCCCAAATGTCCCACCTCCAAATATCATCACATTGGGGATTAAGTTTCAACATATGGATTTGGAGAGGATACAAACATTCAGTCTATAGCAGTACATTTTGCTTCAATGAACACAGCCTCCCAAAAGATGGATGCAATAAGAATCAGTAACAGCAAAAATAATAAACATGTAATAGAAGAAAAGATCTTGCTTGTAATATTAAAATAGTTCAAAAACCCAAGAACATACCCATAAGAAATTTTCAAAACATACGTGAAAACAAGAATTTTTAAGTAAATGAAGATGTATACAATGTTCATAGAGGAAAAAACTCCCTGTAGTTCAGTACCTCAGTCATCATGCCTGTAGGAACTTGGCTGCGAGTGTGAACCAGCCATCTGTGGTCCACCGCATCATGGAAGAGCAATGCCAGCTCTAGGGTTCAGAGTAGGTCAGACTCAGACTACAGAATAATCTCACATTCAACAGAGTTGGAGGCAGAACTGTAAAATATGGTTATTACTTGGCTTTTTGCTTAATAAGACATAAAGGGAAACTAAAATTCCCTGATTAGTGTCTGTGTCTTAATGTTGTATACAATTTTAGCTCATTATGGTTTTTTTTAAAGCTTTTTTATTTATTATTTATTTAAGAGAGAGAGACAGAGATTGAGAGCACGAGCAGGAGGAGAGGGCAAAGCAGGCTCCCCGCCAAGCAGGGAGCCCAATGCGGGACTCGGTCCCAGGACCCTGAGATCATGACCTGAGCCAAAGGCAGACACTTAACCGACTGAGCCACCCAGGGGCCCCTAGCTCATTATGTTTTGTTTTTTTTTTTAAAGATTTTATTTATTTATTCGACAGAGATAGAGACAGCCAGTGAGAGAGGGAACACAAGCAGGGGGAGTGGGAGAGGAAGAAGCAGGCTTCCAGCGGAGGAGCCTGATGTGGGGCTCCATCCCATAATGCCGGGATCACGCCCTCAGCCAAAGGCAGATGCCCAACGACTGCACTACCCAGGTGCCCCAGAAAAGGGGTAACTTTTGAGGGAAGGAAGAGGAAGGAATACATGGGAACTTCTGGGAAATTGATAATGGTTTCTTTTTTCTTTCTTTCTTTTCTCTTTTCTTTTCTTTTCAAGTATTGTTGACAGACAATGTTACATTAGTTCCAGGTATACAACATAGTGATTGGACAAGTTTATACATTATGCTTTGTTTATCACAAGTGTAGCTACCACCTGTCACCATACACATTATTACAATACCATTGATTATTTTTCTTATGCTGTGCCTTTTATTGCCATTCTATAACTGGAAGTCTGTATCTTTCCTTCATCCATTTTGCCCATCCCCCACTCCTGTCCCCTCTGGTAACCATCAGTTTGTTCTCTATAGGGATATTGGTCGTGGTCTTTTGCTCTGGTTTATAGTCACACAGGTGACACTTATTAAACACATATTTAGATTTTATTACTTTTCTACATGTGTGATATTTAACAGTTCTGTAAATAGTTAAAAAATAAGTCAAACGTTTTGGGTACTTTTTCTTGCAGGGTCAAGGACACATGTCTCTGGACCATGACTTTTTTTTTTTTTTTTCCCTATGGTTCCCCTGAGGGCCAGAACTCCTCGTAATTCAGGCTTACTCCATATAGCACTCTGTGTTAGGAAATAAATAACTCTTGGTCCTGAGATACTTTGCAGTTCACATGAAGCTGAGCTAACTCAGCATTCTCTGTTTTAGAAATTTGGATTTATTTCTCCTCATGGGATGTATCATGAGTCTGTAATTGACTTTTTTTTCCTTACTGTACTTTTAAAAATGAATCCAGGCTGTTTTGAAGTGTATTTTTGATCTAGTGAAATACAGAGTAGTATCGATTAGATATTCTGAGTGTCATCTGTTTGTTATCATTTAGTAATGTGATATGCTTTGTATGTCCACTTTGGGGCTTTTAAAAAATTTTTCTGTATTCACCACCATTGCAAAATCAATCAAATGTGAGCAAAAGCAAAGGCAACTTGAATGACCCAAAACCAAGATTTGAGCTGCCAAAACAAGCAGTAAAAATTTTTACTAGCTCTAGTGATTTTCAGAAAGATAACAGTTATATACTTTATTTTGAGTAAGTTTCTGAAAGATCTGGAAACATGATTATCAGAATGCAGATTGTACAAAACTTTATGTCCCCTGATTATTCACAGATGCAAATTATCGTGCAATTTGGAAGCATACTGATATATATTGCAAAGATGTTCTGACATTAGTAATATGCTGCCTTTGTTACTTTAGGGTCAGTCTGCTCATTCTTTCAAAGAAAGAGCCTTCCAGTTTGTATTCTTCCACAGATGGGAAATGATCAGGTAAGAATTATTCAAACACACCCAACCTGTTAACCACACTTCCTTCCAGAGAATGAGATTTTTGTAGGGAGACAGGCAAAAAGCAGTCACTTTTTTCTTTATATGTTTTAGAATTATTTGATTTTGATTATAAGTATTTCATAATTAAATAATTAATAATTATTCCCCTTCATATTTAAATTTTATATTAAAATCAAGATAAAAAATGAGATTGATCGGATATCCCCATTGCATCTCCTCCTTTTCATGGCTGATTCCATTTTATTCTTCATGTGTCAGTTTAAAAGCTCTCTGTCTCTGAAGCAGGTTCTTCCTGTTACTTTCCCTTGTGGTATCTTTTTCTTCCATTGTGTAGCATTTATTACATTTTTAATCATATTTATTTTAATGTTTATCTTGTCATCTGCCTCATTGACTCAAATCCCCGTCAGGGTAGCTATAGAGTCTTTTATTCACCACTTTATAGCCGATGCCTACTCAGGTATTTGGTGAAGGGATGAATAGATGAATGGATGAATGAATGAAAATTATCAGAGTGAAACTACCAGATGAAAACTACCGTCTTATTCTTTTGGGCAAACTATGACATTATAATCCCAGGAACGAATTCATCCTTGCGTTATTTTGCTGAATACTTGCTTATAGTACTAAAGGGAGTGCAACACTGGCAATCAGCATTATGGGCTATGTTTGGCTGTCGAATAAACCCACTGAGTTAAAGCAGGTTCCATCCTGGGTCAGAGATGCCATTCTCCTTTCCTAACTTCATCATCTTACACACCAACACTCACTGTCATCTTTCTCCTCCAAAAAGCAACATAATGAAGATAAATAGGCATTTTACAGACAGGTACTCATGATAACAGATCCCTGTTATTTACACCAGCAAAACCATTTCCATGGCGTCAGGACCTGCCTGCTCCTATTGGGGGTCGGATTCTGCCAGTCCATGATCTGTAAAGGTGTAGGGTTCGTTAGGGCTCTGAGAACAGCTGTCCATGACTGCTGGGGATCAAATTACAGGATCTCATTAACTTGTTCTCCTTGCCTGTTTGAAGCATTTTTTTAGGACCAAGACCTATTATTTCAACTTGCTTGGTATCAAGAGGACCAGAGACTGAGAGTTTTGTTTTACCTACTTCTGGTCAATATCATTTTAAAGTGTATGCTAAGGAAATAACATTTATTGCAAATGTTGCTGTAAAATATAGAATTGCTTCATATCTCCGAGCAACTTAATTTTGTTTAAAACTTCCTACTTATCTAGTTAAGAATGACACAGTTAAAATTTTTGCTGATCTGCAATAGTCTGTTAGATATGAAGAAATTAAAAAACTCCAAGGAAGTTGTATTGTTTTATGTTGCTTTTTTAAAAAAGATTTTATTAATTTGGGGAGAGGAGGGGCAGACGGGCAGGGACAAGCAGAGCCCCGCACTGAGTGTGGAGCCTGAAGTGGGGCTCGAGCCCAAGACCCTGAAATCATGAGCTCAGCCAAAATCAAGAGGCAGATGCTTAACTGACTGAGCCACCCAGGTGCTTCGATGTTGCTTTTTTTTTTTTTTTTTTGTAACTTTTCTATTAAAAGCATGTGGATCTACTTGGGGTTCATGCAGCATAACCAGTTTAGCTTAGAGAGTAGGCCAGCATTTTAGTTCTTCAAAGTATGAAATGCAGGGGCGCCTGGGTGGCACAGCGGTTAAGCATCTGCCTTCAGCTCAGGGCGTGATCCCGGCGTTATGGGATCGAGCCCCACATCAGGCTCTTCCGCTATGAGCCTGCTTCTTCCTCTCCCACTCCCCCTGCTTGTGTTCCCTCTCTCGCTGGCTGTCTCTATCTCTGTCGAATAAATAAATAAAATCTTTAAAAAAAAAAAAAGTATGAAATGCAGGAGCCTACTGGTCTTCTGCAAGAGTCAGCTATGGACAAGTGAAGGGTGATTGGAGAATGTTCTAGGACAAGGGGAAAATATGTGTGTCAAGGCCTTGAGGAAGAGAAAACATGGAAGGATTGAGAAATAAAAATACAACATGCTGAAGAATATGAGGGAAGAGTGGAGTTAGGAAAGGGGCAACATAGGTAGAGGCCAGATTATGCATGGCTTTATAGAGTATGTTAAGGATGTGGCTTTTTTAACCCAAAGCAAAGGAAGGGCTTTTGAATGGTTTTAACCACATACAAAGGTAGGAAGGTAGGAATGTGGTCAGATTTGTTTTTTGGAAAGATACATAGAGGGATTAGTAAAAGTGAGGTTGGAATGCTATTGCAGTGCCATGGTGAGAAATCATGTCTGGATTGAGATATTGACTGTGTAGATAAAGAAGAATGGGAATGAGAGGATTGAGGATACATTTAAGACATAAACATTAACATTACTTGTTAATAAATTGGGTATGTGCTACAAGGAAGGAGGAAGTATGAAGAATGACTTCCACAGAGCTTTTCAGCAACTGGGTACCACTCACTGAAACAAATCACGTTGGAGAGAACCACATGTGAAAGAAGAGTTAATGAATTTAGGCTTACACGTAATGAGTTTGAGGACCTTAGATCCAAGAGAAGATGTTGCATAAGCAGCTAGATATCCACTTAGGGCTCGGAGGGGAGGTCTGTCATCAGCACTGGCAGTTCAAGTCATGGGAAGGGATGAGATGGCCTGGCAAAAGAGTATAAAATGAAAAAAGAGGGCATGACACTGACCTCTAACCAATTTTAACGTTTAGTGGTTGGAGGAGGAGAACTGGCAAAGAAGCTGATTAAGAGCAGCCAGAGAGGTACAAAAACCCTGAAGAGTAGGGAAAGGGAGAAAGGGAATTGAAGCCGAGGGAAGAGGGTGTTTCAAGATGGAGGGAGTGATCAAAGAGTGGCAAAGGGGTGGGTGTTAATGCTGCTGAGCACCAAATAAGATGAAAATGGAAAATTTTCTGCTGAATTTAGCAGTATCATCATCACAGGTAACTCTATAAAGAGCAATTTTGTTAGAGGGGAGGAACAAGGGCCAAAATGAAACGGGTCTTTAATGGAATGTGAGGAAATGTGAGGATATAGAGTCTTCACAGATTTCATTGTGAAGAGAAAAGGGAGAGATGGTGGGTGAAATGAAGAACATTAAATAGGATTTCTTTTCTTCTTATTAAACAGGAGAGGCCAGAGGGTATTTAAATATTGGTGGCAATAGTACAGTTAAGAGAGAGGGATTGAATAAGCAGGAAAGAAAAAGGTTCACTTGTTATATTGTCTAAGAACGTATGCTGCTGGGGCGCCTGGGTAGCACAGTCGTTAGGCGGCTGCCTTCGGCTCAGGGCGTGATCCTGGCGTTCCAGGATCGAGTCCCACATCGGGCTCCTCTGCTGGGAGCCTGCTTCTTCCTCTCCCACTCCCCCTGCTTGTGTTCCCTCTCTCGCTGGCTGTCTCTCTTTGTCAAAATAAATAAATAAAATCTTTAAAAAAAACAAAAACAAAAAGAATGTATGCTGCTGCTGGTACCATCCTGTGCTAATTGTAGACTGCACCTGTACCTTTCTTCTTGGCTATTAGCTAAGACTACAGAAAAGAGTCTCTCTATCTGCCAAGAATTGCCTCCAAGTTCAGCCTCCTGAACCAGCAAGGCCAAGCCTCTTGCTGATCCTTCAAACTAGTGGGTTTTTATTCCCTGAGTTCAGTTCAGTCTAGCCCTACAAATTTACTTCTCCTTTGCTCCATGACCACAGCCACAATCAATACCACAGCCACAGATTCTGGGATCTCTTCCTGCGTCACAGCTCTAGGCTTTTCACTTGCTCAGGATGGGAAGTGAAAAGAATAAATACTAAACTCACAAAATATCAGTGCTTGGCTGTTTATCAGTTCAATGGCTGAAAATATTTGCCCTATATTATGGTAAGGGTGTGGTATGAATTGCTTACTCCATCTTAAGGAACACCCAACTTCAAGGACAACCTGCAATTATAAGTCAGATGTTGTATACTCTTGAGATTCCATCCCAAGCCAGGGCCCTTCCTATGTATGCTTCATGGGTTTTCCTTTCAGACATCTTTCTAGCTAGGTTTCTATTAAATTCAATATTGCTGTCATTCCCCACAGAAATCTAATCCCATCTGTTTTAAGTTTCTTTCTGGACCTTTTAATGTCCTAACTTACTTCTTTGGAGAAAATATTGAAAGCTGAAAGTAGTAGATGAAGATTTGTGTTCAGGAAACAAGCTGTCAGCACAGATGTATGGTATAATTTTTACCAAAAGTTCAATATTACCTTAATGTGTATTCAGGGAAAAGGCTATAAATATAATGTTCACTCTAAATGGTATCATAAAACAATTGAATATTTTCATAGCTATTTACCCAGACATTGGTTTGAGGCAGTTTTACACTATTATTTCTGATTCTTCTGTGTTTACTATCGGTGTTTCAAAATGAAAGGAAGAGACAAAAGAAGGAAGGGAGGAAAGGGAGAAGAGTAAAGGATTCTGCTTCACTTTCCCCCCTAAAAAGCTAACAAGCACATAGGCATCTGGTTTAAAAGTCCAGAATCCTGTGATATTTCCTTTGGTTTCATCTCTGCTCACCTCATGCTAAGAGGTAGCACAATACAGTGATATGATCATGGATTTTGGAGACAGATAGATCTGGGCTCAAAAACCAGTTCCATTGTTCACCATCTGTGAGACCTCGGACGATTTTCTAACTCTCTGAGCCTCAGTTTCTTCATGAAATATTTAACAATGTGAACCTTGCTGGGTCACTGTGAGGATCACATAAGATTAAGTGTGCAAAGTGAATTACATATCAGTAAATGGCAGCTATTGTTGCAAAATGGACTGAGACCTAACAAATGCATGCTGGTCTATTTCCTTCTTGAGAGAGGAGCCTAATTGGAGTGAGAGCCACCTGCAGATGGAGCCATTCATAATAAATGGAGTCATTCATACTCAAGTTGTGACTCCCATAATGGAGGGGTCCAAATGCTCCTTAGCATGATGATGTCAGCATTACGGTTTCCCATGAAATATACTCTCTTCATATGAGACTAGTCGGTGAGGTTTTGGGGTGGGGCTGGAGGGAGTGTAGTGAGTGAGAATGAATGCTTGCTTTGATGCATATGCTTGCTTCTTGGGGCCAGAGGAAGTTGGCCACAGTTCTTGAGAAATTGAATCAAGGCACTTTCTATCTCTTCAGTGTGTAAATTCAGAGCATGCTTATTCCCCTCTGGAGTCTGCAAAGCCTGAAAAGCTTCAGTTCATGACACCAGAAAGAACATAGGGGAGGAAACTCCAGTGAAGAGCAGTAGAGATTTCTGAAGGGTGGATATGAACACTGGACTGGGGGTCGAGAAGGAGCTATAAAATGACAGAGAAAATTGGAGAGAATGAAAAGGCGTTAGAAAAGAGGGATAATCCATATGGAGTGTATCTTTCTTCTGAAGATCTGAATCTGTAAGTGTCCATCGCACCCTTTTATGGTAGCAGGGAAACAAAATCTGGTGTTTCCAGGTGATATTACTCAGTGAGAACTTCCTGACTTTTTCTAAAAGAAAGGTGCATTCTTTCTTTGAATTCTGGTGTTTGTGTTTGGTCTGGGGAAGACTTTGAGACAGGAAAGGTCATGATTTCCCAATCACCCTGTAAGGGGTTTCCTGGCCACCCCACCAAACATCCATGTTCCCACACATTGTTGATCTCCACAGAGGGACCATGAGCCCCTTGTGGCTGAGACTACTTCACCAAGCAAGATGGAATTTCCCTATTTCCTACCACAACCCACCATAAGAGAAAAATGGATGGGGCTCTATCAAGTCCAGGATGTTATAATGAGAGTTCTTCCTTGATGTGCTTTGTGAACCTTTCTGTCCAAGAAAGTATAACATTCCAGCTGTGCTGTTTGGCATGGCTCTTCCTATTCCTCCCCACCTTTACTTCCCACTCCCAGCAGCCTGCCTTCTTTAATCCCAAACGTTGGTAATTCTTCTCATTTCCACACAAGATCCCTACTTTTTCCACTTCTTGTTAGCCAGGTATAAAAATCTGCATTTAGTTATTACATTTCAACTAAATACACACATACCTAATATATACCTGTTTATTCTCATCCTTTCCCTGGGAAGAGATCTGGCAATCAGTAATGATTCGTGGTGTGTGTGTATGTGTGTGTGTGTGTGTGTGTGTGTATCTTGGCATACGCATGCACACATGCACATGTGCACACACACACACACACATACACTGTCCCTGTAGAAATAGAAACCAAAGTGGCAGGGAGTAGACTACATCAGTGGGTATTGAGAACATGTGAGGGAAGGTAAGAGAGGAGATTTTTCGGTGATATAGAGTCTTTGAAGTGATGGATGGGTAAAGAGAAATTTTAAGTTATTTTGCTGTGTGATACACTCTTTAAGCCCCATGCCACTCATTCAAGAATACCTTCAGAAGTCATCCACATAACTCTTCTAAGTCTTCTAAAATTATATCTGAGTTTTTATCTGGTTGTATTGTAGTAGAATGAGATCTCAAGGGAGTTCTTCCATATTTGTGTTAAAGTTAGGTATAGGCCAGGATAGCTGGGTCAGAGGCCAAGATAATTCAGGGCCAAAGGACAGTGATGAAAATAATTCAGGACCAAAGCCCCAAAAAAGAGTGATTTAAGGGGGCTTGGAACCCTCTGATGGCCAGACCACATGTGGATTAAAAATCCTAGCTACTAAATGGGGGAAAGCATGGTGCCTGACAGGCCTTCTAGAACTACAGTTTTCTGTAAATTCCTTAAATTGTTAGCATCAATCCTAGATTTATTTCACTAATCCATCTTCTGGATCAGAGACTTCACCAGGACTGATCCTAAATCATAACCAGGAGTGTGAGGCCAACATTTTTGCTTCCTTTTGGACGTCCCACTTGGTGGCCTTTCTCAGACTCAGCGTATCCAGAACTGAACCCTTCCAAATCCCTTGTAGCTTTGTTTAGGTTACCAGTCACCTAAGTAACGAGGAAGGAAACACTGATTCCTCCTCTCCCTCACTCTCTACCTCAAACTAGGCAATCAGTTCAGTTGTTCCTACTCCCAAAAGCTCACTCTATAATGCTCTTTTCTCTTGAGTTTATCTCCCCTATTTCACATCCTCACTGCTGTCTTCCTAACTAGTTTCTTAACTGTAATCTTCATTGTCTGTTTTACACCTGCACTGTCAGCAGAATGATCTTTCTAAAATACTTTGATGGCTTCTCTTTGTCTACAGGATCCAGTCTAAACTTATTAACAAGTTTCATAATTTATAGCCTGCACTATACTTCAGTCCTTCGCTTCTGGCCTCATGTCCCATCACCTTTCCTCATTGCCCCTTTTAAGATAGCACTGTTATCTCACACTCCATGTTCTTGCACATCTCCAAGCTGTGATTTCTACCCAGAATGTTCTTTGCTCACCTTGTCTGCCTTCAAGATTTGACTCAAATATTACTTTCTCTGAATCCTTCCTTGATTCCTCTCTACTGAAGTCAGTTTCTGTCTCCTCAGTAATCCCATAGCATTTCGACTGTGAGGTGGTACAGGACAAGGACTATATCTTATTTGGGGTGGGATCCTTGTACATAAAAATAGTACCTACCACATAGATGTTACTATTTATTGAGTGATTAAATTTGATACTATATTGAGATACCAGGGACTTGTTTCTACATGATAATAAGTTATTAAGATAATTAAAAACTTAACAAAGAGCAAGCTAGGAATAGAAAGATGTTTTCTTAACCTGAAAGGTTAAAAGCTAGAAAAGTCTATAACTACCATTATGCTTACTGGTGAAATATTGAGTGCTTTCCCCTTGAGGTCAAGAATAAGACAAGGATGTACTGTCTTACCATTGCTCTTCAGTATTTTACTGAAGATCTAGTCAGTGCAACAGAGAAAGAAAAGGAAATCATAATATCTGTAAAAATACATTAAGCTATATGTTGGAGATTAGTGTACTTTATATACTACATATATTTTTATCAAATATACTACTCATATGTGTATATATTTTTTATATTTATGTATACATACATAAAACAACAACATAAGACAGAGGCAATGGAGTTATCTTCAAATATTAACTTCATTATTCTTTTTGAACTGGGCTTGTATCTATAGTTTAATGTCCAGTCAGGTATTTATACTTCCTATTTTCAGGATTGCTCACTATAGCCTCTAGTACGGTATGTGGTACTGCCAGAAACAGGGCAGCTGGGCTGATTCCTTATAAAGAGAGATTGGTGTAAAAGCTGCTTTTTTCCTCCTAATTTCCTACTAAGACAGGTGCTTTTTCCCTCTGTTTGTCCAGTTGAGATATAATTTGCATACCATAAAATTCACCCTTTTCAAGTGTATATAATAGTATTAAATGTATTCACAAGGTTGTGAAACCATCACCACTGTCCAATCCCAGAACATTTCATCACCTCAAAAAGCTGCACTCTACCTGCTAGCAGTCCTCCCCATCCTCCACTTGCCTAACCAGCCCTTGGAAAGCAGTAAACTATTTTCTTTGTCTCTCAATTTGTCTATTCTAACATCTTATACAAATGAGATTATATAATTTTTGGCTTTTATGAAAGAGCTGATTTTAAAGAAAAATTAATAACATTGTGAGGTGGAGTTTATAACAGATATAGAAGTTAAAGGAATGACAATAGTAGCATAAAGATCTAGTGTGGGAGTGTGGCAGCCTGAATATGGTCCCACAAAGATGTCCACACCCTAATCTCTGGGACTTGTGAATATGTTACGTTGCACAGCAAAAAAGAATTAAGGTCACGGATAGGATTGAAATAGGGAGATCAACCTGGATTATTTGAATAGACTCAATCTAATCATATAAACTCTTAAAAGTGGAAGAGTGAGACAGAGTGGGTCAGAGAGATGTGATGGGAAAAGGTCTCAATTCTGGTGGTTGCTGACTTTGAAAATATAGGAAGATGTCTACAAGCCAAGGAATGTCGTAGTCTCTAGAACAAAACAGTCCTCAGTTTACAACGAGTGAGAAAATGAGAATCTTGACCCTACAACATTGAGTAACTGAATTCTTCTAACAACCTGAATGAGTAGGTAATGGATTCTCCCCCAGAGCCTTCAGAAAGGAACAGAGCCTTTCCAACACTTTGGTTTTAGCTCAGTGAGATCTATGTCAGAGTTCTGGCTTACAGAACCAGAAGATAATAAATCTGCATTGCTTTAGCCTCCAAATTTGTGGTAATTTGTTATGGCAGCAATAGAAAACTAATACCAAGTGTTGGAGAGAATATGTAGTAACTGGAAGTGTCATAGATTCTAATAGGAGTGTAAAATGGTACAACCACTTTAGAAAACAGTGTGACAATTTTATATATAGTTAAATATAAACTTACCATGTGACTCAGCAAATCAACTCTTAGGCATTTACCCAGAAGAGAAAACATATCCACAGAAAGTCTTTTATATGAGCGTTCATAGCAGTTTTATTCATAATAACCTCAAACTAAAATAAAAACACCTTAAATATACATCAACAGATAAATAGGTTATTTATACATTTTGGTATACTCATACAAAGGAGTATTACTCAACAATAAAAAGGGAGAACTACTAATACAAGCAGCACATGGATGAATCTCAAAAATATTTAGCTGAGCAAAAGAAGCCAGACAAAAGAGGACATACTGGGTTCTCCCCACCCCATTTGTGTCAAGATACAGAACAAATGAAACTAATCTGTAGCAATAGAAATTAGAATTCCTAGGGCAGGAGGCAGAGTAGAATTGACAGCAAAGGGGCATGAAGAAACTTTGTGACGTATTAGAAATAATCCATATCTTGATTAGGGAGGTAAGTTACATAGTTATATACAATAAAACAAAACTCATCAAACTGCATATTAAAATGTGTACATTTTGTGTATATACAAAGACTTGATAATAAACTGAAACATGCTAGATGATATTGTACTTAACATGAAAACTTGGCTACACATAGGCAGACAGACAGAAGTGTTAATCCTAACTCTGACATTAACCTATGATACTTGGAACAAAACACTTAACTACTCTCAACTCCTATATTCTCATCTGTAAAGTAATGTATTAGACCGAATTAGAGGTTCTCAACCCTGGCTGCACATTAGTGTCACCTGGGAAGCTTTTAAAAAGTACTGATAATTAGGTTACATGCCCCAAATTGTCCTTTTAATTGTCCTTGATATTGGACTCGAGCAGTGGCTTTTTTTTTTCTTTTTTTTTTTTTCAGAAACTTCCTAACTGATTCTAATATGCGTTGGTGTAAGGATCAGAGCTTTAGAAAGTTTATAGAAGGAGAAGTCTGCAATTTTGTTTGCATGGAAATTGGCCTCCAGTCTCTAAGAATAGCATCATTGATTATTAGACTATGGCTTAAAAATTGTGAAAATGTTGGAAAATATGCCTAGAAAGATATAATAAGTGACATACATTTTGCCAAAATACCAGATGGAGAGTCATTTTCTATGAAGAACAAATATTCAGTAACCAGTCCCAGCTTTCTCTACCATTATCCCAGACTAAATGGATATAAAAGATATAGTATCTGGTTTATAGAAAGCACCTTCAAAGATATAAGTAATCAGAATATGCTTGAATTTTCAAATTTTGAATTGTACTAGTTCAAATTTCCACTTTTATATACCAGTATATAGACCTAACTGGTTAGGAAGCCCTTTCTTGATGACCTATTCAAGAAACAATTTAATTTCTGGGCTCTTAAAATGATTGAGGCATCTATAGAAGAACCTTCTGTGCTAGTGCTCAGTGAATCACCCAAGAAGACTCATGAGTTCTCTAACATTTTGAAGGTAGTCAAAAGGCAATCCAATTTGGTAATTCAGAGAGTGAACATTCTCTTCGTGGATTATCCAGATGCCCTGTCTCCCCTATTTTTTGATTGACCACCATTTGTCTATTTCTCCATTGGAAGAGAAGCATGGACACTTGAGGGAAACCATGTCATAGTTAAATCTGTTTGCTTGGCAAATAGCTCCATTTGAGGAAGAAATGGAAATGGTTTTTTAAATAGTAGTTTTAAAATTACCCTAAAATTTATGACAAGCTCTCTACATCTTGATGCTACTGATATGTGTGTGTGCAGGGGGGGAGGAGTGTTGGGGGAGGAAGGGAGAGAAATATTTGTGATAAACAGGAGACTCTTTCAACAGTTCAAACCTGAAACATGGGACTAATTTTATTTTTAAAAGCTGTCATTTGCCAAAGTAGTTTTTTTAAAATTTAATTTGCTACCTCTTAGTCATGGAGTAGCTATGAGTACAAGTCAATGTCATTCTTTTAAAAATTATCCCAATGGGGGCAATTAGGGTCTTGGGAAAGAAAACCCACACTGGTACAATAACATATGGTCTAACAAATTCACAATTGAGTGACTTTTCTTGCAGTTGTCGTTCAAATTGTAGGCATTTCAGATGCTTAATGGTGACTTTAATTTACTGTGAGGAAGTGTATGCTGAGCATCTGGAAGGACATGCTTTTACTTTAATCATTTTGATTTAGGTGGCAGTAATTACAAGTATCATCATGGTCTGTAGAGAAAACATTGGTTTTGCTGTTACCTGCCAGTACTTGTTTCCATCTTCCACCAGGGCATTTTCTTTTCTTGGACCAAGAGGGGTTAAATATCACACAAACACACACACACACACACACACACACACACACTCACACGCACGCACGCACACACACACACACACACACACTCACACACGAGTTAAATTACCACTCTGAAAGTTCCTTTGCTATTTAAGTGTCTGGCATAAGCATGGATTCATCATAATTCAAACTGGTGAATTTACTTAGCCAACCTGACAACGTGTTAAAAGATTAAGAATAGTGGTATTTAAGGTACCTTAAAAAAGCAACATTCAGCTGTCCTGGAGATTTTATAGCTAAATAGGTGTAGCAACTTGAAAGTCATTGGAGTAATATAAATTATTTCTGTCTCTGACTATGCAGGTAGTTTTGTGAAAAACTCCACTGGGTATCCTGCCAAGAAGGTATTAAGTATGGAATGAGGCAAACGCCTTGCTTTTGGGTCTTAGGTTATTCTGTTTCCTGTTTTAAAGGCATAGAATTAGAAAGATTAGAATAATCATTTAACTCAAAATCCAAAGAAGAGACTTAAACTCAAGATCTGAATATCTCAGAACCAGAAGACTCTTCAAACTAGAGGGAAGATCCAGGAGATAGGAATATACATACTTCAATATGGAGCAATAATTAAGCTGTGTGACACATGGTAGGTGGTCATTAAGTATTTATTGAATGAATAAATGAGCATTCCAACCAATCAAAACTTCACAGAATTGTTTGTATAGCAGTTTCTATAGTTTAAAAGTATCTTACAAATATGATCACCTTAATGGTTTAAAAAATAGGTAGAATGCCCTAAAGATAGTTTACAAATATGAGCCCTTAATGGTTTAAAAAAACAGGTAAAATCCCCTAAAGATAGTTCTCTATTGAAAGATCCAACTGTGTTGCTCTGCCATAACTTTATACCTCTGGGCTCTCTGAATCTCATTCTTCAGGTGTAATATGAGGACCATAACATATCTTCTTTCTACACCACCAGGTTGTGGCGAAGATCAAATGAGCAAATAGCAGTGCTTCATAAACTAAAGAGAGTCGAAAAATGCAGTGTTTTCCATATTATTTATATTTTCCCATAAAAGATGCATCATTTTCCTCTGTCCTCTACCACATACATACTGATAAATGTATTTGAGATCCAGATACTGTTTCTTCTGGACCTTATGAATAACAATGTTTTTAGTAATGGGGTCATTCAGAGAGGTCGTACTCAATTATTTCAAAGATGATCAAGCCGAGTCCTGTTCATTTGGGGTTTTTCTCTCTAGGGTTATCTGCTTTGAAGCAATTTCTGTCTCTTGTTAGTAGCTTCTTCCAAGAAGAGATAGCAGAAATTAAAGGACTCAATGTCATGTTTTCTTAGAGTTAAAAAGGGCATTAGAGACACCAGCCCAGAACCTCCTGTTATTATTAAGCATAAGGTCAAATAGAGAAAAGTTCCTTGGTTATAAGAGAACACATCTGCATATAGCAATGCTGGGTGTTCCCCAGGTCCCTGTCCAGTGCTCTTTTTATTATTCTAGTGTAGTTAATTGGACCAGTAAAAATGCTTTTGGCATAGAGGGGTTTAAGGCCTGAAAGTAGGGATAAACATTTTCCCCTGTCCTTCCTATCCTCTTCTTTGCCTTGGCATTTGAGAAGTGTCATTCGTTGACAAGTTCCAGAGCCTGTAGTGAAGATATTTAAAGCTAGGGACTCTTGGCATCTTTTTGGTTCTGTCCTTTAGTTTTATTATTATAGAATCCATAAAACACAGATTCTATGAAGAGAAACTCTGAATACTAGATGATGTTAATGTCTTGGTTATTAAGAAATGTTGGCAACTTTAATATACTCAAACGTACTCAAAGTATATTTTGGATTGATAAGTTATGGAATATGTAATTAAGAAGATTTCTGTTACCGAAATTGGAACTAAATACTCGTCAGGTAAAGTATCATGGTGGCAGTCTCCAAGCATAAATTCTTCCCTATCCAGTTAGTCTACCAGTCATGCTAATCCCATTCGCCTTGCCAGTAGGAAAGGCATGTGACTTGATTCTAGCCAGTGATTGATGGGAAAGTGTCTGCTAGCAGGAACTGGGGTTTCTGGGAAGGATTTCCTTGCTCCCAAAATTTCACAGAGAAGCCATGGCTACTTTTCTTCCTATGGACAGAGTTATGTATAGATGTGATGCCCAGAACTGCTGCAGCCATCTTGATGTCTACCTGAGAAGGAATTCACATGCAAGCATTGCAGAGCTAAGGGAGGTGTCAGAGAGGTGGAGATAAAGCCCTGAGAAACCTGCTTAATAGAGGTTTCCTGTTAACTTGTAGCTGAAAGCATCCTAATTGAAAATTTGAGCGACAGAAACTCTTAACTTAATAATTGATAACCTACCTTCAGGGTCCACTGGTGGTGTAGAGAGTTGATCATCGAACTCTTGGTTTCAGCTCAGGTTGTGATCTCAGGATCATGAGATCAAGCCCTTTGTCAGCTCTATATTCAGTGCAGAGTCTGCTTGAGATTCTCTGTCCCTTTCCCTCTGCCTCTCCTGCTTGTGCTCTCTCTCTCTCTTTCAAATAGATAAATAAATCTTCAAAAATAATAATTTATAGCCCAACCTTACACTCTCATCTCTATGAAAATGCTTCAAAACCTGTAGTATTGCTGATACCTGGCTATTCCTTGTAAATTTCTCTGGCAGGCAATGTGAATCTAAGAGCAGAGAAATAATAATTATTATTACTAAAGGTCTTTATTAGTAGTAAAAGACTCTAGGTAATCTGCTTGTTTCAGGTGGGTTGGATAAAGGATAAAATTGGGGGGGAATCAAGCAACAAGTCTTTATTGGGTATCTACTAGTGCCCAACATTCTATCAGGGATTTAATCAAGAGCAGGTAAATTACTTGTTTTATTTTCATGAGAAAGACTGCTCTTATTCAATTATCCATTTCTAATGAAAGTAATCTTAATTCCCAGCCTGATAGCTCTTATGCTGTTAGTACCTAGTGCAGAGAAATGTGCTTGAAAAATTTGTGTTGACTTTTCTTTGCTAGCCAACATGAAGGCAGCCAGACCCTGCCAAAATCAGCACTAAAACTATTTCTCATGAGTAATAACAATAATATTCTTTTCCTTTATAGCGTCTTTAATCCAAGAATCTTAAGCCTATATAAACATTTGCCCAACAATACACTCAAAATCTCAGTATTTGGTTGATAGGGAAATTCAGCTAAATGGAAGAACACAAAAATAAAAGTAGAACCCAGAATCTTGACTCATAATGGTCTTTCAGTCTATTGTCCCTGCCTAACCATTCAAGGAAAATAAAAAATTACAGAGGTTTCAGCAGGATAAACAACTAAGATTTTTCCAGCCCCAGCTGATGATTCATTATTTCTCTTTCCCTTCCTTTTAAAATTATTTTTAATCTTTAATTTTATTTTTGACAGTGGGAACTCTGAATGCCAAAAGTTGGGGGGATTGAGCTGATTATGACTATCCCAGTATCTTGGGACTGCAAAACAACTTGGCAATATTTGAGGAGTGAGGTTTCTTTTGAAATTTACAGAGCTTCCTGTTGGACTAAAGTACTGTCAAAACAATCTTTCTCTTGGTTCTTAAGTGATTCTCTTTCTAAATTGAAAGGGAAAAGAAAATCATGGAATCAAATTTTGGAGGGATAAAACACAATGATACGTTAAATTTCCTAAATTCTGAGTTTTCATAGCTTATGAAAAGAGCTTTGAATTCCACTATTTGGATTTAGGATAAGTCAACAGAAGCTAGGTAGAAGTTTAAGAAAATTCAGAATGAAACTAAGATTTCATGACGTTGTATTTAACTGACATAAACTCTCTTTGAATACAAAGAAATGAAAATTAATAAGCTGATCATAAATTAATTATTTCCTAATAAAGTAGACCCATCGGGGTCTCAGCTTGGCAACATTCTGATTAATCCATTTTTGGTTGATTAATGACTACTCTGTTTTGATCCATAAAGGCTTTGAATTGAAGTATCTTCTCAGGAAGTAATAATATTGCATTAGAAAATAATTCTGTTTAACTCATTCTATTTATATGTCTTTCCATTTAGGACTATGTTAGCCAGGGGTCTGATTCTGTCCAGCACACAGCCAGTCAGCTAAAAAATCCGCTTGATATTAGGTCTTACTAAAATATCTCCACACTTCCCTGAAGCTGAGTTCACAAAGAGAATACAGCAGAAGATGCAGATTTTCCTGTAGTGTACATTTTGAGCCTCCCATCAGTAACTCTCAATCTTCCTTGCCAGGGACCTCCACTGAAGTTGTGATGTCATATATCATGTAAAAGGATACATTAAAGCTAAAGTTTAACATGGAAACCCAAGATACTACAGCAAACAGATCTAGATTTAAATAGGTGGTACAACTTAGATTTTAGTGGAATGCTAAATTTTTGTATTATTGAATTGTACCTTTTGTTTTCTTTTGTTTTGTTTTTACATTAGGCAAGATCTGTCCATCCATCTATCTCTGGTTGTTAAACTTGCTCAGAAATAACAACTGGTAGGTAATTTCTAATTCTTAAAGAACTTTATTATTACTTAACACATGGCTCATCTCATAAGTGCCATATGAAATAACTTGGACAGGCATTATTATCTGCACCACTGGTCACTTGCTTTAGGTGGCTCAGCTGCTAAATTGGCATTAGAATCCAGTCTTCTGATTTTTCATCCACTGAGCTTTTCTCTCTGCCATTTTTACTTTCTTACAATTCTGAAATAGGTATGGATTAGCCCTTATAACGTAACTCATTTCTATTAAAATATTGTCAGTATCTTCATCTTTATTTTCTTGTACTGTCCCCATAAGAACTGAATCACCATGTAAATCCCCATTTCTAGGTATAATTTTTTCTTTAGTGTTACTGTAAGTTATTCAGTACATTTATCCTGTATCCCAAAAGCTGATGAACTTTACATTATGGAGCATATCTCTCCCACACTTAAAAACCATTGAAGATACAAACAACTACATGTCATTATTGTTACCCTGTTGGACCAAGTCTGCATGACAAAATCCCTCATAAAATCTTTAAAACTTTCTAAAATTGCTATAAGCTACTCCATTCAGAGAGGAGAAACAATAAGAAATATTCATACTATACTCAGCTATTTGAAATGGTTGAGCCAACTTTACTACTCTACCATGGAAGAAATCCAGAGACCAATAAACCCAGGTCCTCTGTAAGTCTCTTCATTATTGTGCTCTGTGCTATAACAAAGTACTTTATCTGTCATCAAAATCACATTAATGGCCTTTTCACACTGGTCTTGAAAGAAACAAATACTTCTTTGTATATGAGTTTTTCACATGGTTGTGCTGATGAAACACACGCCATTGGAGGACAAATATATTGATGCAAGTAAAAAAAGAACAAATTAATTCCAGGAACCTAGTTAGAGATAAAAGATGCCATTTCCTTATTTTCTGAAATGCAACTTATATAAAATGTCACTCTGGGCTTTATTTGTAAAGGGAAAGTGTTCTGTAATTTTATAACTGACAATTTTTTTTAACTTGACATTTTGCCTATTACAAAAATGCTGCACCAAATTGTGGGCAGATTCTTCCTACTGCTTCTGGCTAGCTCATTCAGTAAATCTTAATGTTATTATTGAAGATGAATGAGCCACCCAAGGTTGTAACCATTTGATTCCAAAAATCTCTGTAATGTTATGGTACAAATGCAAAGAGCCAAATTTTGAAATTTCCTGGATCAGCAGGAATATCCTTTTCCTGGTAGGACTTACAGTGCTTTCTTTTTCTGGTTGAGCTGTGATTCTTATAAAACCCTCCTTGAACATTTTGGTATCCTTGCCAGAAGTTGGAAAATAAGAGGAAGATACTGTCAACCTTCCTTAATTATTATCCATAAAAATTACCAGTAAGTACATATTTCATTGAGTAATTACTTGTCCTAACACCTCACCCAATAAAAAAGAGATTTTTACACATGAATAAGATACTTTCACTCTCAGCACATCTGAGCCACTTTACTTCCGCTTTTCAGAGTGAAGCTGAAGTAAAACTGTTCCTGAAATAACTGAATTAAAAGTGAAAATTAAAACAAGTTTTAACAGTTATTCAGGGCACAGTCTGAGTGAATTCAAATTTGTGCATTTTTATTTTCATTGAATTTAATCGTAATGGTTTGAAATGCTAAACATAGCCTTGGATATTTCCATAGCATCTGGCAGAAATAGCTTGCTAACCCTGAAATTCTGATGTAACCATTCATTCTTTGAAAATAGCACACACCTCTTCCATCACCATGTCACTCAGTTCCTAATGTATACAGGACAATTCATAAATAATGATTAAATAGGAATAGAGTTTTGGCTGTTTGATAAACGATGCCTTCCTTCTCTTTGGAGACATGACCATTCATTTTGATACAGAGCACTCTTGAAAAAAAATTGATATCGAGCTAATGGTCAAGTGCAAGTTTGAAGAAATAGGTGAAGGATGCAAACAAGTGCTAGACAGAATTTAATTAAATTGATGGTCATTTCCTGTTCCTACTTCAGAATTTGTCTCTATATCAATTCTCTCTAAGGAAAAAAAAAACAGGAAATTAATAGAAAAGGCAACGCTTTAACCTCATTTTCAAAAAGCCTACACTCTAACCCTTCTCTGGAATTTGAAAACTGGTCTTGTAATACTTTGATCCATAGCATTTTGGAGTTGAAGCAGCACCACACTGCATGTAAAAGTAGAAGGGTTTTTGTAGGTTTGCAAAAGATTTCTACATCACCAACAAAAAGTCTGCCTTGGGTAATATTTGCCCAGCATATCTGACTCTCCCCATACGTAGAATCCCATTGGTTTCAAGGAGATTTTGACCAAAAGTAGGATGTAAAACCTTAGATCCCACTCAACATATAAAAGAAAGGAATATACTTTTCTTTCACTTTGACTTCCTATTCACAGATATTCCCTGTGTTGTTAAAACCAATTAAAAGACAAATTATATAATGTTAAAGTAAGAAAATGGAAGAATCTATGACTCTTTGAGTGTCAAAACTCAAGCATGGTCAGCCATAGGAATGAGTCTTCCAGTCCAAATTATGTTTGTGGTTGGTTTTTGTCAAGTAAGGACAAAGAGAGAGGAATAAAATAGAAATAGCTGCAATATATAAAAAGAAATAGAGTGGAGGAGGGTGGGAGGGATGGGGTGTTGGGTGATGGACATTGGGGAGGGTATGTATTGTGGTGAGCGCTGTGTATTGTGTAAGACTGATGAATCACAGACTTGTACCCTGAAACAACACACTATATGTTAATAGTAAAAATAAATAAAAATTTTAAAAAGATAGACTATATTATATGACTAGAGTTACTAATTATAGAGTAACATGTGAGTGACGAGATGATTTTGCTTTATAGATAGAATTAGATATGGAACTTGTCATTGCTGGTAAGAAGGAGAGGTTGGAGAGGCTCAGCAGAGGGATACCAGGAGAGATAGAAGGATGTATTGAATTTATTGAACTCCTACTACAAGTTTACTACAGATACTGTATTAACAGTTTAAGCACAAATTATTCAGAGGTATAATTGTTTATAGGCAGTTCACCTTAAGCTCTGTACCATTTCGGCTTTTTAAATGGTATTTTGAATGGGTCATCATGTTGGTGGCTCTGTAGATGAGTTAGTCTAGTCATTCAGGTCACTTGCCTCTGGATGACTGGAAGTCATCTTTAGATTAGAAATTGTCTGGAGTTAATGGAAATACCCCCCAGGTCAAAGGAATTGGGTTCTCTTCCCTGTCTTGTCTTTAATACTCTGCAGGGCCTTTGGTGGTTAGTGTACAATTTCAGCCTACACTAGAGCACTAGAGGTCTGACTCATGCACGACAACTCACATTTGAAAATTAGTTATTTTAAGGAAACAGTCAAACAAGTTGCAATCGAGTAAATATTAATTTATTCAAATGCATTATCATAAAACCCTAACAGGTGTAAGATTTGACTCCTGATATGTTAGTAGGCCTCTGAGATTTTTTCCCTCTCTGCTAATGTTTGTTAATAGTCCTCTATCTAATAAAACTCTAAATTTATGTCTTTTTATTCCTAAAATGCAGCATTCCTTATGTAGGAATTATCATGAGGAAATAATCTATATAAATTCAAGCTATAAAAGTGTTCACCATAATGTTATTTCTGATAACTCCAATTTTAAGTCATCATAAATATCCACAAACATGATATTTGTTAAATAAATTAAGGTTAGAATAACATATAATGGGAAGAATATTTTATTTTATTTTTTAAAAGATTTTATTTTTTTTATCTTATTTTTTTATTTTATTTTATTTATTTATGTGACAGAGAGACAGCCAGCGAGAGAGGGAACACAGCAGGGGACTGGTAGAGGAAGAAGCAGGCTCCCAGTGGAGGAGCCCGATGTGGGACTGGATCCCGGAACGCCGGGACCACGCCCTGAGCCGAAGGCAGATGCTTAACGACTGCACCACCCAGGCGCCCCTATTTAGTTGAGAAAGAGAGAGAACACAAGCTGGAGGTGGGGAGGTGCAGAGGGAGAGGGAGAAGCAGACTGAGCAGGGAGCCTGACCTGGGGCTTGATCCCAGGACCCGGAGATCATGACCTGAGCCAAAGGCAGACACTTAACTGATTGAGCCACCCAGGCACCCCAGGAAAGAATATTTTAAAAGAATGAAAAGAATGCCAGTGAAAATGGCTGAATGGGAAACTCCAAGGGCCCATTCCTCAACAGAAACCTTGAGAAGGTTGGCTAAAACTTCAGAATCAACTTTGTCAGAACTGTGGAAGATAATCAAAGATTTACAGCAGCCAATTAAATGGTTAATCAAGAAGGGGGCAACTGAAACCCAGTGGGGAAGTTTTGCGGTGTTTTAACTTACCTTGGCCCCACCCCACCTTCCTTGGCACAATAGCCTTGAGGACAACAGCCCACATCCCTGGTGTGAATTCCTGGTGCTGATAGAAACAGAGAACTTTATTCTCAGAGAGTCAGTCACTTTATAGGTAAACGGATTAGACTCTCCAATTAAAAGACAGAGGTTGGCAGTTGGATTAAAAATGATCCAGCTATATGCTGTCTACTAGAGACACATTTTAGGTCCAAAGACACAAATAGATTGAAAGTAAAGTGATGAAAAAATATACTCCATGCGAATAGTAAGCAAAAGAAACCTGGAGTTGCTACTAATATCAGATAAAATAGATTTCAGGTCAAAAATTATTACATGACACAAGGACATTATATATTGACAAAAGGGCCAATACACCAAGAAAATGTAACAATTATATACACACCTAATAGAGCCCTGACACAGATGAAGAAAAAATTGACAGAACTGGAGAGAAATAAGCATGCCACTTACAATAATGGATAAAACAACTAGACGGAAGATTAATAAGGAAATAGAGGACTGGAACACTATTATAGACCAACTAGACCTAACAGACATATACAGAACATTGCATTCAACAACAGTAGAACATAAATTCTTTTCAAGTGCACTTGAAACATTCTCAAAATTAGAATATATATTAGTCCATAAGGTGAATTTCAATGAATTTTGAAAGATTGAAATTATACAAAGTATCTTCTCAAATGCCAATGGAATGAAACTAGAAATCAATAACTGAAGAAAAACTGTAATTCACAAAAAAATGGAAATTGTCACTTATTTTTGAGGAAGAGAGAGTGTGCATACACATGCAAGCAAGTGGGGGAAGGGATGGAGGGAGAGGGAAAGAGAATCCCAAGCAGACTCCATGCCCAGCATAGAGCCTGCAATCTGGGGCTTGATCCCATGACCCTAAGATCATGAACTGAGCTAAAATCAAGAGTAGGTCACTTAACCGACTGAGCTACACAGGCACCCTAGAAATTAAACAGCACAGTCAAATAATGAATGGGTCAAAGAAGAAACTACATGGAAATAAAATAGTTCAATGAAAATAAAAATGAATTCAAGGACTCTGAAGGATTAAATAAAAGCATTAAAAATAAGGCAGAAGTGTATGTATCGACATGGAAAGATATTTATATTATATCACGTTTAAAAAGAAAAAGGCCAGCTGAACAAATGTAGCTGTGTATAGAGGAAGCCCATTAAAATACCCCATATATACATATTCACACAAATAGAAAAGCATCTGAACAGATCATAGCAAAATGTCTATTATCTTTAGTTGATTACTTTTGATATTATGTTTTTCTTTCTGTTTACCTGTGTTTTCTAATTTTCCCCAATGAATATAACTTGAGTGAATTTTAAGTGACATTTAATGAAAAATGAAATTTAATGAAACATAAGTGCTATCATGAGAAAATATTTGGACATATCTTTTGGATAGAATTATTTCTTCTGTTACTATTTTTTAAAACCTGAAGTCACCAAAACAAGCAGATGAAGAAAGGGAAATAGAGATTATTTAAAACTTGCAAAATATTGTATAACAGGCAAATGTCAACAAAATTATTATACAGAGTAGACTTTTGAAGAATTTTCAATCAGAACATTTAGCTACTGCCCTGATTTCTCTTTGATGTGATTTATAGTTGGATAACTTAGACTTCAAGAAGAAAGTAAACATACCCTAGTATTAAGAAACACTATATCAGGTGAGTGATTATTTCACTGCTACCAGTATTTGGAGCAGACATTTCAGGATGATTGATCCTCTGTGGAAAAGAAAGGAATTTCCTCTCTTTGACAGTCTGGGGCTCTTTAGGGCTCTCAGCAGTGCTTGCTTTGTTTTACATTGTTGGAAATCCAGTTTTGCATTAGATTAGTTTCGAGGGTAGAAATGGAATGAAACACCCAAATACATTTTCTCTCTGGAGGCTTACCTTTATTCTAATACAAGGAAAATTTTATTATCTCAAAGTCATCTGTAAATGTGGTAAGGAAAAACTCAAGTCATAAAATGTAAATCAGATCCTAAAATACGAACTTAACTAGCAATGGAAAAGCAAGAAGAGCTTTCTTTTGTCTTTTTATTTCTGACTTTCGTACCAAATATGGATCATCTTATGAAAGAACTAAGCTTGAGAACTGGTTCTGTCCCATCTCAGAACAGAGAACTGGGGAACTGGCATCACTCTTTTCATTATTTTCTATAATATAAAATGCTACTTAGTGGGGAGGTAAAAAATATCCAAATTTTAAATTTCTCAGAAGGAATCAGTTCCACATGCCCCCCCCCCTTATGTTTCTAAGCCCTGCATCCTGTTTCTAACTTCGTTCTCAGAGAATAGGACCTTACCTCTCTCCAAGTTCCTTACCCACTATGCTGGACCTTTTCTAGTTTTCCTCAACATTTAGCTGGACCTTCCCCATTTTTGTATGTGAATCCTCTTAGCCACAAGCAGGAATTTATTTGTGTTAACTGTAATTTAGATCTATTTTATTACAAACAGTAACAACATTGCATGTTGAACATGAGGAGGAAGAAAAATGTCAATTTGTAACATCTCAGAGCTAATAGGGAGAAATTGCAAACTTCCTCCCAGATATGGGGCCCTGAGAAGCCAGATAAAAATGATCTGGCTTTCTCCAAATTCCAAAGGATATTTTTCACTTACACTGTTGGAAGAAGAGCTTCCCAATTGCAATTTTTTTTTTTTTTTGCTTGTCTTTATCCCCTTCCATTAAATTGTGGATATTTTCACAGTCAGAAACCTTTCCTCAAACATATTCCAGTGCGTTACATGTATTAGACTCAATGAATTTTGCGAATTCATGTTTCTAATGATTCCCTGCAGAGCTGGGAATCAGACAGGCACAGGGAGCAGAATCCAGCCATGCTTCTCTCTGATTATCAGTGCAGTATCAGCTGGCGAGGGCAGTAGCAAAATCAGAGCACCACGCCACCCCCTGCCCCACCCACCCTTGGGCTGGTGCTGGTGTTTCATCCCCCACACACCTACAGCTCTTTAATACTCAACCCATTGAGTTTCTACCACAAAGACAGTTTCTGTAATAAGACTGATTTTTATGAATTTTTTTTTTTTAGAAATCACAAGTAATATTAGGGGTTTTTTGTTTTTCATTTTTAAGTAACAAAAACCAATTAAAAATAGAATATAGAAAAATAGTGTTTGGGGACAATAACGAATATTTAATATCAATTGAACATTTATGATAGAGTATTCAGTGTATTTTTCCTTCAGTTGAATCTGTTGTTCTAAGCTAGAATTCAAAGGTAAAGCAGGTATAGAAACAGTGTGGATGACACATAATAATACTGTACCTTATTTTGTTGGTAGTGTTGAATTCATGATAAATTAAGCAAATTAGTCCTACTAAGCATAGGTTTGAGTGCCATTATGTGATTCTGTTTCTTAATTCTCTATTCCATTGGTTATTTTGCCTATTCCTGTGGTAATTCTACACCATTTTAACTTCTAGAGTTCTATAGCGTGCCTTAATATCTAGCAGACTGTGGACGTTGTTTTGTCTTTGGTAGATGCCAGAATTAGAGCTACTTATCCTTTCTGGACTACAAACACTTTGATCTTTTTATAGATGCAGTGAAATGGAAATTACACACCAGGACACAGACACTACGCACAGAGTTTCAATTTCCCTTTATTTCTTATCAAGTAGAATGTCAGGTAATATCCATGTATTGTCTGCTGTTCTTTCAACCCTCCATTAAATGTGAGATTCTTCAACAATCTGAACTGTTGTAAGTCTCAGAGCTGGCACTAATCTCTCATTAATCTCAGAGATGTCCAAGTTGCAGGAAATAGCAGAAGGGGTGTTCACACTGCAGCCGAATTTCTGCAGGCATGACTGAGCTATTGAACTACAGAGAGTTTTCTCATCTATGGACATAGTATGTATCTTTATTTACTAAAATAAAAAAAAAATCTTAATTTCTTACAGGTTTGTTACTAGGTACATCATATTTTTATTCCTATTTTGAGTGAGATATTTTTTCTAATACATTTAATGATTGGTTATTGATTATGCATAGGAAAGTTCCTGGTTTTTGTTTTGTTTTATTGCAGTAGTCTTTGGGGGATGACTTTATTGAAGAAAAGTTTATCTGCAGGAGAATATATAGTTTATTACAGTACAATTCAGTACAGCACCCAGGTAAAGAAAATATGCTTCCTTTGTGCTCTCTTCCCACCACTGCCTCCACCCCAAGGGTAACCAATACCCTAACTTCTAATACCATGGAATAATTTTACATATTTTTGAATTTCATTTAAATGGACTCAGACATTATAAACTCTTTCATGTCTGGCTTCTTTCATCCCATATTATGTTTGCAAGATTCATCCTTATTGTGTGTAGTTGACATTTGTACATTCTTATTGCTAAGTAATATATATTTTTTTATTTTGCTATTATACCACACTTTATTTATCCACCCATTTTTTATGATCACGGGGTAATTCGGGGCTATTACTAATAGTACTTCTATAAACATTCTATAAACATGTCTTATACATTTGAAGTTGCTTATGCATTTTTGTTGGTTACATACCTAGGAATAGAATCACTTAGTCCACTTAGTCATAAATTTAATAGGTACTGCCAAATAGATGTTTATAGTGGTTAAACCAGTTTATAGTTCTACCATCAGTATATGAGAGTTCCAGTTTAATTTAGTACATAACCCTTCAGAATTCCAGAGTTCCAGTTCTGCATCCCTGCCAATACTTGGTATTCTGTACCCTTTTCATTTTAGCCATTTGGTGTACTAGTGTGTAATACTATCACACCATGGCTTTAATTTTGCTCTTCTCTGATAACTGATGAAGCCAGACATGTTTCCAAGTGTGTGTTGAGCATTTAGATATCATTTGTGAAGTACCTGTGTAAGGCTTTTGCTCATTTTTCTTTTTTGTTGTCTATATTTTTCTTACTGCTTTATAAGAGTTCTTTATATACCATGGATATGAGTCTTTTGTCAGCTATATGTATTGTCAACATTTTCTCTCACTGAGGACTCTCTTAATGATGTCTTTTGATGTAGTCTAATTTATCATTTTTCTTTATGGTTATTGCTTTTGTTGATAAAAAAAAAACTTTTTCTACTCCAAGTTTATGATGGTGCTCAAGCTACTGATTATTAGATGCCATTCCTATATCTGGCCACTTTATTAAACCTTCTTATTGGTCCCAATAGTTATGAGATTCTTCTTTTTTTTTTTTTTTTGTTAGATAGGTAGGTAATCATATCATCTGAAATTATTGACTATTTTAGATCTTGCTTTTCATATTAGTCAGGAAGTAACCAAAACACATGATTAAAATTAGCTTGAATAGGGGCGCCTGGGTGGCACAGCGGTTAAGCGTCTGCCTTCAGCTCAGGGCGTGATCCCGGAGTTCTGGGATCGAGCCCCACATCAGGCTCCTCCGCTATGAGTCTGCTTCTTCCTCTCCCACTCCCCCTGCTTGTGTTCCCTCTCTCACTGGCTGTCTCTATCTCTGTCAAATAAATAAATAAAATCTTTAAAAAAAATTAGCTTGAATAATATAAGAATATATTATCTTACATACCAGGATATTCCAAGATAGAGTAGCACCAGATACAGCATGTCAAGTTCCAGCTCTGCTTTTATGAAAGTCCCTTTGCTTTATTATCCTTTATTATCCTCCTATGTTGACTTTTTCCTCAAGTATTACAAGTCCTGGTTTGCTAAGAAATTTATAGAAAATTTTGCTGTTTCTATACTTATTGAGTTAATACTGTTTTATTTCTTTAAAGTGTTGATTAATATGCCAAAGTATTTTCTGGTTTTGAGCCATCCTTGAATTCCTCAGCAAAACATATTAATGATATGTTGTTCTTTTAATCATCTACTGGATTCAGTTTGCTAATATTTTTTTTTTTTTTTAAAGATTTTATTTATTTATTCGACAGAGATAGAGACAGCCAGCGAGAGAGGGAACACAAGCAGGGGGAGTGGGAGAGGAAGAAGCAGGCTCACAGTGGAGGAGCCTGATGTGGGGCTCGATCCCACAACGCCGGGATCACGCCCTGAGCCGAAGGCAGACGCTTAACCGCTGTGCCACCCAGGCGCCCCAGTTTGCTAATATTTTATATAACATTTTGGATTCTTCCTTTATAACAGAATGGGCCTATAATTTTCTTTTCTTGTATGGTCCTCAGCCTAATTTGGCATCAGGATTAAGATGAGTGGCATAATTCTTGATATTGTTCTAGGTCTTGGAGCAATTCAATACATTAGAATTTACAGTTGGGGTGCCTGGGTGGCTTAGTCATTAAGCATCTGCCTTTGGCTCAGGTCATGATCCCAGGGTCCTGGGATCAAGCCCCACATCAGGCTCCCTGCTCAGTCAGAAGCCTGCTTCTCCCTCTCCCACTCTCCCTGCTTGTATTCCCTTTCTCTCTGTGTCGCTGTCTGTCAAATAAATAAAATCCTTAAAAAAAAAAAAAAAAAAGTATTTACAGTCGATCCTCATTACTTGTGTATTCTGTATTTGTGAGTTTACCTACAGACTAAAATTGATATGTAACCTCAAAATCAATACTTGCAGTGCTTTCATGGTCATTTGCAAACAGAAAGAGAGGTGACGAATTTGAGTCACCCTACATGCACATTTGTAGCAGAAGTTGAACAAGGCAATGCTCTGCCTTCTTGTTTTAGTTCCAAGACTGTGATCAGGTGTCTGTTTTGTAGCCTACTTAATGCCATGTTTTTTGCATTTTTGTGCTTTTTTTGTGTTGGTGATTTTGCGATTTAAAATGGCCCCCAAGGCGCCTGTGTGGCTTAGCCGTTAGGCGTCTGCCTTTGGCTCAGGTCATGATCCTAGGGTCCTGGGATCGAGCCCCGCATTGGGCTCTCTGCTTGGCGGGAAGCCTGCTTCTCCCTCTCCCACTCCCCTTGCTTGTGTTCACTCTCTCACTGTCTCTCTCTATTAAATTAATTAATTAATTAATTAATTTTTAAAAAATGGCCCCCAAGCATAGTACTGGCATGCTGTCTAGTGTTCTTAGCACAAGAAGGTTGTGGTGTGCCTTATGGGGAAAATCTGTGTGTTAAATAAGTTTTGTTCAGATCTAAGTTTTTATGCTGTTGGCCATGAGTTCAATGATAATGAATTAATGATAAGTATTAAATAAGGTGTCTTTAAACAGAAAAATACATAAAACAAAATTATATATTGATCAGTTGATGAAAATGTTGTGGCTGGATGTTCACAGGAACCTAATCCTGTATTTCCCCTTGAAGCAGTGATTCAGAATTCACTGATTCAGTTAGTAGTAACTTTATAGAGCATAACTATCAATGTAACAGGAATTGTATATATTGTTTGAAGAATTGACAGTAGTCACCCTAGTGCCTTTTGTAAAGATGTATCAATAACTACCATTTTGATTACAATTCTGGTCTTGGTCTATTCAGGTATTCTATAACTTCTTAAAAAGTGTCTATTTCATCAATATTCCCATTTATTGGTGTTCCTTCTTATATTTTTTTACCCTGTGTACATATTTTTGTTCCTAATCTTCTTATTTGGGTATCTCTTTTTTCTTTGACTCCTGTCAATGTCTGTCTTTTGGTGTTTGACTATGAGTATTTTCAAATAATGAGATTTAATTTTGTGATTATCTTTTCCATTTGTCTTTGGTTTCCTTAACATCTTATCTTTAATAATTCCTTCTTCTCTTTTCTTTCTTTAAGTTTAAAACTTAGTCAATTTCTTTTCATACCGTCTTATATCCTAAAATAAAGTTATAATTAAGACTTTAAAATTTTTCTTAATTATCTCTTTGGCTGCATCCCTGAAGATTTGATGTAAAATGTTTTTGCTGCTGTTTAGTTACAAAATATTTTGTAGCTGAATTTTTATTTTCTTGAACCTAAGAGTTATTTAGAAGTGTTTTCCAGGGTGCAGATAATTTTTTTTTACATTCAGTTAATTCATGAATTTCTTACTTTATTGCATTGTTACCCGTGAATGTAGCTATATATGGTAAGCTATTGGAATTTATATTTCTTACTTCTATTAATACATGATTAATCTTGTATAAGTGAATCATTGTGTATGATTCTGTATGTATTTGAAAGAATATGCAAAATTAAACAGAAATCAGTCAATTCAAGCTTGTTGATTATGGCATTGCCATTTTCTTTATTCTTATTGTCTTCTTGATCTGCCAATTTCTCAAGAAAGGGAGATAGAATTTTCCTTTATAACCATGGGTTTGTCAATTTATCTTTATAGTTCTACAAGTTATTTTTTTTATTTACATACAATTCTCATACCATAAAGTATACAATTCAGAGTTTTAGAGTATTTAGATACTTGTGCAATTCTTTTTTTTCTTAAAGATTTTTTTTTTTTTAATTTGAGAGAGAGAGAAAGAGTGTGCACAAATTGGGGGGGTAGAGGGAGAGTGAGATACAGGCTCTCCATGAGTAGAGAGCCCTATGCCGGGCTCAATCCCAGAACCCCAGATCACAACTTGTGCTGAAGGCAGATGCTTAACTGACTGAGCCACCCAGGCTTCCCAACACTTGTGCAATTCTGATTCCAGACTATTTCTACCCAAAAGAAACCCCATATTCGTTAGGAGTCACTGCCCATTCCCTCCCGTCTCACCAGACCCTGATAATGCACTGATCTACACTGTTTCTATAAATGGAGAATACAGTATTTTTTTATAGGACTTTTTTAAAAAAGATTATTTGAGAGAGAGAGAGAGCAGGCAGGGGGAGGGGCAGAGGGAGAGAGAGACAAGCAGACTTCGCACTGAGCACAGAGCCCGATTGGGGGCTTGATCCTAGGACCCTGAGGTCATGACCTGAGCTGAAATCAAGAGTTGGGCACTCGACTGACTGAGCCACCCAGGAGCCCCTGTATTTGGACTTTTGTGTTTGGCTTCTTTCACTTAGCATAATGTTTCCAAGGACCATTTATGTTGTAACATATATCTGTACTTCATTCTTTTTATTGCCAGATAATATTTCATTGTATGAATACACCACATTCATCAGTTGATAGACATTTGTGTTGTTTCTACTTTTTAGCTGTAATGAATAGGCTTTTATGAATCTTCGTGTACATGTTTTTGTTTTCATTTCTCTTGGGTATATATGTAGGAGGGGAATTGCTGGGTCACATGGTAGCTGTACGTGTAACATTTGAGTAAATGCCAGACTTTTCCAAAGTGACTGTACCCTTTCACATTCCCATCATCAATAAACGAGGGTTCTAATTTCTCTACATCTTCACCAAGACTTGTTATTTTCTGTCTCTTTATTGTAGCCATTCTAGTGGGTAAGAAGTAGTATCTCATTGTAGTTTTAATTTATATTTCCCTCAATGACTAATAATATTGATCATCTTTTTAGTGCTTGTTGACCATTTGTGTATCTTTGGGGAAATGGCTATTTAAATATTTGCCTAATTCTAAGTGATTTGTCTTTTTACTGTTGAGTTCTTGGAAGTAATTTGTACATTCTAAATACCAATCCCTTACCAGGTATATGATTTACAAATATTTCCTCCCATTCTATAAGTTGTCTTTTTACTTTCTTGATACTGTCCTTTAAAAGACAATTTTTTTTTCATTTTGATAAGGTCCAGTCTACTTAATTCTACTAATTTTTGCTTCATATTTGAAAATTTTTTTATTGAGCAAAAAATGTCCAGGGCTGTTATATTTTATTAATAGTTCACTTTTTAAAAATTAACTTGAAATGTTCATTTTCGTCCTTTAGAAGCCTATTTTCATCAATTCTGTATGTATATATGTACATTTTCACATTAAAAAAATACTGATGACAGTTCCATCAGTGAGTCTTGTTGGAAATAGTCCCCATTTATTTTTAAATTATACTCACAAACTTGTATGATCATAATTAAATATAATCCATGCTAATATCAAATGGTGCAATTGCTTCAATATGTATCAGACACAAAACTTATGTAATTATGGTATCTGCACTTATCAGTGCTAATAAATAAAATTATAGACGGCATTCCTTATTAATTGCATCTCATTGACTATAAAGTCCAAGCACAAAAAAAATACTCTATATTAAAGCATATGATTGCCAAACTATTCTTAAACAGAAAAGTCCAAAATGGACATTTCTATTCTAAATGCTACATAAAAAATAGATTCATCAACCAACAAAACTCATCTATAACAGCCTGATCCTGCAGAAGCCTGCTAGTTTAGAGATGGAATTAGTGTGGTCTTGACCACACACTTGAACATCTAGGGAAACCCCTATTATCCACACTAGTCCTAAGAAAGATGAGTAAATGAAGCCTTAGAAATGATGCTCAGAGAATTTAAATGGGACATTATGCCTTCATCTTTTATCTCTTAAAACAGTGTAGTTGGGAATTTCTGGATTCCTTATATACCAAATACAGACGATGTGAAAGCCGGAGTGCTAGGAATTCTTGCTGAGACATCAGAGATTTCCCTCAGCTATTGCTGTGATGGTTAGTTTTATCTGTCAGCTTGGCTAAGTAGTTGTACCCAGTTATTCAAACACTATTCTTGGTGTTATGGTAAAGGTATTTTAACCACATCTACAATCTGTTGACTTTAAGTAAAGGAAATTATCTTCAATAATGTGGATGGGCCTCATCCAATAAATTGAAAGGCCTTAAAAGCAACATTAAGGTTTCATTGAGAAAGAAGAAATTTTGCCTGAAGACTGCAGCATCAGCTCCTACCTGAAAAATATTTAGCATTTCAGTCTGCCTTTCAGTTGAACTTGTCAGTCCCCAAAATCACAGAAGCCAATTCCTTGCAATAAATCTCTTTACACACACACATACACACACACACACACACACACACACACACACACACGTCTTACTGGTTCTCTGGAAAACCTTGACTGATACACTGACCTGTTTCCTGGAACAAGTTGCTCTAGGATTAGGCTGAACATGAAGCTTCTCAAAAAGGACTTGAAATAATACTGTTGTACACCCAGAGACAAACTTCACTATTTTCAAAATTTCCCCACCTACCTGAAAATACTAACTCTGCCCCTCACCCAGGAGGGGTTGCCAGGCCCTACCTGTATGATGGTTTGCCCTTCTTCAATCTCCCATCTCTAAGACCCAGAAGTGGCCACTTCCTCCAAGGCAGTTAAGAACTTCCTTTTTATCATAAGCTCTATCTACCTATATCTTATAATAAAAATTGACATTCAGATTTCCAAGCTCTCTTTTTGATATGTGAAAGAGGATTTTGGAATTTAGAAATCTGTTTTCCACAAAAGTCCGACCTTTAAAATTATTGTCTTATGAGAGACTCAAAAAAGCCTAATTTGAGGCCTGAGCAGTCACTTTATTGTCCTAGAATGCATATATTCTGGCTCCAAAGCCCTGAATCACTGTGTTGATTTACTGGAAGGAAAATCATGTGCCATAATGATTTAAAGGGAATTAAAAATTATTTTACTTAATATTTTTAAAAATACACAATTGATTCTGATTGGTTGAATTTCCTTGTGGTTCAGTTGGCCTAAACTGCATTCAGCAGCTTACAGTAACCAGCTGTGATAAATTATATTATTTCTTCACCATTCTTTCTTCCCTCCTCAGCCCAGACGTATTTTTAGCAGAGACACTTCCCAATGTCACTAGCTTGGAGTTTGGCCAGGTGGCTTGTTTTGGCCAATAAAATGTAAGAAGACATAATGGGAACTGCATTCAACCAGACTTCTATGTGTGTGTGATTTGGTTTGCCCTCTTGTATTCTTGCCATCCACCATGAAAACGTACTGTCCCAGGGAACCACTTTCTTCAGAGTTCCAGAATGAGGAGACATATGGAATAGAATCCAGCCCATATCCTGGTACCAAGCCCAGCCAAACCCCACCCAACCAAGTCCAACTGAGTCATACCCTATCCACAGACCTATGAGCAAGGAACCAATGTTTGTTGTTGTAAGTCAACTGAAATTTGGGGTGTTGTTTGTTACATAGCATTATTGCAGTAAAAAGCTGACCAATACAATAAACATAGTAAATTATTTTTGCATGTTCTATATTTTATGTGGTACATAGTAGGTTTAATTCAACTTATATATCTGATTATCCAGTTTAATCAAGTCTCCATATGAATTAGGAAAGAAAAAAAGTTTGTACTGTATAGTTTTTACAACCACACTTAGGTAAATGTAGTGGAAATATATCTGCATTTTCCCGTTAGATCAAAAATGTTTCAGAATTAAGATGGCGGAGGAGTAGGAGACACCTTTTTCAGCTGGTCCCCAGAGTTGAGCTATATAGGTACCAGACCAGCCTAAACAACCACGGAACCAGCCTGAGATGCAGGAAGATGCATCTGGATCTCTACAAATGAACATCTCCAGTGCTGAGTATTGAGGTACGAAGCAGGGAGCCGTGAAACCGCGCACAGGTATCTGAAGATAAACGGAAGGGGGAGGGAGCCGCCACGTTCGGGCGCCGGGAAGCGGTAGCCACTTGCACGGGAGAGCAGGCGGGGCTCGCGGACGGCACCCGCAAAACAGCAGACTGAGACCGTGAGCCGGGTGCGCGCGCCACCAGGCATCTCGCGGAACACCGGAATCCCGGTGCGCTCACTGGATCCAGACTGAGACCGGGAGCTTCCGGAGAGTGCGTGGGGTGGCTGGCGGCGTTAGAAACACAAAGGACAGAGACGCGCCGGCCCTGGAAGTGAGGGCTGGGACGCCGGGTGTGGGGCGCACATCCCGGGACGCTGCAGGGTTGAGCAGCACCAACAGTAACAGAGTTAAAGTGGCCAGAACATCAGTGGAGAAGAGTCCGCGATCCCTCTGTTCTGAGACAGGCTGAGATTCGGCCGCTGCTGCTCTGACTCTCAGAAGAGGCACAGCAAACCGCCAGGGAAAGCCTCCAGAGAACAAAAGCCTGGAAATA
>NW_024425563.1:70600539-70601925 GCF_017311325.1 Ursus maritimus | reverse complement strand
AAAATCATGTGCCATAATGATTTAAAGGGAATTAAAAATTATTTTACTTAATATTTTTAAAAATACACAATTGATTCTGATTGGTTGAATTTCCTTGTGGTTCAGTTGGCCTAAACTGCATTCAGCAGCTTACAGTAACCAGCTGTGATAAATTATATTATTTCTTCACCATTCTTTCTTCCCTCCTCAGCCCAGACGTATTTTTAGCAGAGACACTTCCCAATGTCACTAGCTTGGAGTTTGGCCAGGTGGCTTGTTTTGGCCAATAAAATGTAAGAAGACATAATGGGAACTGCATTCAACCAGACTTCTATGTGTGTGTGATTTGGTTTGCCCTCTTGTATTCTTGCCATCCACCATGAAAACGTACTGTCCCAGGGAACCACTTTCTTCAGAGTTCCAGAATGAGGAGACATATGGAATAGAATCCAGCCCATATCCTGGTACCAAGCCCAGCCAAACCCCACCCAACCAAGTCCAACTGAGTCATACCCTATCCACAGACCTATGAGCAAGGAACCAATGTTTGTTGTTGTAAGTCAACTGAAATTTGGGGTGTTGTTTGTTACATAGCATTATTGCAGTAAAAAGCTGACCAATACAATAAACATAGTAAATTATTTTTGCATGTTCTATATTTTATGTGGTACATAGTAGGTTTAATTCAACTTATATATCTGATTATCCAGTTTAATCAAGTCTCCATATGAATTAGGAAAGAAAAAAAGTTTGTACTGTATAGTTTTTACAACCACACTTAGGTAAATGTAGTGGAAATATATCTGCATTTTCCCGTTAGATCAAAAATGTTTCAGAATTAAGATGGCGGAGGAGTAGGAGACACCTTTTTCAGCTGGTCCCCAGAGTTGAGCTATATAGGTACCAGACCAGCCTAAACAACCACGGAACCAGCCTGAGATGCAGGAAGATGCATCTGGATCTCTACAAATGAACATCTCCAGTGCTGAGTATTGAGGTACGAAGCAGGGAGCCGTGAAACCGCGCACAGGTATCTGAAGATAAACGGAAGGGGGAGGGAGCCGCCACGTTCGGGCGCCGGGAAGCGGTAGCCACTTGCACGGGAGAGCAGGCGGGGCTCGCGGACGGCACCCGCAAAACAGCAGACTGAGACCGTGAGCCGGGTGCGCGCGCCACCAGGCATCTCGCGGAACACCGGAATCCCGGTGCGCTCACTGGATCCAGACTGAGACCGGGAGCTTCCGGAGAGTGCGTGGGGTGGCTGGCGGCGTTAGAAACACAAAGGACAGAGACGCGCCGGCCCTGGAAGTGAGGGCTGGGACGCCGGGTGTGGGGCGCACATCCCGGGACGCTGCAGGGTTGAGCAGCACCAACAGTAACAGAGTTAAAGTGGCCAGAACATCAGTG
>NW_024425563.1:70585302-70600514 GCF_017311325.1 Ursus maritimus | reverse complement strand
GCGGAGTGAAGAGTCCGCGATCCCTCTGGGTTCTGAGACAGGCTGAGATTTCCGTCATTGCTGCTCTGACTTTCAGAAGAGGCACAGCAAACCGCCAGGGAAAGCCTCCAGAGAACAAAAGCCTGGAAATACTGCTCACAACGTGTCCATCCCCATCCTCGCAGGGGACACGGAGACTTACCGACAGGGCTGCCTGAGTATTGGCGCGGCAGGCCCTCCCCCAGAAGGCAGGCTGAAAAATCAAGAAACCCACAACTGGGGCAATCTGGGTGGCACAGTCATTGGAGTGCCTGTCTTTGGCTTAGGCGTGATCCCGGCGTGTCGGGAAAGGAGAGTCCTTCATCGGGCTCCTCTGCTGAGCCTGCTTCTTCCTCTCCCACTCCCCCTGCTTCTGTTCCCTCTCGCTGGTTGGCTGCCACATAAACAAATAAATAAATAAAATCTTTAAAGAAGAAGCTCACATCCCTAAGAGATTCCTATAAACAAGGGGCACGCAAGGCTCGGGACCCAGTCAACAATTTGGGCTCTGGACAACCCCGCAACCTCTCCTCATCAGAATGTGACAAGAAGGAGAAGCCCCCCAGCAAAGAAAAGACAGAAATAATGGATATGGATAACCAAATTATCAGAAATGGAATTCAGAGTAACGATGGTCAAAATGATGAGTAGAATTGAAAAAGTATTAACGAGTGCTGTTACTGAGAATATAGAATCCCTAAGGATTGAAATGAGAGCAAATCTGACAGAAATTAAAAATTCTATGAGCCAAAATGCAGGCAAACTAGAGGCTCTGATGGCCAGGGTCAATAAAGAAGCAGAGGAACGATAGTGAATTGGAGGATGGTTAATAGAGGAAAACAAAAAATAGAAGCTGGTCTTAAAAAAACTACTTCAATAATGTAGGTTATGGAGATTACTGACTCAATGAAACGATCCAATACCAGAATCATCGGCATCCCCGAGGGGTGGAGAAAACGGAAAGTCTAGAAGAGATACTTGAACAAATTGTAGCTGGAAAACTTCTAATCTAGCGAGGGAAAACAAACATTTGTGTCCAAGAGGCAGAGAGGACCCTTTCCCACGCTCAACCACGACAAACCTACGCCACGTCACGTCATAGTGCACTGCAAATATTAGATCCAAGGATACAGTATTGAAAGCGGCCAGGGCAAAGAAATTTCTCACGTACTCAAGGCAAAGGCATCAGAATTACGCCAGACCTGTCTACACAGACCTGGAATGAGAGAAAGGGTTGGGGGGCATTTTTAAAGCTGTTTCAGAGAAAACCATGCAGCCAAGGATCCTTTATCCAGCAAGGCTGTCATTCAGAATTGATGGAGAAATAAAGACATTTCAGAATCGCCAGTCATTAACCAATTTCGTAACCACGAAACCAGCCCTACAGGAGATATTAAGGGGATTTCTATAAAGGTAAAAAGGCTCCAAGAGTGATACAGAACAGAAAGTCACAACCGATACAAACAAACTTACTGGCAACATGGCATCATTAAAATTCTATCTCTCAGTTCTTAGTGTCAATGTAAATGGTTTAAACGCTCCCATAAAATACCACAGGGTTGCAGATTGGATAAAAAGAGATGACCCATCCATTTGCTGTCTACAAGAGACTCATTTCAAACCCAAAGATGCATTCAGACTGAGAGTAAGGGGATGGAGTACCATCTTTCACACAAATGGACCTCAAAAGAAAGCTTGGGTAGCAATTCTCATATCAGATAGATTGGATTTTAAATTAGAGACTATAGTTAGAGACGCAGAAGGACACTATATTATTCTTAAGGGAGTATTCAACAAGTGGATATGACAATTATAAATATATATATGCCCCCAACAGGGGAGCAGCAAGATACACAAGCCAACTCTTAACCAGAATAAAGAGACATATAGATAAAAATACATTAATAGTAGGGGACCTCAACACTCCAATTATCAGAAATAGAACACCCTGGCAAAAAGACTAAGCAGAGAATCAAAGGCTTTGAATGCCATACTGACGAGTTGGACTTCATAGGGATATATAGAACACTACACCCCAGAACCAAAGAATACTCATTCTATTCTAATGCCCATGGAACATTCTCAAGAATAGACCATGTTCTGGGACACAAAACAAGTCTCAACTGATACCAAAAGATTGAAATTATCCCCTGCATATTCTCAGACCGCAACGCTCTGAAATTGGAACTCAACCACAAGAAAAATTTGGAAGAAACTCAAACACTTGGAGACTAAGAACCATCCTGTTCAGGAATGACTTGATAAACCAGGAAATCAAAAATCAACTTAAACAATTTATGGAGACCAACGAGAATGAAAACACAACGGTCCAAAACCTATGGGATACGGCAAAGGCTGTCCTAAGGGGGAAATACATAGCCATCCAAGCCTCACTCAAAAGAATAGAAAAATCTAAAATGCAGTTTTTTATATTCTCACCCTCAAGAAGCTGAACAGCAACAGAGGGACAGGCCTAATCCACTCACTATAAAAGCAGTTGACCAAGATGAGCAGAAATCAATGAATTAGAAACCAGAAGTACAGTAGAGCAGATCAACAGGACTAGAAGCTGGTTCTTTGGAGAGAATCAATAAAAATTGACAGACCACTGGCAAGATCTCATTCAAGAGAAAAGAGAAAGGACCCAGATTATTAAAAATTAGAATGAAAAAGGAGAGGTCATGACCAACACCAATGGAAATGGAAGGATTATTAGAAACTATTATCAACAGCTATATGCCAAAAAACTAAGCAATCTGGAAGAGATGGAGGCCTTCCTGGAAGCCTATAAACTACCAAGACTGAAACAGGAAGAAATTGATTTCTTAAACAGGCCAATTAATTATGAAGAGATTGAGTCAGTGATAAACAATCTTCCATATAACAAAACTCCAGGCCCGGACGGTTTTCCTGGGGAATTCTACCAAACATCCAAAGAAGAAATAATACCTATTCTCCTAAAGCTATTTCAAAAAATAGAAACAGAAGGGAAGCTACCAAACTCATTCTATGAGGCCAATATTACCTTGATCCCCAAACTAGGCAAAGACCCCATCAAAAAGGAGAATTACAGACCAATTTCCCTAATGAATATGGACGCCAAAATCCTCAACAAGATCCTTGCTAATAGAATCCAACAGTACATTAAAAGGATTATCCATCATGACCATGTGGGATTCATACCTGGGATGCAAGCGTGGTTCAACATTCGCAAATCAATCAGCGTGATACATCATATCAACAAGAAAAGACTCAGGAACCATATGATCCTCTCAATTGACGCAGAAAAAGCATTTGACAAAATACAGCATCCTTTCCTGATTAAAACCCTCTTCAGAGTGTAGGAATAGAGGGTACATTTCTCAATCTCATAAAAGCCATCTATGAAAAGCCTACAGCAAATATTATTCTCAATGGGGATAGGTTGGAAGCCTTTCCCTTAAGATCAGGAACACGACAAGGATGCCCACTCTCGCCACTATTATTCAACATAGTACTAGAAGTCCTTGCAACAGCAATCAGACAACAAAAAGGGATCAAAGGTATCCAAGTCGGCAGAGAAGTCAAAATGTCTCTCTTCGCAGATGACATGATACTCTATATGGAAAACCCAAAAGAATCCACTCCCAAACTATTAGAAGTTGTAGAGCAATTCAGTAATGTGGCGGGATACAAAATCAATACTCAGAAATCAGTTGCATTTCTATACACGAATAAGGAGACTGAAGAAAGAGAAATTAGGGAATCCATCCCATTTACAATAGCACCAAAAACCATATTACCTTGGAATTAACTTAACCAGAGACGTAAAGGACCTATATTCTAGAATCTATAAATCACTCTTGAAAGACATTGAGGAAGACATAAAAAGATGGAAAGATATTCCATGCTCATGGATCGGAAGAATTAACATAGTTAAAATGTCCATGCTATAGCACTTTCAATGCTATCCCTATCAAAACACCGAGGACATTTTTCAAAGAACTGGAACAAATAGTCCTTAAATTTGTATGGAAACAGAAAAGGCCCCGAATCGCCAAGGAACTGCTGAAAAGGAAAAACAAAGCTGGGGCATCACAATGCCGGATTTAGCTGTACTACAAAGCTGTGATCACAAAGACAGCATGGTACTGGCACAAAACAGACACACAGACTGTTGAACAGAATAGAGAGCCCAGAAAATGGACCTCGGCTCTTTGGGCACCAATATTTGATAAAGCAGGAAAAAGCATCCGTGGAAAAAGACAGTCTCTTCAATAAATGGTGCTGGGAAAAATTGGACAGCTACATGCAAAAGAATGAAACTTGACCACTCTCTCACACCATTCACAAAATAAACTCCAAATGGATGAAAGACTCGATGAGACAGGATCCATCAAAATTTAGAGGAGAACATAGGCAGCAACTCCTACGACATCGGCCAAAGCAACCTTTTTCATGACACATCCCCAAAGGCAAGAGAAACAAAAGGTAAAATGAACTTATGGGACTTCATCAAGATAAAAAGCTTCTGCACATCCAAGGAAACAGTCAAAAAAAACTAAGAGGCAGCCCACGGAATGGGAGAATATATTTGCAAATGACACTACAGATAAAGGACTGGCATCCAAGATCTACAAAGAACTTCTCAAACTCAATACACGAAACAAATAAACAAATCAAAAAAATGGGCAGAAGATATGAACAGACACTTTTCCAATGAAGACATACAAATGGCTAACAGACACATGAAAAATGTTCAAAATCATTAGCCATCAGGGAAATTCAAATCAAAACCACTGAGATACTCACCTACGCCAGTTAGAATGGCAAAAATAGACAAGGCAAGAAACAACAATTGTTGGAGAGGATGTGGAGAAAGGATCCCTCCTACATTAGCTGGTGGAATGGTGCTGGTACAGCCACTCTGGAAAACAGTGTGGAGGTCCCTTAAAAGTAAAATTGAGCTACCCTATGATCCAGCCATGGCACTTACTGGGTGTTTACCCCAAAGATACAGACGTAGTGAAGAGAAGGCCATATGCACCCCAATGTTCATAGCAGCAATGTCCACAATAGCTAAATTGTGGAAGGAGCCGAGATGCCCTTCAACAGATGACTGATTTCAAGAAGTTGTGGTCCATATATACGATGGAATACTCAGCTATCAGAAAGAACTTACTCAACATTTGCTGCAACATGGATGGGACTGAGGAGATAATGCTAAGTGAAATAAGTCAAGTAGAGAAAGACAACTATCATATGATTTCTCTCATCTATGGAACATAAGAACTAGGAAGATCGGTAGGGAAGAAAGGATAAAGAAAGGGGGGGTAATCAGAAGGGGGAATGAAACATGAGAGACTATGGACTATGAGAAACAAACTGAGGGCCTCAGAGGGGAAGGGGGTGGGGAATGGGATAGACCAGTGATGGGTAAAAAGTGAGTGGGCACGTGAGCCATGGTGCACTGGGTGTTATACACAACTAATGAATCACCGAGCTTACATCGGAAAACCAGGGATGTACTGTATGGTGACTAACATAATATAATAAAAATCATTAATTAAAAAAAAATGTTTCATTTGGCTTCTGCTAGGAAGTCAGGAATCCCATTTAAGGTTCACATGCAACACTTAGTGTACATGCTAGTGTACAGCCCCTCTTGACAGGCTTTATGTTGACCAAGAATAAAGTTAAAAATTGAGCTACCCTATGATCCAGCAACACTACTGGGTATTTACCCCAAAGATACAGACGTAGGTGAAGAGAAGGGCCATATGCACCCCAGCGTCATAGCAGCATTGTCCACAATAGCTAAATCATGGAAGGAGCTGAGAGATGCCCTTTCAACAGATGACTGGATTAAGAAGATGTGGTCCATATATACAATGAAATATTAGCCATCAAAAAGAACGATTTCTCAACATTTGCTGCAACATGGACAGGACTGGAGGGGATAATGCTAAGCGAAATAAGCTTCTAAGCAGAGAAAGACAATTATCATATGGTTTCACTCATTTATGGAACATAAGAAGGAAGATCGGTAGGAGAAGGAAGGGAAGAAGAAAGGGGGTAAACAGAAGGGGGAATGAACCATGAGAGACTATGGACTCTGGGAAACAAACAGGGCTTCGGGGGGCGGGGGGAGGGATAGGCTGGTGATAGGTAATAAGGAGGGCACATATTGCATGGTGCCCTGGGTGTTATATGCAAGTAATGAATCATGGAACTTTACATCAAAACTAGGATGTACTCTATGGTGAATAACATAATATAATAAAAATATTATTATAAAAAAAAAAAAAGAATAACATACCATCCAGTGGGAAGATAAGTACAATCTCTCCTCATGACCAGCTGTTCACTCATATAACTCCAGTATGAGGACAGCATCCCATCAATGTGATGGGAAAATAGGGATGATTTTGGTATTCACGTATTGCCATGGGTATCTGTCTCCCTCCATCATATGTTGACATCTGTGATGGCCTTTCTAAATAACTCAGGGCATCAGAGGGTTATTCTTCCTACAAGCCAAGATAACTTTGGCAAACACATCTGTATAATATGTGCACTGGGCACATTTCCTTGTTGAATTATTCAATTAAATCTGATAATGAGAGCACATTGACACAGTTAAACACTCAGGTGAATAAAGGATTCACTTTGAAGTGCAGAAATTTTTGGAGTCATCTATGTGTTAACAAGGACGATTCTCACTATCATTATCCAGGAGGAAGAAACTTTAGAAAATGTAAATCAGAGTTGAGCATGCTGGAGGCTTTCTCTGGCATGATTTCAAGGAGATGAAAGGTGCAGGCAGTTTCCAATGTTCATTTGAACCTTCAGTGTTTTTAGAATAAATGTAATGAATTTTAAGAGACGGAAAATAAGACTTAGTTCTTAAGTGACTTACTCCTCTGAACTCCATTGGGACATAAAGAGATGAATACAAGCATAGGTATCAACACATCTGGATTTCGATCCTCCATCTGCAAAGCCCTCATGCATAACCTACAAAAATGTTGATTTTTTTTTTCATCTCAGTTCTCACTCTGTGAAATTGGAAGAAAATTGACTGGTCTCCCCATTGTGCCAATATAGTACATATTACAAAGCACCAATAAACCTTTTTGCAAATAAAAAGAACATCCAGAAATACAAATTTGGGTAATGGCTGTTACTTAGATATGATGTCTACATTATGAAATACCTGCCAGTCTCACTGGCCGCCTTCTATAACAAGGGCATCCTTATTAACAGTGGTTTGGCACTTGGAAAATGCCTGCTTATATGTTTATTAGCCTTCTTCCTCCATCTAGTCTGTATATTCTTCCAAATAAGGACAATTTCTTACCTCTCTTTAATTTTTATTACTTAGCACAGTACAGAGAGAGTGCAAGGTAGGTGATCATTGATTATATAATAAAAGCAGTTAATAGTTGCCATTAATGATCCTCTTCCATGTACCATACCTAAAATTAGGCATTTTACATACACTCTTTCTAATTCATACAGCTTGTACAGTAACTCCAAAGGGAAAAAATGTCCCCATTCTACAGATCAGGAAACTGAAGGTTGGAGAGGCTTATGAGACTAAGCCAAGGCTATACTGCTAGTTTAATAAGAATGATTATACGTATAATGAATAAAATGTCTTAAGTAATTAGATGGCCATGATTAATAGTTTAGAAAAGCAAAGAGCCAAAATAAAGTATCACTAGTAGTTGTTAATTGCTGATGTATTTCTGTATCGTCATCAACTGTTCAGTGTCTACTGGGATCATGGTGCTGTCTTGGTGTTACTTAATCTCTGAACTGAAGGCTTTGCATCAGCGTTTGTGGAGAAGAAATTAAACATGTGTGAATGTTCTTTTCTTAACATGGAGATCAGTTCAATCACATAAGATGTCTGTCTGGTTCAAATCTTTCTTTCAAAATCATTATATCTAACTAACGCAAGGAGTTTTTTAATGCTTTATGCTCTATGCCATTGAAATCTCAGTTCAGCAGTCATATCTGTATTTTACACATTTCTTGCTCCCCATGTTAGCTCAAGAGAAAATGTAAAAGCAAGACCAGAAAGAGAATTTAAAGAAATTTTTACAACAAAGTTTTGAAACACTTGACCTGTATAAATACAGTAATTAAGTCATTCCGTTAAGAGGTTAAAAATGAATTGTTTTTTTCCTCAAATTGTAAAAATACTACCCCAAATTTATATGTTGGTTGTTTTTTCTCCACTGACCTCCTCATGATTGTAATTCGACGTGAATGAGTCATTTAGATGAAAGCCTCTTCAGAATATCTCATTCATGATTGGGAAAGATTGTTTAGCTAAATTGCCTCTTTTCTCTGGTGTCTCTGGCAGGAAATTCGAGCCCAGACGGATGAAGTGGCCAGCTTGAGAAGGTTTGCTTGCCAGTGTCAGAGCTGCAATTAGACACCTCAGACTTTCTTTCCATTACCCCAACCCCTAATTTCCCAAATTGTACTTTTTAAAACGCACTGTCTTTTTCTCATGTAATAATTAAATATCATATAAGCTGCAGGAACATATTTTTCTTTCAGTCATGAATTAGTCAGTGGCTTGAGTAGTAAGCCTTCAAAAATACATAGTAAATCTAATTTTTTAAAAATCAGCTCTTTGCTTATCCACAGCTGCAGGAGCAGCAGGTAGCCCTTTCTTGCTTTTCATTTAAGACCATCACACACTTAGTGTGTGTGGCCTCATTGAGCTGTTATTGTGATCTTGACTTTGTGATGAGGAAACTGTTAGCCAAAGAGACTAAATCACCCAGTGGTGGTTGGGACAATATGGCACAACCAGAACTCTAGTGTGGCTTTATAAACTTGACTTCGTTGCTTCTTCATTTCACCACATTTCCTAATTCTTTCTCATGGAACAGTTGCTTGTCTCCCCAGTGGGTTCAGGCTCCCCTTTTAGAGTAGACAGTTTTGGCAAGGAGATGGCTGCCTGGCCAGGGACTACATTCTCAGCCCTACATCCATTTGGGTGGGGCTCCCGTGATGAGCTCTCATCAGTGGAATCTGAGCAGAAGTGGGTGCTATGTGTCAGAAGCACATAGTCCTTCTATGACTTCTCTTTCCCCCCATCCATTGGCTTGTGTTGGTATCCAGGATTGTCTTTGAAAGCACATGTTGAAGATGACAGAGCTGCTGGAGCTCTGGGTCATCGAATAACAACTGTGCCTTCACCCTTTGCTCTGTTAACCACTAATATCCACGTTATTGACTATTACATGAGCAAAATGTGTTTTTTTTTTTTATGAAAGCCAGTAGTGTTGTGGAGTTCTGTTACGTAGCTACCAGTACCCCCTCACTAAAATGAATGTATTTTTTTTTAAGATTTTATTTATTTATGTGACAGAGAGACAGCTAGCGAGAGAGGGAACACAGCAGGGGGAGGGGGAGAGGAAGAAGCAGGCTCACAGCGAAGAGCTCTTTACGGGACCTCGATCCCGGATCGCCAGGATCACGCCCTGAGCCGAAGGCAGATTTTAACGACCACAGCGCCACCCAGGCGCCCAATGAATGTATTTTTTTTTATCAGAGAATAGAATTCAGATTTCTGTTATTCCTCAGAAATCTCTATAAATCCCCTTGTTCACTAACTCACAAACTTGTCTTTGCTGCATTTCCTAATAATCTCCTTTTGTGTCCCTTGGATTTTCCTCTCTATTTTAAGGTTATGGTAATTACTATCCTATATTTTTGGCGGATGGTATCCACAATAAAAGTGTCATAAAATCACCCTTATTGCATACTTATTTGCAGAATAAATAGATACTAGCAAAAAAAATTTTAATGACTTCCCCTCTTTTTAAACTCTTCAGCACTCTCCATCTCAAAATATTTTTGAGGAAAATTTACATCTCTGACTGGGAAAGGAGCAGGTCTGGAATTAATCAGAGAGAAATTTATTGTCTCCTAAGAGTATAGCTCACAAGGGCTTCCTGCTGGTTGGCAACCCTCAGAGCCTTAACACTGAGGATAGTCCCTAGGAACACTACAGGACCTGTTGTCTGGGCATTGGTCCCAAAAATGTGGCCTAAAACACAAGCCAAGAGCTCAGATCTTTTTGTATTTCCCTCACCACACAGAGGGTCTGAGGCCTTCACTCCTCACACATTCTTGATGTGGTTGCTCCAGGGGTAAGAAGTGGGAAAACAATGCTTTTGAGAAAGGTATTCAGACAAATTATTTTGACAACTCTCCTCCACCCTAAGCTTTATACACTTACGCTCCGTGTAATGTCAAGGTGTTGTTTCTCTTAATATTTCAAGTAAGTCTAAAATCTGAATCTAAATCTCAGAAGAAGGAAAGTTTTGCCAATTAAGCAGTCCCCATAGCAAATGATAAATGCCTCCAGGCACTTTTTGAAAAAATCCTGAAAGCAGAGCTTTATACCAAGTAAATCCCTTATAGAAAAGAATAAATCTCTGTGACATCTGCTAATGTACACCATTTCCTTAAACACCTCTTCCTGTCCACTCTCTCCACCTCCTTCCTCCTTTTTCCAATGCTTCTTTGTTTTGTGTTTTTGGCCTTTAGGGGACAACTTAGCCAGCCGATGGTAACGCTTTAAACCAAGCGTATTGCATCCAGCTGTGTGAAAGCATATTGCGAATTAAAGCCCCGATCTAGATCTGAAACAAAAATCAGTGTAAGCAAAAAAAGGTGGAAGCTTTGTTTTAATGCCTTCTTCATTCATGCGGGCTCAACATTATTTGCCATTCACTTATGGTAGTACAGCACGGTATTTGTGAAATACCGTAATAAAGAGAAAATAAAATAAAAAGATGGTGGCCTTTGTTTCCCTAGCCAGATGCTTAAGGACCCCAGAAAACTATACAACTAAAACATAAAGAATGAGAGATTCAAGTAATTAGAAAAGATCCACATGTTGGAACACATGATGCACATGTGTCAGGGAAAGTGTGCTCTGCCTTATTTGTTTGTTTGTTTGTTTGTTTAGGGGGAAGATTATCTGGTAGATTATCAGGACATTTTTGGCATGCAACACCCGGAAGAGACATCTGCTGCATGTACCATGAGTCAGACTAATTATAGCCCAGAGCTGAGGTTTGCCCTGCTTAGAGGTGGTGGAGACCCGAGGGAGGATCTAGTGGAGGTCCACAGAGGTGACAGAGACCTGCAAAAGAGAGCTCTGAGGAGTTCATGGAAGCAACAGTAGGCCCTCATAGCTGAATTCGTGTTCAGCCCTACCATGATCAAACAGTGTTCCTTTAGAGTCCCAAAGGACTGTCCAGACTGAACTTCCACTCGGGCTTCAACTCTTTTCTGGCTATTTTGGTGTCAACACGGGCCCACCCCAGCTGCCCACATGAGTCACCTTGAACTCCACCTGCTTTGCATTATTGCCTCTTGATTCTCTTCCCTGGAGGTTCTTCTCAGACATCTGGACTGCATTGTGGCATGACACACTTCTCATTTCCCCCCACAAACATCCCTGATTGAAGGCAGATGACACCCGACCTGAGCTCACTCTTAGGAATCTGTGCTGGCCTACTAGCACAGCTAGGTTATAGTATGGATGTTATTCTATCTTCTAACCCTATGGGTCATGGATTATTTTCAGAACTCCAGCTGTTGTACATTGCCAGGGAGATCAGAACCAGATTTAAATGGTGCTTGCTAAACATCTAGATAATAGACCCTGAACTCAACTATTAAAAAGAAAAGACACACCTTTAGAAGTCCTTTTAAGAACAACATAGACACTCATCTGTCTTGATGTTTAAATGAAATTCTCCACAAAAAAGATGATTTCTTGATGTTTCTTACAACACCAACAATGTAACTATATCCCAAACTTCTGAAGGTGCTTGGCATTTCTCCTTGCTTCCTTCTTTGTCCATGTTTTTGGATCTTGGGACTGCAAAGGTGAAAATCTGCAAATAAAACTGTAGCTACCATATAGATTTTTCTAGGCTGGAAATGTCCCAGGAATTTTTAAATCTGATTAACTCATGCTTCATTTAAATGCATTTTACTGGTTTGAAGTAGAATTCATTGGCTTGATTCTTTTGGCATCTTCTTCAGTGTCTTCCATCATCTCCATCATCATCATCATTATTATGAAAACTGATTGAGCTCTCCTCTATGATGGGCTCTGGTGCTAAGTACTTTACATATATCTCTTAGAAATCTCACAATAATCCTCTTAGGTACATACTATTAGTGTCCCCATCTTGCATATGAGGAAACTGGAGACTGAGGAGGCTGTGAGCCTTGCCCACCAGTAATTATGGTATTCGTTTATTGGTCTCATGAATGGCATCTGATAAGGAATCCCTTTTCTGACTTGGGAATTTCATATTTGAGGAGTGATTTTTACATTTGTTCATTTCAAGTGAACTGAGCATGCCTCCTGCCCTCTCTCAAAGCACTTTCTCCTCTGCTTCGCCCACCCACAGTGCCCTGCCGGGCCTTTTCTCCTCTTGCTCTCTTTTCTCAATCACAATTTTATCCCTCAATACCCCGTGTGGGGTTTCTAGACATCTTTCCTTTCTATGCTTTTCTTCTTCCCTGCCTATATACAAAGTGTAGAGCATGACATGGGTGCAGAGGAGCACTTCTCTCATACAGGCCTGTATGAGAGGGCCTTTATTGATTTTCTCTGTTTTTCTCTGTTTCACTCCTCATTCATTTTTTAAGTAAAACTGTATCCCCAATATGGATCTCGAACTCACAGACCAAGATCAAGAGTTGCATGCTCTACCCACAGAGCTAGCCAGGTGCCCCTAGAGGGGCGCTTTTATTTGCAAGAAATCCCTAAGGGCTTTAATGGCAAAGAGAGAACTTTTCCCCTGCTCTCAAAACTATTGGACAAGTTTCCAAACTCCCCAATGAAATAATTTATTTCAGGAAAAAAATATCCAACTATCTGGAACATTTTATGCACCTGACACTCATCACATTAGTGGCATCAGATTACATATTATTCAGTAAGGACTTCTGCCACATGCCAGCTGTACTCAATCATTACGGGAATGTGCAGGCCAGACCCTTCACAATTATTCAGTCAGTGCCATAGTACAACATACAGAGCAGGGAGAACTAAAATGTCCCTGAACAGAATGCTACATCTCATTAGGAAATGAAATTGTGACTTTCCTGGGAGTGACAGTTCTGGCAGGAAACGATTGATGGCCCAGATTTCTAGTTATCACCAGTTAACTACTATAATCCTGCAACTCTATGTCAGGTGTTTGATAAAGAATCTTCCAAGGAAACTCAAGATGGTTTGACTGAAGCATGGCATAAAACAGTGCCTGTATATTTTGGATTCCTTATCAGCCATGAGAATCCAGTTGAGGGATGAGTATAAGGAATTCATTAGTCCTTAACCCATATTGCATTGAGATCAAGGGAGGTCGGCCAAATTGGAAATGTCTATGGTACCTGGGCCCCCAAGACACCTAAAATAGCACCTAACAACTCTGCTTCTAGAACTTTCATCCACTCCAACTTTCCAAAAGACCCCCTAACCTCAGGCTCCTTCCATGCCGCCAAGGCTCCAGGTCATGTCCTCCTTCCCCGCCCAGAGTTCCAGATCTGGACCTGTTTTTCTCTGTCTTCCTACCACCTGCACCTGTTGAGGTCCTCATTCCTAACATGTGCTTCTGACTTAGTTTCTTAGAACTGCTACTAATTAACTAGTGAAACAGAAATTTGAAAGCATTATTTTCTTACTAATCTTTGCTATCTTCTATCTTAGTTACAGTGGTATGAATTGACTAATAACTCTGCTTAGTGGTATAATATTAGAAAGTGGAAAAAATACAATAGTTTAGAAATCCTGTAACGGAGTCCTTTGTCCTGTCTCCCGATCAGCTAAAGTCTTTGCATTGCTTTCAGAATATGTATGATATTAGTACTGCAGCAAAGTCTGTTTTGTGCAACCATTATATAATCAATGCCAGTTGTCAAATTGTCGGGCTTGGGAACAGGCATCAGTCATAAGTATAAGAGTGACTGGGCCACTGTCTGCAATTAATACCTCATAATCCACACAACTACCACTCTGAGAGGATTAGAATGAAACATACTCTTTCCTACTTGTCAGTAGATGTTTAAGCATCTAGTAAGGATATTATTATTTATACTATTTCCACCTACCCGTTGTATACAATATGGTGGAAACAGTGCTATATATTCATGAAACCTCTTTCCTTTTTTCTTCTAGGCCTAAAAACTAAACCACACATTTCCAGCCTCCTCTGAAGTTGGTTGAAGTCATATGACTGGAGTTATGGCCAATAGAATGTAAGCAGATACAATGTATGCAACTGCTAGACCTAGCCCTTAAACCTCCTGTATATACTACCTCTTCCCTTCTTACCCTCATTGGACTGTGATATGAGCACGAAAAATGAACTCTCCTTATTTGCAGACATCCCCCCCAAATATCAATGGGTTGTTACAACAATTATCCTGTTTAACAAATGTATTTCCCTTGTGTTCAGGAAGGTCTGGTGAGTACCGTTGAGATAATTGGTGCAGTCAGTGCCAGAGCACAAATTTAAAATTAATTACCATGGGGTTTGTTTGGCTTCAAGGTAGATGCCAATTACACCTCAATTTGAAGTAGATTTTTACATATTGTTTTTGAGAAATATGTTTTTCTTTACCATCTTCCTGTTTTCCTTCCTGAATAATAATGCCAAACATTCTGACTGTGCTCTTCCGCCCACCTTGTGGCTCGATGTGGGACCCCACTGCTCTGTGTAGACATTCTACATCTACTCAGTGGTTTTCATCAGAGTGAATTCAAAGAAAAGGAATGTGGTGATGCAGGCAGTAAAGTAATTTCAGCCCTCGGGTTCTGGCCTTTCACACAGAGCATACGTCTTCAGCCAGAACACTTAGGATTCAGACCCTGTGTGAGTGTACAGCATATGGGAGGGAGGGAATGACTCTTAAAAACAGATGAGGGTTGGCAGGCCCCTCCCCCAGAACACAGAAGGCAGGCTGAAAAATCAAGAAGCCCACAACTGGGGCACCTGGGTGGCACAGTCATTGAGTGCCTGTCTTTGGCTTAGGGCGTGATCCCGGCGTGCCGGAAAGGAGTCCTTCATCGGGCTCCTCTGCTGGGAGCCTGCTTCTTCCTCTCCCACTCCCCTGCTTCTGTTCCCATTCTTGCTGACTGTCTGTCTCTCTCTCTC
>NW_024425563.1:70579833-70580845 GCF_017311325.1 Ursus maritimus | reverse complement strand
CCAATGTTCATAGCAGCAATGTCCACAATAGCTAAATTGTGGAAGGAGCCGAGATGCCCTTCAACAGATGACTGGATTAAGAAGTTGTGGTCCATATATACGATGGAATATTACTCAGCTATCAGAAAGAACGAATTCTCAACATTTGCTGCAACATGGATGGGACTGGAGGAGATAATGCTAAGTGAAATAAGTCAAGCAGAGAAAGACAACTATCATATGATTTCTCTCATCTATGGAACATAAGAACTAGGAAGATCGGTAGGGGAAGAAAGGGATAAAGAAAGGGGGGTAATCAGAAGGGGGAATGAAACATGAGAGACTATGGACTATGAGAAACAAACTGAGGGCCTCAGAGGGGAAGGGGGTGGGGGAATGGGATAGACCAGTGATGGGTAGTAAGGAGGGCACGTATTGCATGGTGCACTGGGTGTTATACACAACTAATGAATCATCGAGCTTTACATCGGAAACCAGGGATGTACTGTATGGTGACTAACATAATATAATAAAAAATCATTAATTAAAAAAAAATGTTTCATTTGGCTTCTGCTAGGAAGTCAGGAACCTACGAAGGTCTTTACACATGCAACACTTAGTGTACATGTTAGTGTACAGCCCCTCTTGACAGGCTTTATGTTGACCAAGAATAAAGTTAAAAATTGAGCTACCCTATGATCCAGCAATTGCACTACTGGGTATTTACCCCAAAGATACAGACGTAGTGAAGAGAAGGGCCATATGCACCCCAGCGTTCATAGCAGCATTGTCCACAATAGCTAAATCATGGAAGGAGCTGAGATGCCCTTCAACAGATGACTGGATTAAGAAGATGTGGTCCATATATACAATGAAATATTAGCCATCAAAAAGAACGATTTCTCAACATTTGCTGCAACATGGACAGGACTGGAGGGGATAATGCTAAGCGAAATAAGTCAAGCAGAGAAAGACAATTATCATATGGTTTCACTCATTTATGGAACATAAGAAGGAAGATCGGTAGGAGAAG
>NW_024425563.1:70378175-70579823 GCF_017311325.1 Ursus maritimus | reverse complement strand
ACCTACGAAGGTCTTTACACATGCAACACTTAGTGTACATGTTAGTGTACAGCCCCTCTTGACAGGCTTTATGTTGACCAAGAATAAAGTTAAAAATTGAGCTACCCTATGATCCAGCCATGGCACTACTGGGTGTTTACCCCAAAGATACAGACGTAGTGAAGAGAAGGGCCATATGCACCCCAATGTTCATAGCAGCAATGTCCACAATAGCTAAATTGTGGAAGGAGCCGAGATGCCCTTCAACAGATGACTGGATTAAGAAGTTGTGGTCCATATATACGATGGAATATTACTCAGCTATCAGAAAGAACGAATTCTCAACATTTGCTGCAACATGGATGGGACTGGAGGAGATAATGCTAAGTGAAATAAGTCAAGCAGAGAAAGACAACTATCATATGATTTCTCTCATCTATGGAACATAAGAACTAGGAAGATCGGTAGGGGAAGAAAGGGATAAAGAAAGGGGGGTAATCAGAAGGGGGAATGAAACATGAGAGACTATGGACTATGAGAAACAAACTGAGGGCCTCAGAGGGGAAGGGGGTGGGGGAATGGGATAGACCAGTGATGGGTAGTAAGGAGGGCACGTATTGCATGGTGCACTGGGTGTTATACACAACTAATGAATCATCGAGCTTTACATCGGAAACCAGGGATGTACTGTATGGTGACTAACATAATATAATAAAAAATCATTAATTAAAAAAAAATGTTTCATTTGGCTTCTGCTAGGAAGTCAGGAACCTACGAAGGTCTTTACACATGCAACACTTAGTGTACATGTTAGTGTACAGCCCCTCTTGACAGGCTTTATGTTGACCAAGAATAAAGTTAAAAATTGAGCTACCCTATGATCCAGCAATTGCACTACTGGGTATTTACCCCAAAGATACAGACGTAGTGAAGAGAAGGGCCATATGCACCCCAGCGTTCATAGCAGCATTGTCCACAATAGCTAAATCATGGAAGGAGCTGAGATGCCCTTCAACAGATGACTGGATTAAGAAGATGTGGTCCATATATACAATGAAATATTAGCCATCAAAAAGAACGATTTCTCAACATTTGCTGCAACATGGACAGGACTGGAGGGGATAATGCTAAGCGAAATAAGTCAAGCAGAGAAAGACAATTATCATATGGTTTCACTCATTTATGGAACATAAGAAGGAAGATCGGTAGGAGAAGGAAGGGAAGAAGAAAGGGGGGGTAAACAGAAGGGGGAATGAACCATGAGAGACTATGGACTCTGGGAAACAAACAGGGCTTCGGGGGGCGGGGGGAGGGATAGGCTGGTGATAGGTATTAAGGAGGGCACATATTGCATGGTGCCCTGGGTGTTATATGCAAGTAATGAATCATGGAACTTTACATCAAAAACTAGGGATGTACTCTATGGTGAATAACATAATATAATAAAAAATATTATTATAAAAAAAAAAGAATAACATACCATCCAGTGGGAAGATAAGTACAACTTCCTCATGACCAGCTGTTCACTCATATAACTCCAGTATGAGGACAGCATCCCATCAATGTGATGGGAAAATAGGGATGATTTTGGTATTCACGTATTGCCATGGGTATCTGTCTCCTCCATCATATGTTGACATCTGTGATGGCCTTTCTAAATAACTCAGGGCATCAGAGGGTTATTCTCTCCCACAAGCCAAGATAACTTTGGCAAACACATCTGTATAATATGTGCACTGGGCACATTTCCTTGTTGAATTATTCAATTAAATCTGATAATGAGAGCACATTGACACAGTTAAACACTCAGGTGAATAAAGGATTCACTTTGAAGTGCAGAAATTTTTGGAGTCATCTATGTGTTAACAAGTGACGATTCTCACTATCATTATCCAGGGAGGAAGAAACTTTAGAAAATGTAAACTAGAGTTGAGCATGCTGGAGGCTTTCTCTGGCATGATTTCAAGGAGATGAAAGGTGCAGGCAGTTTCCAATGTTCATTTGAACCTTCAGTGTTTTTAGAATAAATGTAATGAATTTTAAGAGACGGAAAAATAAGACTTAGTTCTTAAGTGACTCTTACTCCTCTGAACTCCATTGGGACATAAAGAGATGAATACAAGCATAGGTATCAACACATCTGATTTCCGATCCTCCATCTGCAAAGCCCCTCATGCATAACCTTACAAAAATGTTGGATTTTTTTTTTCATCTCAGTTCTCACTCTGTGAAATGGAAGAAAATTGACTGGTTCCCCCATTGTTACCATAGTACATATTACAAAGCACCAATAAACCTTTTGCAAATAAAAAGAACATCCAGAAATACAAATTTGGGTAATGGCTGTTACTTAGATATGATGTCTACATTATGAAATACCTGCCAGTCTCACTGGCCGTCTCTATAACAAGGGCATCCTTACTAACAGTGGTTTGGCACTTGGAAAATGCCTGCTTATATGTTTATTAGCCTTTCATGTCTCTCCATCTAGTCTGTATATTCTTCCAAATAAGGACAATTTCTTACCTCTCTTTTAATTTTTATTACTTAGCACAGTACAGAGAGTGCAAGGTAGGTGATCATTGATTATATAATAAAAGCAGTTAATAGTTGCCATTAATGATCCTCTTCCATGTACCATACCCTGTACCAGGCATTTTACATACACTCTTTCTAATTCATACAGTTGTACAGTAACTCCAAAGGGAAAAAAAATGTCCCCATTCTACAGATCAGGAAACTGAAGGTTGGAGAGGCTTATGAGACTAAGCCAAGGCTATACTGCTAGTTTAATAAGAATGATTATACGTATAATGAATAAAATGTCTTAAGTAATTAGATGGCCATGATTAATAGTTTAGAAAAGCAAGAGCTAAAATAAAGTATCACTAGTAGTTGTTAATTGCTGATGTATTTCAGTATCGTCATCAACTGTTCAGTGTCTACTGGGATCATGGTGCTGTCTTGGGTGTTACTTAATCTCTGAACTGAAGGCTTTGCATCAGCGTCTAGAGAAGAAATTAAACATGTGTGAATGTTCTTTTCTTAACATGGAGATCAGTTCAATCACATAAGATGTCTGTCTGGTCTAAATCTTTCTTTCAAAATCATTATATCTAACTAACGCAAGGGGAGTTTTTTAGTCAAAGTTTTATGCTCTTATGCCATTGAAATCATGTCTGTGCAGTCATATCTGTATTTTACACATTTCTTGCCCTCATGTTAGCTCAAGAGAAAATGTAAAAGCAAGACCAGAAAGAGAATTTGGGGGCAAATTTTACAACAAAGTTTTGAAACACTTGACCTGTATAAATACAGTAATTAAGTCATTCCGTTAAGAGGTTAAAAAATGAATTGTTTTTTTTTCCTCAAATTGTAAAAATACTACCCCTAAATTTATATGTTGGTTGTTTTTTCTCCACTGACCTCCTCATGATTGTAATCTGATCATGTGAATGAGTCATTTAGATGAGTTTCCTCTTCAGAATATCTCATTCATGATTGGGAAAGGATTGTTTAGCTAACCACTCTCTTTCTGCGTCTCAGGAAATTCGAGCCCAGACGGATGAAGTGGCCAGCTTGCAGTTGGTCGGCTGGCCAGTGTCAGAGCTGCAATTAGACACCAGACTTTCTTTCCATTACCCCAACCCCTAATTTCCAAATTGTACTTTTTAAAACGCACTGTCTTTTCTCATGTAATAATTAAATATCATATAAGCTGCAGGAACATATTTTTCTTCAGTCATGAATTAGTCAGTGGCTTGAGTAGTAAGCCTTCAAAAATACATAGTAAATCTAATTTTTAAAAATCAGCTCTGCTTATCCACAGCTGCAGGAGCAGCAGGTAGCCCTTTCTTGCTTACGAAGACCATCACACACTTAGTGTGTGTGGCCTCACTGAGAGCTGTTATTGTGATCTTGACTTTGTGATGAGGAAACTGTTAGCCAAAGAGACTAAATCACCCAGTGGTGGGGTTGGGACAATATGGCACAACCAGAACTCTAAAGTGGCTTTATAAACTTGACTTCGTTGCTTCTTCATTTCACCACATTTCCTAATTCTTCTCATGGAACAGTTGCTTGTCTCCCAGTGGGTTCAGGCTCCCCCTTTTAGAGTAGACAGTTTTGGCAAGGAGATGGCTGCCTGGCCAGGGACTACATTCTCAGCCCTACATCCATTTGGGTGGGGCCCTGTGATGAGCTCTCATCAGTGGAATCTGAGCAGAAGTGTTATGTGTCAGAAGCACATAGTCCTTCTATGATCTCTCTTTCCCCATCCATTGGCTTGTGTTGGTATCCAGGATTATCTTTGAAAGGCACATGTTGAAGATGACAGAGCTGCTGAGCCTGGGTCACTGAATAACAACTGTGCCTTCTACCCTTTGCTCTGTTAACCACTAATATCCACGTTATTGGACTATTACATGAGCAAAAATGTGTTTTTTTTTTTATGAAAGCCAGTGAAGTTGTGGAGTTCTGTTACAGTAGCTACCAGTACCCTCACTAAAATGAATGTATTTTTTTTTTTAAAGATTTTATTTATTTATGTGACAGAGAGACAGCCAGCGAGAGAGGGAACACAGCAGGGGGAGTGGGAGAGGAAGAAGCAGGCTCACAGCGGAAGAGCCTGACGTGGGACTCGATCCCGGATCGCCAGGATCACGCCCTGAGCCGAAGGCAGACGCTTTAACGACTGCGCCACCCAGGCGCCCCAATGAATGTATTTTTTTTTATCAGAGAATAGAATTCAGATTTCTGTTATTCCCTGTGAAATCTCTATAAACTCTTGTTCACTAACTCACAAACTTGTCTTTTGCTACATTTCCTAATAATCTCCTTTGTGTCCCTTGATTTTCCTCTATTTTAAGGTTATGGTAATTACTATCCTATATTTTTATGGATGGTATCCACACAAAAGTGTCATAAAATCACCTTTATTGCATACTTATTTGCAGAATAAATAGATACCTAGCAAAAAAAAAATTTTTAATGACTTCCCTCTTTTAAACTCTTCAAAGCACTCTCCATCTTCAAAAATATTTTTGAGGAAAATTTACATCTCTGACTGGGAAAGGAGTGGTGGTCTGGAATTAATCAGAGAGAATTTATTGTCTCCTAAGAGTATAGCTCACACAAGGGCTTCCCTGCTGGTTGGCAACCCTCAGAGCCTTAACACTGAGGATAGTCCCTTAGGAACACTACAGGACCTGTTGTCTGGGCATTGGTCCCAAAATGTGGCCTAAAACACAAGCCAAGAGCTCAGATCTTTTGCATTTCCCCACCACACAGAGGGTCTGAGGCCTTCACTCCTCACACATTCTTGATGTGGTTGCTCCAGGGGTAAGAAGTGGGAAAAACAATGCTTTTGAGAAAGGTATCTAGACAAATTATTTTGACAACTCCCTCCTCCACCCTAAGCTTTATACACTTACGCTCCGTGTAATGTCAAGGTGTTGTTTCTCTTAATATTTCAAGTCTAAAATCTGAATCTAAATCTCAGAAGAAGGAAAGTTTTGCCAATTAAGCAGTCCCCATAGCAAATGATAAATGCTCCAGGCACTTTTTGGAAAAAATCCTGAAAGCAGAGTTTGGTTACTCAAGTAAATCCCCATAGAAAAAGGAATAAATCTCTGTGACATCTGCTAATGTACACCATTTCCCTTAAACACCTCTTCCTGTCCACTTTCCACACCTCCTTCCTCCTTTTTCCAATGCTTCTTTGTTTTGTGTTTTTTGGCCTTTAGGGGACAACTTAGCCAGCCGATGGTACCGCGAAACCAAGGGTATTGCATCCAGCTGTGTGAAAGTATATTGGTGAATTAAAGCCCCTGATCTAGGATCTGAAACAAAAATCAGTGTAAGCAAAAAGGTGGAAGCTTTTGTTTTAATGCCTTCTTCATTCATGGGCTCAACATGCATTTGCCATTCACTTATGGTGTAGTACAGTACGGTATTTAGAAATACCGTAATAAAGAGAAATAAAAATAAAAGATATGTGGCCTTTGTTTCCCTAGCCAGATGCTTAAGGACCCCCAGAAAACTATACAACTAAAACATAAAGAATGAGAGATTCAAGTAATTAGAAAAGATCCACATGTTGGAACACATGATGCACATGTGTCAGGGAAAGTGTGCTCTTGTTTTATTTGTTTGTTTGTTTGTTTGTTTAGGGGGGAAGATTATCTGGTAGATTATCAGGACATTTGGCATGCAACACCTGAAGAGACATCCTTGGGCTGCATGTACCATGAGTCAGACTAATTATAGCCCAGAGCTGAGGTTTGTTCTCGTTTTTAGAGGTGGGTGGAGACCCGAGGGAGGATCTAGTGGAGGTCCACAGAGGTGACAGAGACCTGCAAAAGAGAGCTCTGAGGAGTTCATGGAAGCAACAGTAGGCCCCTCATAGCTGAATTCGTGTTCAGCTCTACCATGATCAAACAGTGTTCCTTTAGAGTCCCAAAGGGACTGTCCAGACTGAACTTCCACTGTGGGGCTTCAACTCTTTTCTGGCTATTTTGGTGTCAACACGGGCCCATCCAGAGCTGCCCACATGAGTCACCTTGAACTCCACCTGCTTTGCATTATTGCCTCTTGATTCTCTTCCCTGGAGGTTCTTCAGACATCTGGACTGCATTGTGGCATGACACACTTCTCATTTCCCCCACAAACATCCCTGATTGAAGGCAGATGACACCCGACCTTGAGCTCACCTTTAGGAATCTGTGCTAAGCCTGGTTTAGCACAGCTAGGTTATAGTATGGATGTTATTCCTATCTTCTAACCCTATGGGTCATGGATTATTTTCTAGAACTCCAGCTGTTGTACATTGCCAGGGAGATCAGAACCAGATTTAAATGGTGTTTAAGTTAAACATCTAGATAATTAGACCCTGAACTCAACTATTAAAAAGAAAAGACACACCTTTAGAAGTCCTTAAGAACAACATAGACACTCATCTGTCTTGGATGTTTAAATGAAATTCTCCACAAAAGATGATTTCTTGATGTTTCTTACAACACCAACAATGTAACTATATCCCAAACTTGAAGGTGCTGGCATTTCTCCTTTTACTTCCTTCTTTGTCCATGTTTTTGGGATCTTGGGACTGCAAAGGAGGTGAAAAATCTGCAAATAAACTGTAGCTACCATATAGATTTTTTCTAGGCTGGAAATGTCCCAGGAATTTTTAAATCTGATTAACTCATGCTTCATTTAAATGCATTTTACTGGTTTGAAGTAGAATTCATTGGCTTGATTCTTTTGGCATCTTCTTCAGTGTCTTCCATCATCTCCATCATCATCATCATTATTATGAAACTGGATTGAGCTCTCCCTCTATGATGGGCTCTGTGCTAAGTACTTTACATATATCTCTTAGAAATCTCACAATAACTCTCTTAGGTACATACTATTAGTGTCCCCATCTTGCATATGAGGAAACTGAGACTGAGGGAGGCTGTGAGCCTTGCCCACCAGTAATTATGGTATCTGTTTATTGGTCTCATGAATGGCATCTGATAAGGAATCCCTTTTCTGACTTGGGACTTCATATTTGTGGAGTGATTTTTACATTTCTTACATTCATTTCAAGTGAATGAAATGCCCTTAGCCCTTTCTCTCAAAGTGTCTTTCTCTATGTTACTTTCTCCTCCCTGCTCTTAAGGCCTACTAGCCTTTTCTCTCCTCTTGCTCTCTTTTCTCAATCACAATTTTATCCTCATCACCCCGTGTGGGGTTTCTAGACATCTTTCCTTCTATGCTTTTCTTCTTCCTGCCTATACAAAGTGTAGAGCACATGACATGGGTGCAGAGGAGCACTCTCTCATACAGGCCTGTATGAGAGGGGCCTTTATTGATTTTCTCTGTTTTTCTCTGTTTTCAATTTCATTCATTTTTTTAAGTAAACTGTATCCCCAATATGGGATTCGAACTCATGACCAAGATCAAGAGTTGCATGCTCTACCCACAGAGCCAGCCAGGTGCCCCTAGAGGGGCTTTTATTTGCAAGAAATCCCTAAGGGCTTTAATGGCAAAGAGAGAACTTTTCCCTGCTCTCAAAAACTATTGGACAAGTTTCCAAACTCCCAATGAAATAATTTATTTCTCAGGAAAAAAATATCCAACTATCTGGAACATTTTATGCACCTGACACCATCACATTAGTGGCATCAGATTACATATTCAGTAAGGACTTCTGCCACATGCTGTTGCAATTAACCACATGGGAATGTGCAGGCCAGGACCCTTCACAATTATTCAGTCAGTGCCATAGTACAACATACAGAGCAGTGAGAACTAAAAATGTCCTTGGAACAGAATGCTACATCTCATTAGGAAATGAAATTGTGACTTTCCTGGGAGTGACAGTTCTGGCAGGAAACGATGATGGCCCAGATTTCTAGTTATCACCAGTTAACTACTATAATCCTGCAACTCTATGTCAGGTGTTTGATAAAGAACTTCCAAGGAAACTTCAAGATGGTTTGACTGAAGCATGGCATAAAACAGTGCCTGTATATTTTGGATTCCTTATCAGCCATGAGAATCCAGTTGAGGGATGAGTATAAGGAATTCATTAGTCCTTAACCCAGACATTGCATTGAGATCAAGGGAGGTCGGTCAAATTGGAAATGTCTATGGTACCTGCCTCAAGACACCTAAAATAGCACCTAACAACTCTGCTTCTAGAACTTTCTCCCTACTTCCAACTTTCCAAAAGACCCCCTAACCCCTCAGGCTCCTTCCATGCTGCCAAGGGCTCCAGGTCATGTCCTCCTTCCCTGCCCAGAGTTCCAGATCTGGACCTACTTTTCTCTCTGTCTCCTACCACCTGCACCTGTTGAGGTCCTCATTCCTAACATGTGCTTCTGACTTAGTTTAGAACTGCTACTAATTAACTAGTGAAACAGAAATTTGAAAGCATTATTTTCTTACTAATCTTTGCTATCTTCTATCTTAGTTACAGTGGTATGAATTGACTAATAACTCTGCTTAGTGGTATAATATTAGAAAGTGGAAAAATACAATAGTTTAGAAATCCTGTAACGGAGTCCTTTGTCCTGTCTCCTGATCAGCTAAAGTCTTTGCATTGCTTTCAGAATATGTATGATATTAGTACTGCAGCAAAAGTCTGTTTTGTGCAACCATTATATAATCAATGCCAGTTGTCAAATTGTCGGCTTGGGAACAGGCACTGGTCATAAAGTGGTATAAGAGTGACTGGGCCACTGTCTGCAATTAATACCTCATAATCCACACAACTACCACCTGAGAGGATTAGAATGAAACATACTCTTTCCTACTTGTCAGTAGATGTTTAAGCATCTAGTAAGGATATTATTTATACTATTTCCACCTACCTGTTGTATAATATGGTGGAAACAGTGCTATATATTCATGAAACCTCTTTCCTTTTTTCTTCTAGGCCTAAAACTAAACCACATTTCCAGCCTCCTCTGAAGTTGGTTGAAGTCATATGACTGAGTTATGGCCAATAGAATGTAAGCAGATACAATGTAAGGTAACTGCTAGACCTAGCCCTTAAACCTCCTGTATATACTACCTCTTTCCCTTCTTACCCTCATTGGACTGTGATATGAGCACGAAATGAACTCTCCTTATTTCAGACATCCCCCCAAATATCAATGGGTTGTTACAACAATTATCCTGTTTAACAAATGTATTTCCCTTGTGTTCAGGAAGGTTCAGTGAGTACCGTTGAGATAATTGGTGCAGTCAGTGCCAGAGCACAAATTTAAAAAATTAATTACCATGGGGTTTGTTTGGCTTCAAGGTAGATGCCAATTACACCCTCAATTTGAAGTAGATTTTTAGCATATTGTTTTTGAGAAATATGTTTTTCTTACCATCTTCCTGTTTTCCTTCCTGAATAATAATGCCAAACATTCCTTGTGGGACTGTGCTCTTTCCGCCCACCTTTGTGGCCTGATGGGACCCCACTGCTCTGTGTAGGACATTCTACATCTACTCAGTGGTTTTCATCAGAGTGAATTCAAAGAAAAGGAATGTGGTGATGCAGGCAGTAAAGTAATTTCAGCCCCTCGGGTTCCTTGGCCTTTCACACAGAGCATACGTCTTCAGCCAGAACACTTAGGATTCAGACCCTGTGTGAGTGTACAGCATATGGGAGGGAGGGAATGACTTAAAACAGATGAGGGTTTTAAGTTCAGCCTGTGCTCAACAGTTAAATTTAATTTAGAGACTTCCCAAAACCTTCCTGAAGTTACAAAAGGGCCATGAGAAATCAGCTTCTTTCTTTTGTGGTTGAAGATTTAATTCTGCAGTTCATGGAGCTGCGTCAAAGTGCTTGCGTAACAGTGCAAGCTGCCACTGATGGAAATGAGGACGGGTTCTTCTCTGATGTTAAATACCTATGGTGATGCCACAAACATTCAGCCTCCACTATTGTGTTAGATGTGTGAGCCCTGCTCCCTGCCCCCAAAGCATTCAAAGATATGCTGTGAAACATCCACTGAAAATGCCTTAGAAAGGAAAATGCTAATGGTGGACCTGTTGCTTCAGAGGTTAAGCCTGAAAAAGCCCTTCCCTAGAAGGAAAGACTTGAGAGTCTCAGAGAAATGCCTGGGTAGAATTACAGGACTGAGAGGGGTGCTGAAGGTTGGAGACGGTTTCTGCTGAGATCACATTCCTTGCCTCTGTGTGGTCAGCGCATGCCTTTTTCAGCACCACAGAAAATCTGCCTGGTCCTGAATTGCTTCTCACAACTCCATTGTCAGTTTAGGATCATATCCTGAGAGACAGCAAGTTCTAGGACCCTGAACCCCTGTATACCTACTTGGTGTGCTGTACTATGTTTTTTTCTTTAATACGAAATAGTCTAAACTTGGAAGCTAGAAATATGGTTCCCATCCCATAATTAATTGGTTAGTCATGTGACCTAGAACAAGTCCTTTCTTCTCATTTACATCTGTGAATTGGAGAATCTGTTATATGAAGGCACATATTAAATATGCCTTGATCTGAAATCCCCTAACTCCTTTATTATTTATAAAAGCATTTGAAATGGAAAGGTCTCTACAGATGGTGCTCTCTAACCTAGGAGTACATCAAAATCACCAGGGAAGATTGCCTTTCTTTGTTAAGGTATAACCCAACATAGCCATTGGTTTTTAGTTACCTTTTCTTTAAGATAGAACTTACATGCAATAAAATACACAGATCTTAAGTGTACAGTCAACATATTTTGACAAATATATGCACCTCAGTCCAGACATAGCGTTACCATTACCCCAGAAGTTTCTCTTGTGGCTCCTTCCCTGTTAACCACCCCACCCGACTCCCAACACTGACAGTCAAACAATCTTGATTTCTGTCACCATCTAAATGGAATCAAATGTATATATTCCTTAATATGTGGCTTCTTTCACTCATAATGTCTGTGAAAATCAGTAAGTCTTTCTTTTTTATTGTTTGAGTATGCCATTGGATGAATAGACCTGCTATGAATTGAATTGTGCCTCTCAAAGTTCTTATGTTGAAATGCTAACACCCAATGTGATATTATTTGGAGACAGGATCTTTAAGAGGTAATTCAGGTTAAATGAGGTCATAAGGATGGAGTCCTCATCAAATAGGACTGGTGTCCCTATAAGAAGAGGAAGGAAGAGATCTCTCTCTCTCTGTCTGAGTGCAAGCACCAGGGAAAGACCATGTGAGGATAAAGTGAGAATGCAGCTGTTTACAAGCCAGGACTTAATTACCAGGACTTAATTGGTCAGAACCTTGATTTTGGACTTCCCAGCCTCCAAAACTGTGGGAAATATATTTCTGTTGTTTAAGTCACCCAGTCTATGGTACTTTGTTATTTGGAAAAATTTCAGCAAGTACTTATTTAAATATATTTCTGTCTCATTCTTTCCTCACCTTTTGGGACTCCAATTATATGTATGTTAGACCTCTTGATATTTTCTCACAGGTTATTGGCAGTCAGTTCTTTTTAAAAATATTACTTTGTTTCAGCTTGAAAAATTTCTTTTGACCTATCTTAAGTTTACTAATTCTTTCTTAAGTAATACCCAAATTTCTATTAGCATACTCAATGAATTTCTTTATTTTATATACATATATGTGTATCTATATACACATACATACATTGAATTTTTCAGCTGAAGAATTTCCACTTGGTTCTTTTTTAATAGTTTTCATTTCTTTCCTAGTTTACCCCACCTATCATCCTTAATATCTGTATTCCTTGTAAATTCTTTAATACATTCATAATATTTTTAAGTATTTGTTGACTAATTCTTACAACAGAATCATCTCTGTGTCTGCTTCCGTTTGCTGTGTTTTCTCTTGGCTTTAGTTCACACTTTTCTCCCCCCACCCCCTTCCTCCTTATTGCATTCTGAACATTATGTAAAACAAAATTTTGGATTCCAAATGTCATACTATTTTATATTGTTTATTTCTCTTTTCTCTGTATGGTAGTTTTATGGTGGTTACAGTAAAGTAAAGTATTAATAGTTTTGACTTCTCCTACAGTCAGTTTAGGTGGGGCTGGGTCATAGCTTTAATTAGATTGACTTCATCTGTGATTAATATAACACTCTGAATTTATTTAAGTTTATAATTTCCATCTGACTATTTGTACATTAGAATTTTATTGAAAGACATAATGACTGCTCTGTATACTTGAAAAGGAATAAGTTCCAAAAATTCTTCTGATCACAGTTTCAGTCAGAACAAGAACGTCAACCACAATGTAAATATACTGAATATCCACCATGTTATAGACATTGAATTATGTTCTGGGAATGTAAAAAGCTATATGGACGTTCTTTGCCTTAAAGAGCATTAAAATCTAGTTGTAGAAATAGGCCAAACACCTAAAAGCTCATATAGTATGGTAAAAATAGATTTTACAATATGCCAAATGAGTGAGACCAGCAATAATTATAGTTCTGTGAAAGAAATATTCACAAAGAGCTGTGGTGATTAGAAGAGATTTCATGTGGGAGATAAGACTTTAAATGGATCTAAAAGAAAGTATAGAGTAATTGAGGCAGGGTCAGGGAGACCTTTTTGTGAGAGAGGATGCCATGAACAAAACTTGGTGCATATTTAAGAAGAGGAGAGAAGAGTATAAAGTTTGGAAAATGCCATATTTTGGGGGATCTAGGAATTTGGCTTTACATGGGCGTTAACGCAAAGCCAAAGACCAATTATTAATGTGTTAGCCATTTTCCCTGCTCTGTATCATGGTGGGGCTAATCCCACAGACTGGATTTGGCATGTAAAATTGGAGAATGGGTGTAAAAGAAAGCCAGAATTTTTTCCCCTCTTTCTTTTTCTTAAACTTCTCCCACAACAGCTGGATCACTTCCATGGCATCTCTTCTTACCTCCCCCTAGGTGACCCTGGCCTCTGAGTCATGATAGCACTGCCTGTCCCTTTTTCTCTCAGTTTGGGACCTTAGTAGCTTCCTGATATCACTAATGACTGAGTTACTTCACTGAGCCTTAACAAACTTCTCATCCTCTTCAATTGCTATTATAATGAAGTATCTGCATTAAATTCCTTCTATTTTATTTTTTTTAAGATTTTATTTAAGTAGTCTCTACACACAATGTAGGGCTTGAACTCACAACCCTGAGATCAAGAGTCACATGCTCCACTGACTAAGCCAGCCATTCACCCCCTTTCTATTTTAATATAGCCATAGTGGTTTGTTTTCCTGATTGGATCTGGTTAGATCTGGGGATATGATTATAAGTAACTTCCACTTTATGTATCATATTTATACTTCAGAGTTTTGAAAATGTTATGACATATTACTTTGCAATAAGAATAAAGCAACACTTTTTAAGAAAATTAACATGAATGCAGTGTATAAAATGAATTGCACTGTATGGTAACTTAACACAATTTAAATAAAAATAAAACAAAGTGAATTGAAATTAGGAAATATTAGATAGAATTTATATAAGCCCTATGTATAAATAGTTCTATAAGTTGTAATTGTAGAAATTGAAGAGAAAAACATACTGGATGGCTATACAAAGGACAGAAGGAGCCACAAGAGCAGCGATTCCAAACCAGGGGAGTGTGTAAAAACTACTTGGGGAGTTTTTGAAAAATACACATCTTGGGTATCATCCTGACCAACTGAATCAAATATCTGAGGCTGGATCCAGGCATGACTACTTTGAAATGACTTCATGAATGGTGCTTGTCCACTCCATACTTATCCATTATCCTCCCATTAGCACAGAGAAGCTTTAGACATGAGGGAACCACTAGGGAGAAGAGCAGGTTCGCTAGGAGAAAAGCCCAGAAGAACTAGAGGTGAAAGAGTAGGGAGGCAAAGGGGGAACAATCAAAACTGCTAAGCAAAATAACGCGTACTAAATTTATGTCTGGAAATTAACATTTAATAGAAAGATTTTATAAAAGTATTTCATGTTTATCCTAACGCATTATTAGCTCTACAAAAGCAAAATTCTCAAAAGTATTAATGTAGCAGAGAACTAGGGGGAAAAATAGTCTTAAAGACAAAGATTTTGTCTATCTGAATGCTATCTAAAAACACCAAATGAAAGAAAGGGACTCTGTTTAGAGCAGGTGATTTTCTAAACCACAAGAACGATGAGGAAGATCCAATAAACAACAGCATTTTAAATGGCAAATTAGAATGAATAAATAAATGACCTTCCCAAGGGAAAACTGGCTCCTTTGAAATTTTAGCAAATAGAGTTATAATTGCCAGATTTCCTTATTTATGGAAAACTAAGCTTCATTAATATTGAACTTGCCAGTTATCTACATGAGCAACAGAGATCTTAATGAAAAGAGATTCAATAATTAACATTTAACCCTTCATTAAAACATATGAATAGCAAGAAAAAATCAACATAGTCTTGAATTCCACAAACATAAAAATAATCTTTTATTATCAGAGCACCATTTATGGGAAGTTCAATAGACATTTTATGAAAAGCATCTAACGAGGGAGCTCTATGTTTAATTGATGTGAAAAGCTTTATTTAATAAGACACTGGAAACCCTATCCACAAACCTAACAAAAAATACCAGAATCTCTAAGCCAGACAAAGAAGCAATCTAATGAGTAGGTGTTCTCCATAGGGACTGACCCAGGGTTGAGCAAACCTCTAAGAAATCCACACTACAGCTCTCACAGTCTGGCCTCCCACCCCCAAGGTCATTGTGAGGAACAGCTCCTCTCCCAATTAAACATGCATCGAGGCTCTGGCCTCTGTGCCATACACAACAGATACCCCATGCAGGTGCAGTGCCAGTGTGCGTTAGGAGGCTGTTCCCATTTGAAAGCCTCAAAATTGGGCTGGTAGGGAATAAAACAGTGGTGGGAGAGACAGATTGGAGCCCATAGGACTCTGCAGTGCCTTGGGGAGGTGAGAATGAAGGACACAGGAAATTTAGGTTACTCTAAGGCAGTGCTTCCCAAACTTGGTTAGATGCCAAACCCCTATTGGTCTGTTTGGTTCTAACATGTAAAGCTAGAATCTGCTTTACCAGCAGAAAATATGACTATTTTATAGAAATACATTTTGTGTGCACAAATAAAAATACATGTATATAAATACATATACACAATACAGAATGATTATTGCCATCTGCCTGGCGAAACAAGTTGTACACTAAGCACGAGGGACTATTTCTCAGTTTTCCTATTACCATTTCTTGGCTTGTTCATTTTGTCTGCTAGTGTTCACAACCAGGCAAGGCATCACAAGTGCCAGTGGTTTGAGAAATAATTTGTGAGAGAAAAACATAAAATCAAGGAGATCCTTCATTAGCTGACATTTTTCTGAGAATGGGGAAAAGACTGCTAGACTGCTACAATTATATTTTAGTGAGTAGTAGCATGGTCCACCATAAGAAACACCCAGAATTTGTTAAGACCCTTAGACTGTAAATGACTGAAACCTACTTGAGCTGGCGGAAATACAAAATGGGGAAATTACTAGAGGAATAAAGGGTACCTTTTGGGATACAAAGACAGGGATGAAATGAAGATTCACAAATTTCTGGAACCAAAAACTGCAAAGCCAGGAGGAATCTCTCTCCATCTGTTACCACTGTTTCCTCTGCCTGTCTCATTCTTCCCTCCCTCTCTCTCTGACTCTCCCTCTCCCCCCCAACACACTAACAGACACACACACACACACACACATATACACATACACATTCACAAAGCAGTTGTATATTGTAAATTTCACAACTCCTAAGGCTATCAGAGATAGGATCCCTTGTTTGCTGCAAGTGTAAGTGTGCGCCTGGCTCACTACACTCACATTTTCAATCATTTTCTGAACTCCACTTTGGGACTGCCTTCCAATGGACTCCTGAGAAACAATGGAGTGTACATCATTTTCTTCATTATCATCAAATCCTTGATCCTTTATGCAAATTACTTTTCTTAAAAAATGCTTCAGCTATGCATGTTTTAGGTTATGACAATGGCAACAGAAATAGGCTAAGGTCTTATTCTTATGCATTTGTTAGGAAGGTACGAACTAGATGCAGACTTGAGCTCTGTGAGCATTTAGGATTTCAGATTGCCTTACAGGGTAGCTGAGAGAGCTGCTGTCCTCCCCACAGTGATGATAGATCCTCAGAACAGCAGCTCATAGCCCCCAGCATCCCCTAATACAGGGCTTCCCACACTTGGACTTTCCTATCAGCAGACAAAAAGCTACTATGTCCTCAGGACAGGACTAAGAAGCCAGGTGAGTGATGTCTAATGCCTGGAGGAGGGAGCCAGGCAGCCGCAGAGCTAGCTCAGCCTGCAGAGCCCAGGGCGAAGGATTACACTGCTTCTGTGGCTCCAGACTTGTCCATATTCACAAAGAATTTCAAGTGAAAGAGTGACCCGATGTTGAATACTGTAATCCATCAGTTGGCACTGTCACATCTAACTTACCTGTGAGCATTGAGCAGCCTAAGCAGATTAGGCAGCTGTCATGCACTGTAGGTGAGGAAAGCTCCAGTCATCCATAAGACCTATGACTTTTCTAAGCTTCCGGAGGGAGTTGCCTTGCTTTGCTGGGGGTTTATTTTGGCTGGGGGAGAAAACGATAAAAAAGATGATTGAAGTGTGGAAACTAACAAATGGCTGCTTTGTACAGAAGGGAAATACCTTAGGTTGTATTTCAAGTATGTGTCTGGTGACTCTTAACTAGATGGTCAATGCACCAAATGCCTTTGGGTAGAATTGAAAAATTGTAGATCCTCTTGTTCATGTGTATATGCCCTATGATACAGATGTTAACTTGAGTGGTGTCATACATGCCATGTCCCTTGTCACATTTCCTGAATATCCCAGGTTATAAATGCCATTGAGGGGTTTCCCACTTAGATCCTGGTGGGTCAGAATCCTGATTCTCTTTCTAACTGGAGAGCCTCTGCAGGCTAGCTTTATGCCCAGGCACACAGAGGTGTGACGTAACAGGCAAGAAAATCCCACAGGCCTAAAAACATTTCCATATCATCTGTCACATGCCTGAGGTTTCTGCATATCTCTCTTCCTTTGTGGTAATGCTTCTGGAACCTCATCCTTTCTGTCCCCACTACCACTTCCCTGGGCCATCACAATCAGTTCTCAGCTCAGTCTCTGCTTCCAGTCTTTCCCCCAGACTAATCTATTCCAGAACACGCTGTTAGAGGCACCTCTTCAAACACATTTCTGGTATGTAACACCCTTGCCTAAGAGCCATCATCTGGTGACACGGTAGGTACCATTCTGTGCACAAAACCTTCTCTGACTGTTATTCAAAGCCCTTGTCAATGTGACAGTAGCATCACTCTACAGTGTTTGCCCTTATTACTCCCCTTCACTTATATGTACGCACCAAATAAACTTTATTATTTTATTTCTGGAGTACAGTCTACATTTGCCTGTGTATCTTTGTTTCTCTTGCTTCCTTGGTCTCACCCTCACTCCAAATTCTCTGTCATTTGAATTCCCATTGATCCAGTCTCAAGAATGCCATTTCCTGAGGGCTAGTAATATGATAATGTAGGTTGTGCCCTTTGTAAACGATTAAAAAGTCTATAGCTGTAAGAATGCAAAACATTGTTTACAAATACTCTAATCTGGGAAGTTGTATTCATTTGCTAGTGATGTCTTAACACAGTACCACAAACTGAGTGACTTAAACAACAGATATTTGTTGTCTCACTGTTCTAGAAGCTAGATGTCCTGGTCTAGCAAGGCCGTTTTGCATCTGAAGGCATTAGGGAAGGATTAGTTCCAAGCTTCTCTTCCAGCTTCTGGTAATTTGTCGACTTGTGGCAACGTAACTCCAGTCTTCACATGGCAGTCTCAGTGTGTCTGTCTTTTTGTGCACATCTCCCCCTTTTTCTAAAGATACCAGTCCTATTGGATTAGGGCCCACCCTAATGACCTCATTTTAATTTGATAATCTCTCTCAAGACCCTACTTCCAAATAAGGTCACATTCTAAGGTACCAGGGGTTAGAATGCCAACAGATCTTTTTTTTTGCAAGACATAATTAAACATATAAAAAATATTGATGAATAATGAAACTTTGATCAATGTTTTGGCCAAAAGAAAGGTCTTAGATTGTGGGAGAACATTCTTTTATCACCAAAACCAGAATCATAAAAATGCAGGCAGAAAACTCTGTTGACCCAGTAGTCAACAGTGCCAGGGAGCTTCCGCCTCACGGCTCCTGCAGATCAGTCTATATGCTCACGACATCTCAAAATGTGAAGGATTATCCTTCTCTGCCTACAGATTCAAGGGGACAAAGCCTTCTGCTAAAGAAAGAAACACTGTAAGGGAATACACCATTGAGAAGCTATCATAAAGAAGACCAAGAAAGTCTTAGTATCACCCCTGTATACTTTGAGCATACTTAGTGGTACTCACAAAACAATATCACATTCAGGTGGCCTAACACTATGGGTCTCAACCTGGTCACACATTAGAATCAAGTGCTGGTGTCTTACCTCTCCACCTGCCTCAGACACTGATTTAAGAGTGTGGGATAGGGGCGCCTGGGTGGCACAGCGGTTAAGCGTCTGCCTTTGGCTCAGGGCGTGATCCTGGCGTTATGGGATCGAGCCCCACATCAGGCTCCTCTGCTGGGAGCCTGCTTCTTCCTCTCCCACTCCCCCTGCTTGAGTTCCCTCTCTCGCTGGCTGTCTCTATCTCTGTCGAATAAATAAATAAAATCTTAAAAAAAAAAAAAAAGAGTGTGGGATAGATCTGAGTTTGGGATGAAGCCAGGCTTGAGAACCACTGATGTAGGCCCTAGATGCTAGGGTAAGATCGTCCTAAATACTTCAGTATTTAGGACAGTGCCCACCTATGGCTATGAGTGACAAATGAAGTTTATACTACTTTTGTAGCATTTGGATAAATTAGTTAAGAGGAAGCATCCACAGTAATTTTTCTCAGCATCCTTGACAGCACATTGTCCAAGTTGTTGAGGCTGTGATGTATTTCTTAGGATTTCTGAGATAATCATGAGGCCCTAGGTTATAAAAATATATTCCTTACTGGTTGAGCTTTCTAGTCAACATAGTGCGATATCTTCTTTGTCTCTTAAGAACTAATTGAATGAAACCAATAGAAATCAGTGCTCCAAACATTCTCCTCTTAGTAAAAATCTTCAAATTTTTCATTGAATGCACTGAGGAATTAGAAGCTTATAAGAGGGAGCGATTATATCAAGTTACTTTAAAGCTGAAAGTGTTTATTTTGCTTGATGGGAAGGGAGTGAAGGAATTCTTGAGCATCTTACCAAATAAATTATCGTAGAACCAGTGGCCCACACCAGAAAAATTACATTTTTGGCTATTGGTAACTTATTGGCAACTTTGTTATTTGGTAAAACCTTGTGACATTTAGGGGCGCCTGGGTGGCACAGTGAGTTAAACATCTGACTCTTGAGGAGTTAAGATGGCGGAGGAGTAGGAGACACCGTTTTCAGCCGGTCCTCCGAGTCGAGCTGGATAGGTACCAGACCAGCCTAAACAACCACGGAACCAGCCTGAGACACAGGAAGACGCATCTGGATCTCTACAAATGAACATCTCCAGCGCTGAGTATTGAGAGGCTGAAATCTGGCCGCCGCTGCTCTGACTAACAGAAAAAGCAAACCAAACTGCCAATCAAGAAGCCCACAACCCGGGCGCCTGGGTGGCGCAGTCATTGAGCGCCTGCCTTCGGCTTAGGGCGTGATCCCGGCGTTCCGGAAAGGAGTCCCTCATCGGGCTCCTCCGCTGGGAGCCTGCTTCTTCCTCTCCCACTCCCCTGCTTCTGTTCCCTCTCTCGCTGGTTGGCTGCCACATAAATAAATAAATAAAATCTTTAAAGAAGAAGCCCACATCCCTAAGATCCCTATAAAACAAGGGGCACGGCCTGGGACCCAGTCAATAATTTGGGCTCTGGAAACCCCGCAACCTCTCTTCATCAGAATGACAAGAAGGAGAAGCCCCCCCCAGCAAAGAAAAGACAGTGATTCTGTGGCCTCTGCCACAGAAATAATGGATATGGATGTAACCAAATTATCAGAAATGGAATTCAGAGTAACGATGGTCAAAATGATGAGTAGAATTGAAAAAACTATTAACGAAAAGGTTACTGAGAATATAGAATCCCTAAGGACAGAAATGAGAGCGAATCTGACAGAAATTAAAAATTCTATGAGCCAAATGCAGGCAAAACTAGAGGCTCTGACGGCCAGGGTCGCAGAAGCAGAGGAACGGGTTAGTGAATTGGAGGATGGGTTAATAGAGGAAAAAATGAAAATAGAAGATGGTCTTAAAAAAATCCACGCCCACGAATGTAGGTTACGGGAGATTACTGACTCAATGAAACGATCCAATGTTAGAATCATCGGCATCCCCGAGGGGGTGGAGAAAAACAGAGGTCTAGAAGAGATATTTGAACAAATTGTAGCTGAAAACTTCCCTAATCTAGCAAGGGAAACAAACATTCGTGTCCAAGAGGCAGAGAGGACCCCTCCCAAGCTCAACCACGACAAACCTACGCCACGTCACGTCATAGTGCAATTCGCAAATATTAGATGCAAGGATACAGTATTGAAAGCGGCCAGGGCAAAGAAATTTCTCACGTACCAAGGCAAAAGCATCAGAATTACGTCAGACCTGTCTACACAGACCTGGAATGAGAGAAAGGGTTGGGGGAGCATATTTAAAGCTCTTTCAGAGAAAAACATGCAGCCAAGGATCCTTTATCCAGCAAGGCTGTCATTCAGAATTGATGGAGAAATAAAGACATTTCAGAATCGCCAGTCACTAACCAATTTTGTAACCACGAAACCAGCCCTACAGGAGATATTACGGGGGGTTCTATAAAAGTAAAAAGGCCCCAAGAGTGATACAGAACAGAAAGTCACAGCCAATACAAACAAAGACTTTACTGGCAACATGGCAACATTAAAATCATATCTCTCAGTAATCAGTCTTAATGTAAATGGTTTGAACCATCCCATAAAACGCCACAGGGTTGCAGATTGGATAAAAAGAAATGACCCATCCATTTGCTGTCTACAAGAGACTCATTTCGAACCCAAAGATGCATTCAGACTGAGAGTAAGGGGATGGAGTACCATCTTTCACGCAAATGGACCTCAAAAGAAAGCTGGGGTAGCAATTCTCATATCAGATAAATTGGATTTTAAACTACAGACTATAGTTAGAGATGCAGAAGGGCACTATATTATTCTTAAGGGAAGTATTCAACAAGTGGATATGACAATTATAAATATATATGCCCCCAACAGGGGAGCAGCAAGATACACAAGCCAACTCTTAACCAGAATAAAGAGACATATAAATAAAAATACATTAATAGTAGGGGACCTCAACACTCCACTCTCAGAAATAGACAGAACACCCTGGCAAAAACTAAGCAAAGAATCAAAGGCTTTGAATGCCATACTCGACGAGTTGGACCTCATAGATATATATAGAACACTACACCCCAGAACCAAAGAATACTCATTCTATTCTAATGCCCATGGAACATTCTCAAGAATAGACCATGTTCTGGGACACAAAACAGGTCTCAACCGATACCAAAAGATTGAAATTATCCCCTGCATATTCTCAGACCACAACGCTCTGAAATTGGAACTCAACCACAAGGAAAAATTTGGAAGAAACTCAAACACTTGGAGACTAAGAACCATCCTGCTCAGGAATGACTCGATAAACCAGGAAATCAAAAATCAAATTAAACAATTTATGGAGACCAATGAGAATGAAAATACAACAGTCCAAAACCTATGGGATACTGCAAAGGCAGTCCTAAGGGGGAAATACATAGCCATCCAAGCCTCACTCAAAAGAATAGAAAAATCTAAAATGCAGTTTTTATATTCTCACCTCAAGAAGCTGGAACAGCAACAGAGGGACAGGCCTAATCCACGCACGAGGAAGCAGTTGACCAAAATTAGAGCTGAAATCAATCAAGCAGAAACCAGAAGTACAGTAGAGCAGATCAACAGGACTAGAAGCTGGTTCTTTGAGAGAATCAATAAAATTGACAGACCACTGGCAAGACTTATCCAAAAGAAAAGAGAAAGGACCCAGATTATTAAAATTATGAATGAAAAAGGAGAGGTCACGACGAACACCATTGAAATTGGAAGGATTATTAGAAATTTTTATCAACAGCTATATGCCAATAAACTAAGCAATCTGGAAGAGATGGAATCCTTCCTGGAAACCTATAAACTACCAAGATTGAAACCGGAAGAAATTGATTCCTTAAACAGGCCAATTAATTATGAAGAAATTGAGTCAGTGATAAACAACCTTCCAAATAACAAAACTCCAGGCCCGGACGGTTTTCCTGGGGAATTCTACCAAACATTCAAAGAAGAAATAATACCTATTCTCCTAAAGCTATTTCAAAAAATAGAAACAGAAGGAAAGCTACCAAACTCATTCTATGAGGCCAATATTACCTTGATCCCCAAACCAGGCAAAGACCCCCTCAAAAAGGAGAATTACAGACCGATTTCCCTAATGAATATGGACGCCAAAATCCTCAACAAGATACTTGCTAATAGAATCCAACAGTACATTAAAAGGATTATCCATCACGATCAAGTGGGATTCATACCTGGGATGCAAGCGTGGTTCAATATTCGCAAATCAATCAGCGTGATACATCATATCAACAAGAAAAGACTCAGGAACCATATGATCCTCTCAATCGATGCCGAAAAAGCATTTGACAAAATACAGCATCCTTTCCTGATTAAAACCCTTCAGAGTGTAGGAATAGAAGGTACATTTCTCAATCTCATAAAAGCCATCTATGAAAAGCCTACTGCAAATATTATTCTCAATGGGGAAAAGCTGGAAGCCTTTCCCTTAAGATCAGGAACTCGACAAGGATGCCCACTCTCGCCACTATTATTCAACATAGTACTAGAAGTCCTTGCAACAGCAATCAGACGACAAAAAGGGATCAAAGGTATTCAAATTGGCAAAGAAGAAGTCAAAATGTCTCTCTTTGCAGATGACATGATACTCTATATGGAAAACCCAAAAGAAGCCACTCCCAAACTATTAGAAGTTATAGAGCAATTCAGTAACGTGGCGGGATACAAAATCAATGCTCAGAAATCAGTTGCATTTCTATACACGAATAACGAGACCGAAGAAAGAGAAATTAGGGAATCCATCCCATTTACAATAGCACCAAAAACCATACGTTACCTTGGAATTAACTTAACCAGAGACGTAAAGGACCTATATTCTAGAAACTATAAATCACTCTTGAAAGACATTGAGGAAGACATAAAAAGATGGAAAGATATTCCATGCTCATGGATTGGAAGAATTAACATAGTTAAAATGTCCATGCTACCCAGAGCAATCTACACTTTCAATGCTATCCCGATCAAAATACCGAGGACATTTTTCAAAGAACTGGAACAAATAGTCCTTAAATTTGTATGGAAACAGAAAAGGCCCCGAATCTCCAAGGAACTGTTGAAAAGGAAAAACAAAGCTGGGGGCATCACAATGCCGGATTTCGAGCTGTACTACAAAGCTGTGATCACAAAGACAGCATGGTACTGGCACAAAAACAGACACATAGACCAATGGAACAGAATAGAGAGCCCAGAAATGGACCCTCGGCTCTTTGGGCAACTAATATTTGATAAAGCAGGAAAAAACATCCGGTGGGAAAAAGACAGTCTCTTCAATAAATGGTGCTGGGAAAATTGGACAGCTACATGCAAAAGAATGAAACTTGACCACTCTCTCACACCATACACAAAAATAAACTCCAAATGGATGAAAGACCTCGATGTGAGACAGGAATCCATCAAAATTCTAGAGGAGAACATAGGCAGCAACCTCTACGACATCGGCCAAAGCAACCTTTTTCATGACACATCCCCAAAGGCAAGAGAAACAAAAGATAAAATGAATTTATGGGACTTCATCAAGATTAAAAGTTTCTGCACAGCCAAGGAAACAGTCAGAAAAACTAAGAGGCAGCCCACGGAATGGGAGAATATATTTGCAAATGACACTACAGATAAAGGACTGGTATCCAAGATCTACAAAGAACTTCTCAAACTCAATACACGAGAAACAAATAAACAAATCAAAAAATGGGCAGAAGATATGAACAGACACTTTTCCAATGAAGACATACAAATGGCTAACAGACACATGAAAAAATGTTCAAAATCATTAGCCATCAGGGAAATTCAAATCAAAACCACACTGAGATACCACCTTACGCCAGTTAGAATGGCAAAAATAGACAAGGCAAGAAACAACAATTGTTGGAGAGGATGTGGAGAAAGGGGATCCCTCCTACATTGTTGGTGGGAATGCAAGTTGGTACAGCCACTCTGGAAAACAGTGTGGAGGTCCCTTAAAAAGTTAAAAATTGAGCTACCCTATGATCCAGCCATTGCACTACTGGGTGTTTACCCCAAAGATACAGACGTAGTGAAGAGAAGGGCCATATGCACCCCAATGTTCATAGCAGCAATGTCCACAATAGCTAAATTGTGGAAGGAGCCGAGATGCCCTTCAACAGATGACTGGATTAAGAAGTTGTGGTCCATATATACAATGGAATATTACTCAGCTATCAGAAAGAACGAGTTCTCAACATTTGTTACAACATGGACGGCACTGGAGGAGATAATGCTAAGTGAAATAAGTCAAGCAGAGAAAGACAACTATCATATGATTTCTCTCATCTATGGAACATAAGAACTAGGATGATCGGTAGGGGAAGAAAGGGATAAAGAAAGGGGGGGTAATCAGAAGGGGGAATGAAACATGAGAGACTATGGACTATGAGAAACAAACTGAGGACTTCAGAGGGGAGGGGGGTGGGGGAATGGGATAGACCGGTGATGGGTAGTAAGGAGGGCACGTATTGCATGGTGCACTGGGTGTTATACACAACTAATGAATCATTGAGCCTTACATCGGAAACCGGGGATGTACTGTATGGTGACTAACATAATATAATAAAAAATCATTAAAAAAAAAAAAATCTGACTCTTGATTTTGGCTCAGGTCATGATCCCAGGGTTGTGGGATGGAGCCCTGACGAACATGGAATCTGCTTGAGATTCTCTCCCTCTGCCCTTCCCCCCTCTTGTGTGCATGCGCGCGCGCTCTCTCTCGCTCTCTCTCTCAAATAAATAAATAAATCTTAAAAAAACCTTATGAAGTTTATAAACTTATCCTGAAGTCATGATTATTAAATTTTCACGTAAACTGCATTCAACTCTGGTGCTTGTCAAAAGTAGAAATAACCAGGCCCTGTCTTTCTAATCCCCAGGTTTAGGTATTGATCCCCTTCACTGGGCTGCAAGTTCTTGAGAACTAGGACCATGCTTTATCCTTCTCTCACTAAGAGTAACAAGTATGAGATCAAGCATGTAAAAGGTACTCAGGGAGTGTTTGATATGAATGCAGTCACTCTACTCCTTTCTGTTCTTGCTAGAACCAGGGAGAGGGAAGAAATGGGAATGAGCTAATAAGTAAAAGCATTTGGTATTCTGGACCTGCCCTAAAAAATTAAAGTGCAGAAAATCAAGAGTGGTATTTCCAGATTAATCAATTAATCAATCACAGGTGACAGGACAGTGAAAAACATAGAAACACCTCCTCTGGAGAAGCCTAGCAGACTAGCACTACTTCACTTATTTTATATATGCATGTATTGGTGTTCTATTATAAACTATGTTTTTAATAATTAATAGGAGAAAATATATGATGTCACAGTTTCTTTCTAGACACCTCTACCTCATCTACCTATATTAGCAAATTGATTAGTAAACTCCTAGTTGTGTGCTGGTGTTTTTGTTACATGTTTCTCACAACTCATAAGAGACACAAAGTAAAGAAAGTGATTTTCTTTTCTGGCCATAGCACCTGGTGACCCAGGATTCTGTTCCCATGAATTTGACATTGAAATCCCACAAAAGGAATACTCTTGCACATTCAAATATTAGGTTAACTGATGGTGTCAACAGCTGAGCAAGTATTTAATATGCCTGAAGAACTCTCCCTCAGTCCCATTGTGTTGGGTCCCTTCTAATTCATTTAGAGACATTCTGCAGTGATTATAAAAGGAGTTAGGTATTACAGCAATTTAAGACTACCTTGTTGACAACTCAGCAACAATCTATGATTCTTTAAAATGTGTTTATAAATTGAATTCATGAGATAACCAATATTTTACAGAATGTTACAGTAATGTAAAGAAAATTTTTGAGGATTTGAACCTCTCAATCATTTAGAAATAGGTTATACTACTTATGAATTAAAATTAAGAATTAAAAAAAAAAACAAGATTCAAAGTTCTCTCCAATAGTTTGTACCAAGAAACTCTTTCTGAGGAGCCAAGACATTGTGTATATTTAAAAATTGTTTCAAAAGAACTTTAAGATCAAATTGTTTACTAAATCCAAACTGCTTCTTTCCTTCTCCTATGCCCTTTTATACTCACCAGAATTTATAAATTTCTGCTATAATTTAATTTTCCATGGTAACTTTTGAAGTTGTTAATAACAATCTGCTTGCATACAGCATAAACTGAATCACATTGAGAAATTCGCCACTGCTTTTTAACTACTCAATGCATTTTTAATGGAAAAATATTTTATTGATATCTAAGTTCAGAGATAGTTCATTTATTATAGGGCTTACGTTCAATAAACTCTAATACCATGGGTTTAAAAGCTTCAGTCTGATTATTCCATTATGGCTAAAATAATATTTAAGACCTTTATCTGGTTTCTCTATTTTCGGCATCAACCTGCTGAATTATCTTTTCATAATTAATAATATGCTAAAGAGATCTCATCAAGCCAAGAATTGATATTGTTGCCTGATTGAGGGCAAAAAATCTGTATAGAATGTTTCAGAATCAAATAATAGCAAAATACAGATACTGTTTCATATTACTTTTTTTAATATAGTTTTTTTATTTTAATGCCAATATAATTAATATACAGTGTTATATTAGTTTCAGGTATACGATGTAGTGATTTGGTAATTCTGTGCGTTACTCAGTGCTCATCATGATAAGTGTACTCTTAATCTCCTTCACCTGTTTCACCCACCGCCCCCCCTCCATCTCCCCTCTGATAAGCATCAGTTTGTTCTCTGCAACAAGCCTGTTTTGGGGATTGTCTCTTTTTTTCTTTGTTCATTTTGTTTGTTTCTTAAATTCCACATATGAGTGGAACCATATGGTATTTGTCTTTCTCTAACTTATTTCACTTAGCATTATACTTGATATTACATTTTTTTCAAATGTACTGCTCTGGTGGTCATGAAACGTCAATTTTTCATCACCACAAACACAACCATCACAGAAACTATATTTTGCCATTTCAGGCTATTTCCTAAAATGCATAGTGATTATTTATGGATTGATGGAAACCTATTCCCACTTCAGTTCCTTTATCCTTCTCCTGAGGGAAAAGGCTGCTGTAGACCATGGGCAAGAGAGCCTCAGGCTTTGTGGGAACCTTGGGCGAGAGAATTTTGACCGCCAGTCAGCATGAATGACTGCAGATAATCAGACACTCTCCTGCTTACCACAAACTAATGGATTCTGGGAGAGTTTGGCTCCGAAACATATCTGGACCCTAGAGAGGAAGATCACATATGGTCTCCTGTAAATATCCTGCCCTTGCTGAAATAGATATTGTTGAAAACACCTGAAAGTTCAAACTGTAAGGTTTTAAAAATGACTATACTTCACAGTGTTTTAAATTTTTAGTTATAATCATGTCACTAAATTCTTAGTGATACCTTAGAAGAATCAAGCAAAAGTGTGTGTGAGGATCACAGTTTGTCCTGGAGTCAGAGTAGAAAGTAAATCTTTAAATATCTCTTTGAGACCCTTATTGAAATAGATGCATTCACTCATGCAGTCTCATTTTCCAATTTGAGGAGCATCACAGGTGGCTTTTTATATACCTTCTGAGTTCTTGTTTCTCTTTTGGGCCCTTCCTTTGTTGGATGATGATTTTCTTAAATCAAGAGTGAGAAGAAAGAATGAAATCTATGCTGTTCACTCCTTTATGTCTTTCCAAACTATCAGTAAGTAAATGAGTGAATCTCTTCCTCTGTGGAATTTGGTACAAGTTACAGAGACAGAAATAAAGAGAGCAACATAAAACATAAGGTCAGAGAAGTAAGTGCATTGTATCACAGCCACTGAGATTTATTTATATTTTATTATTTACTGGAAAAGGGAAAACTCATGAGAAATGGATTCTTAATCCCATGCAAGAGGAAAATGTGATGTGGAAGCATGTTACAGAAGAGAATTGTCTAATGTCCTAAATTCTTCCCTGCATATATTAAGGGTCTTGACAGACCTGAGCTAAACAGTTTATCCCTGTGGGAGCATCCATTCTATGAATTTTTGTTCTCTCCTATCACAGAACTATAACAGTAACAGCAATAGTATACAGTCACCTGGTTGGGTTATTCTTCCTTAGCAGTTCTTAAGGAGTCCTTTAACTCAGTTCTCTATGAAGGCAAGAAAATTGTATTTAAATGGAAACTAAATCACCTCTATGGATGAGTAATATATAGTTTATATAGTAATATATAGTTTATATAGTTTTCTAATAGTTCATAGATACATGATAGGTAGATAGATAAATATGTATATGTGTGTGTGTATATATGTATATATACACATATACACATATGTATATATAAATATACACACACACACATATATATGTATATGTATATATATGTGTAGGTTTATATGTATACTATATATATATATAGAGAGAGAGAGAGAGAGAGAGAGAGAATCCTGCCACAACCATGCAATTAAGGACAAGATTTAGGCGTAACTGTTGATTGCTGTAATGTTAATTCTCAGTTTTGCCACACTTACAGAGTGCTGAAGCCCTTAGTCCAGGGGTTCTTTTTTTTTTTTAACTGAGATATAATTGACATACAACATTATATTACTTTCAGGTGTACAACATAATGATTCAAGATATGTATGTGTTGCAAAATGATCACCACAATAAGTCTAGTTAACATCCATCACTACACATAGTTACAAATTTTTTCTTGTGATGAGAATTTTTAAGGTCTACTGTCTTAGCAACTTTCAGGTATATAATACAGTATTATTAACTAAGTTACCATGCTATATATTATATGCCCAGAGTTTATTTATTTTATAACTAAGAGTTTGTACCTTTTTGTCCACAACCCCCACCCAAGGGGCCTGTAGATAGACTACAGGGGTCCATCAGCTTAGCTGGGGAAAACATAATATCTTCATTTTCACTAACCTCTAATGAAATTTAGCATTTCCTTTAATTATAATAGTAGTCAGCAAGCTATAGTAGTATTAGCATACCTGTGACTTTGTTACCAATATGGTAAAAATCACACATATTTCATATCATGTTATAGGTGTTGCAGTTATCTTGAAATATTATTTACTGTCAGCATTACTTTAAAATCATGTTAGTTATTAGGTTCATCACTAAATTTTGTTATTTCCTATATTAATAAAGAAGCACATATATTACTTTTTACATTTTAGTTTAATAAACATATTCCTAAATAATTAATTTTGATTGAAAACCCTGTGTATTTTTTATGCATTTTAAAATATTCTTAGAAGGGGTCCATAGGCTTCACCAGACTGCCAGAAGAGTACATTGCACAAAAAAGTTCAGAATCCCTGCCTGAAGTGGCAATGAATCACATTGTTGTCTTTATTGGCAAAGTGGGTGGTTTTATCTCTAACACACTTTGTTCTTTCTGTGCCCCAAACATTTATTCAACAAACATTTATTGATCGTTTATATATATGTGTGTCAGGCACTGTTCTAGATGCTAAGAATTCAGAAGAGAATAATATAAACAAGGCCCCCTTGCCTTCAAGGAGCATAATTCTAGTGGGAAGACAGTGAATAGAAAAGTAAATAAACCCAGTAGTTTCAAATTGAGAAGAGTTACATAAAGGAAATAAATAATATTAAGTAAGTCGTACAGAGTGAGGATGTCAGGAAGCTCTTCTTCACAGAGGTGGGGGAAGTGTATTCCAGGCAGAAGAGAGAACAAATGCAAATGCACCAAGGCTGCAAAAATCTGATGTATTTTTCCTTTATTACTATTGTTAATGACTATTCTATGTTAATAGAAATGGGATATTGGCCTTCTGGCATCCATTCACCCTCCTTCTTTAACAGTTCCCCATTGTGTTTGGAGTATTTGTTCTCCTCCCCTCTCGGTTCACAGTAGTAATGGCAGAACTGACTCCACACCCAGCTCCGTAGATGTCACATGGCATCCACCAGTCAGAACTGCTGGCCACAGTTATTGGTTCAGGGAAAGGCATCAGAGATGGTGCGATGCTACGAAACTTTTAATGAAACTTCCATAGTTTAAGTTGAGCATAATGAGAGAAAATAGTTACTATAACCTTCTTGAAACCCCATGAAACCCAAGAATGAATCTAACACATAACAGAGAGCAGAGCTAAGCCCAGAGGTAGAGAGACTGGGTCCTGGTGTCCTGCTAATAAAACCTTGACTGAAACCAGATTTGCCTGGAATGGCTAGTTACACTAGCAAATAAATTTCCTCTTGACTTGAATCAGTTTGGGTTGAGTTTTCAGTCATAATAGAAATAGTCCTGATACCTGATAATCACTGAAAACAAATTCATTCACAGACTTGTTAAACAGTTCTGCCATATTACATTGCCCTTGCTCAGCCTTTAGCCATAATAATATTCATCCTGAAATGGATTTGTCAATATATTACATTAGAGGAGAATAATTTTCTTTCCCTATCCTGACTCCTCATTTTTTTTTTTTTTTTTTTTTGCAGTATTCTTCTGGATGTAAAGATCAAATAGCCAAGTTCACTCCACATTAACTTACTGTTTTGCATATTTGAAGATAATTTCTTAAACACAATCACTACAGTCCCTCACTGTGATTCAGAGCACTGAACTAAAAGACCAATACAGCCTTTGTAAAGGCCAGGCAGGAAATAACTAGTAGCTGACTTCATGAGTCTAGTGCCAAGAAACAAGTTTCAAATAATACCTTGTATTTAAACTGTATGACATTTATATTCCAAAGGGCAATAAGCAAAATTCTGGTGATATAACCCCCCCACACAAACACCCGTGATGACAAACGTACATGAAACAAAGTTTCTTTGATAGTTTAGTGAATAGAATTTATGCCATTCCTAATTCAGCAACACACTTAGGGTCGCACAATTTGTCTGTCTAGCTGATACCTTGTCTAAATGGGAAATATGCTTCTCCCTTTTGGTAAAAATATTTGGGTAGCCCATGTAAAGTGAATTGCTCTTCCCCATTTACTCTTTCTCTCATGAGACTATTAAGGTTAGGCTGCTAGGAACTTGGAAGTTTCAGTACCAAACCAGGCAACTAAGACCATTTTCAAAATCTGTCTCCATTCACTTGTCCGGACATCTCTGGAAATCCACTTAACTTCTCCTGAGACTTAGCTTCTCCAACAGAAGCTCAAAAAATGATAGGGGCCAAAGCCACCAGCCTCCCAGGGTTAGTGTAAAAAGTAAAAATAATGGTCAACTTAATGAAGGGATTTAAAATAATTATAGAAAGGGAAAAAGTTGTGCTATTTAATTTTGATCCATTTTTGTAGACTTTTAAAATACTCCAAATTGTTTCAAATCAGTAATTTGATTTAAGAAATAGAGTTTTCTCATCCAGCCAGTCAGCAAGGCTAGACAGCTAAGTGACTGTCTTTTCTTCCTCCCTGCTCCTGATGGAGGATTTGGAGCCCTCAGGGCCATGGTTTCTGGCAGAAATGAGGCATTCCAAGCCTTCTGGGGACATGGGATATGTCCCTCATTTTGTGCAGGGAGAGTTCATTACTGAAGAGTGTGTGCTATGGGTAGGAAATAAAAACAACAGGCCCCAAATAGCCTAGGGCTGAATTCATTACCTGTGGACTAGCTGCTAATGATTTGGGGAGCACAGTGGTGCTTAATATTTTATCTATTTAGCACCAGTGTAAGGGCTAGGCTCTCAAGCAAGCCCCAAACTGAGAATTTAGTGTCTGAAATTTCTGTTCCAGAGCAAGGCACATCAGAAGAGAAGAAAATTTTTTCTCTTTGGTTTCTGCTGTTTCTGAAGCAAAGCCCACGCCTTCTGGAGCTCATGCTCTCTCCTGGGCGCAGCCAACCTGTGGGGACTGGGACTGGGGCCTCCAAGGAAGGGGTTTAGGCTGTCCATGCAGCAGCAACCTGATAGATGCAGAGGGCCCATCCATCCTGTGATCCTTTGTTTACACACTGCCAAGAGAGTGGCAGAACACCAAGAATTCAGGTCTGAGGTCAGAGTACTTTTGTCATGAATCCCTCCAATATTTTGAAGACATGAGAGGCACTCGGGTAACATTCACAATAGGAGAAAAGAGGAAAGGACTCCAGGAGAGGCAACTGAGTATTGGATTATCTCTAATATTGTTTCTACTATCCTAATATTCAGTTAAACCACAGTTGGTGGAGTAGAATTCAAACCCAGGCTGGTGTGGCTCCAGAGTCTACGCTTTTAACAGCCATGCTATAACCCAAAGGTGGGCCACAAGGGTGGCTATGAGTCTTCCTGACCAAAGCTGGAAAGGAGGCCAGATAAGCCCCAGGTATTGATGAAAGGACAACATACCAGATGCTGAGAACATACATCTACACATGTACACACGCCTTCACATACACACACACACACACACACACACACACGTACACGCACACACACACACATACTTTCCCCATCTGGAAGGACTGAGCTCTCCTTCCCCTAGAGTAGAAGTTTGGGTGGGACAGGAGGGAGGGGTGGGAGACAATCGATGCCTTCCACCGCAGCCAGCCTTACAGCAACAAATCACGTAGGGCCATTTGTTAGAGAATTCTTCAAAGCAGGCCAGAGCTGGAACACCAAACAACAATTCTAAAAATGATTCTTCAAGGGAGGGGAAATCCAGGAAGAAGCAAATAGCCAGAGATAAAAATCTAGGATGTCAAGTAGAATAAATTAACTGCTATTCAGGTAGTTCTCCATAAATATTATTTCTTATAAGCAAGATTAAGGCAAATGCTGGGAAGCAGATAGTTTGAGCCTAGAAAGAGGGAAATTTTGTGTTGCCAATTAAGAGAAAATCTATATGCTTTTGAAAATCAACCAAGGAGAAGGTAGGAAGGATGGTCTATTAAAGATTAAGGGAGATGGCCCACCAGTCTGCAGAAGATGCCAGCCAATCACCCTACATGGTTTACGTATCTGCCTCTCATCCAAGCTTTTAGTTTTAAAAATAGAATCAATCTGTAAAAGCAAGTTTAAATTTCAAAAGCTACTAAAGTCATATATTATAATGTGATATAGTCAATGTGTAATTTTTTTAAAAAAACAGAATGTAAAGCTGGCACTGAGGTTACACATGGCTGCAAAACTTCAGAGAAAGGGAAAATAAAATGCAGGTGACTGCTCCATTGACGTTTGTTTTTAACTTTAATATTGCCTATCTTGCAACTTCTCCCATTATTGTACTGAACCAAAATAAGCCCCTTGAGTTGAATAAAATGAGTGATTGCATTTTTTTAAGCATAGGATGAATCACATATCTGGCACCTTATAATTCAGTGTGAGATTTTCCTGAAAAGTGAGATCCACAGATTAGTAACTATTCTCATTTATCTCACCTCCTACTTCCTCAGCCTCCAAATCAGGGAAACTGTGACTTTCTGGCCAAGTCTGAGTGTTGTATCCAATCACCTTATATGCCAGGGTGTTCACCAACCATGTTTCATGAAGATTCTACAGCGTGGCCCCAGGAGACAGATTGATAATTTTGCTGATGAATATCTCATGCTGTTCTTAAGGAGAACATTTTTTTCTCTCACTGCAAATGGCTATAAATTCAGCCCAGCCTCATCTGCGTCTTCAGGTGGACCTCATCAGTTGTAGGCATCTTATCAGCAAGAAACAGCCTCTCCTAATGGCTTGATAAATATTCTAGCCTCCCCAGAATCAGTTATCGAGAGATTCAAATCATGGTCAGTACTTAGAGCAGCTATTACTACAGACTTAATGCCGGTTACCCTTTGTACTTATCTCTGAAACCAGAGAGGCTGAACAGCTCCTTTTATGTTTCCACTCCTGGTCACTAAAAGCCGAGTTCATTCAAAATTTCCTCCTGCCTAGAGAGCTCACATGCCTGTAATAAAAGTTCAAGAAGAGATTTGTGTGAATAGAAAATAAAATGTATGTTTCCTCTGACATTCATTCCCTCCCCCCAACCCTGCCCCAAATTTGGCCTAAGGGCAAAGTCTTCTAAGTGTGAAATTGTGGGGCAGGGTGAAAGGTAGAAACAAACCTCACTGCCTTTAGATTAGTTAGTGTAAGACAAAATGGTTCCAGGGTAATGTGGGGTTTTTCTTTTGCTTCTTTGGTTTAATGAAATTGATTTACAGAGTCTGAAATCTGAAGAACCTAGGGCTTTATGAAAATGCACCAGTTCTCAGTGGAAAACAAGCGCTTTCTCCTGTATGGTCCCAACAACAACCCTTTGATAAAAGTAATTATAACATCTCAATTGTTAAGAAGATTAAGGGGAGTTACTAAATAAAGCCCTCACTCTCTTTCATGGGAGCTAGGCATAAAGAACAGGGTCTGTAGTTAGTAATACTGTATTGTATACTTGAAAGTTGCTAAGATAATAGATCTTAAAAATTTTCATCACAAGAAAAAACATTTGTAACTGTGTGGTGATGGATATAAACTAGACTTAGGATAATTTTGCAGTTTATACATGTATTGAATCATTACATTGTATTGCCAAAACTGTTATAGGTCAGTTGTATCTCAATTTTTAAAAAATTGGCACATAAAAAAAAGATCTTGAAATTTTTATAGGGAAAAATAGAGTGTAGGGCAACATGGTGCCTCCTCAAAAAAGCTAAAAGATATCTATGTTCATAAGAGGACTTCACAAAAGTACAAATCCACAGACACTTTTAAGAGCTGTTAAAAGTGTCATCACTCATCTCTCTACGTTTTATGGTTAATCGGATCTTCTGTGCAGGGAAGCAGTCTTCTACAGAATGCCAGCCTTACAGCTTGATTTTTATAGAACTCATACTTGTATACAGCACTCTTCAGTTGCCAGAGATCTTCCTTTTGTGTTCTTATAGTTGATTCTCACAGTAAGCTTTGGTGGAGGGAAAGTATGAGTATCCTCATTTCACTGATAAAACAGTTGAGGTTCAGACGAGGTTAAGCAATTCATCCAAGGAAATGAAATTACTTAGTTATGGAGCACATACTGTGGGAATATACCTAGGTTACAAAATTCTGGCTCTTCCCACTCTGCCATATTGTTCACCAAGGATACCAGGACTAGGAGGTGATAGGTGTGGGGATGTGGCTAGCCATGAATGAGAGGAATAGATTGACCCATCAGAAGCCATTTCTGAGGCACACGTTTGTAGTCTAGCCAGAACTTTGATTCATTTTCCTAGTTGTCATTTTTGTACAAGAGGAAATAACAAAAAATATCTAGTTTAATCACTTGTTAAAATATCCCTTTTACAGTTATTCATTTCCTGTCTTTGAAGGTCATATTCTTTCCATAGTAAGAAACTTCATTCCCTTGATGTCCCATCAGTTTCTGAGGATGATCTTCCCTAGGAAAATCTCAGTATCTGTCAGACTATCCAAACTCCAATGGTAAGAGGAGAGGGGCAATGACTGAAGCAAGATCTGTGTTCTGCTCTGGGTTGTAGGTTTCTAGTCTCATCGTCCCTTCCCAAGTCCAGAGACAAGCCCCCTTTCTGCTGTGAAGCAATGTTAAGAATGATGTCCTACGCACCTGTTGTGTTGAGCACTGGGTATTATATGTAAGTGATGAAATCACTAATTCTACTCCTGAAGCCAGTATTACACTATATGTTAACTAAGTAGAATTTAAATAGAAATTAGAAGAAAAAAAAGAATTATGTCCTACCTAAGGTAGCCTATGAGGAGACAAAGTTGCCCACACCATCTTTGGACAGAGAGTGAGCTCACGATTTGAAAATGCCCCAAAACTCATAGTACCATGAAAAATTACTTGTTTAAGAGCTCTTGGTTAAAAAAAGCGGGGAGGGAGGTTAAGTTCCCCTCAAGTAACTTTTTTTTCTGTAAGTGGAAAAGCTTGCTGAATCTGTGACCTCAAGGTTGACATTGTATAATTGTAGTACTGAATAGATGTCCAAAAATAAGATTTTCCTCTGGTTTTTCAACACCTTTCAGTTCCATACTCGTGAAGTGAGGTGCCATTCACTGCTGTCTTCCAACCTCTATCACCTTTTGCACAGAGTAGAAGAAGAAAATCATGTTGGGTTCTTTCACACACAGAGATTAAATGGTCAGATAGCGCATATGGGGCCGCATTCCAAATCCTTCTGAGGCCATTTAGAAGCATTTCATCATTGAAACTGTTGTTTTAGTTTTTCATCTGCTCACAGCTCAGCCCCACCAACAAGCCTAAGCCTGCCCCCTTTCTTTCCTTCTGAAGGCTTTTCTTCCCAACAAGCTAGGAATCTCCTCACCTCCTCTTGCATACTGGGGAACTAAGTAAAGAACATGTCCTAACTCAGTGAGCTGTAGATTTGTTTTTTCTTGGCATTCAGATTCTCATCCCACATGAGGATTTATTCATAGATGTTTTATTGCTTCTTCACAGGAAACTTCAGTCCATTTGTATTATCTCTCATTTCTTATCCAGCACAAAGTTTTTCTCATTGATGCATATTCCTCTGATGCGGCCCCTTTGTCTACATTTCCAAGTAGATGTCAGAAAACAACATTGTTTAACAAACAGTGCTGCAGAGTTATGTCAGCTAGGCTCTTAATTTCTGTTTCTGACTTCTCTGAATCATCCAAGTGCACCTTTGCATGGACTATCAGAAGGCCTGGCTGAAACTCCAGCTTCTCCAGCTCACCCCTTTAGATGGTTCCTTGGCAGGATCTCACGCAGGATAGAACGCCAATGAAGACAAGTCCGCACCATGGTGACCTCCTCAAAGATAGTGGCTTTTTGACTCAGGCTTGAAATATTTGCTGTCAGTGGTGCATGGAAAGGTAAGACTACTGAAAGTGGCTTTTAAAAAAAGCTGAATCAATCACCTAGGTAACTGGGCAAACAGAACGTCGAGTAAAAAAAAAAAAAGGGCAAAAAAGCCATTTACGCATAAACCAGTGCCACCCACAGGTGAATGGCAGCAAAGAGCCTGAGGCAGTCTTGAAACAAAATTTTTGAATGGCTCTAAGAGTCAAGAAAAAAAAAAAGGCAAAAAGGGAGCCATACCTCAGGGCTCAGAGACGAAGTTCCTTTGGCCTGCCCTGCTCTGATCCTAAATGTCTGGAAATGATTCCTGTGCTTTTGTCAGGATTATTTGTCATGAACCAGTTTAGACAAGGCAGGAACCAACCCAAATCTGTTTTACAAACCCACACTAGCCTTGCGTCCTTCATGGAGTGTTTGCAGTGCTAATTTATTTCCCCAGAGGAAGAGGGCCTGGAGGCAAATGATTCCAAGATCTTCTTTTGGTTTTAAAGTACTCTAAGGCATCAAAAAAAAAAAATTAAAGTTTGACCCAGGTAAAATTAGTAAGGAGAAGCTCTTATATATTTCTAACCCCAGCCACTCTACCATAAATTCTCCTTGTGGCTCAATAATTTGTGATATTAAGCATTTCTTCCTCCACTTTTTCTTCCCACTACCAGGTAAGTAGGCTCTGCTTTACCTTGCCCCAGGGGAAGTTCATTTTATGATCAGTAAGCAGAAAGTCTCCAAGGCTAAACATTTAGGCTTTTGCTAAATGTGAACTTAAGTGCTAAACTGAAGTGAAGTAGCTTTGAAGAAGCCTGGGAAGAGATCAAAATAAAGTGATTCTCTGTATCCAGAAGTCAGAGAGTGGGAGACAGAGAAGTTGGCTGATCACAGAGGGGCAAGATGTTGAATCAGCTTTCTGACAACACCACTGGGAGGAGTCCTGAGAGGCGTGACCATTAGATTGAACTAAGAACAGACATGTTCTCTGACGTTGCTTGCCCATCCTTGTTCATGGACTGAGATGATTCAAATCTACTCTGCCTGTGGTGTCTTAATTAGACTTGCTAGGAATTTTCATGCAGCACATCCCTGCTATGTGAACAGATTTCAAGGCCAGAATTGAGATCAGAGAAGAAAATCCTCATGATTTATTTATTTATTTTTATTCTTAGTTGATGAACTAATTGTCCTACAAAATATTAGTTTGAACCATGTAAAACTGCTGCTATTCAACCATTTGTTGACTCACAGAAATGGCAATTTCATGTGGTTGGCCAATTAATGAAAAGGTAGTCTACCCACCTAGTAGGTGCTGATCCTCTTGGATCAACAGGGACAGCTACTTGTCCAAGGATTTCCCTAGGTGAAGGTCTTCCACAGAAACCCAAGCTGTTCCCCCACCATACACAGAGTGCTTACTGTTGTGATTCCTAGCAGAGGCAAAGTGAGCAGGGTGTGAAGAAGTAGGGTGGCTATAAGTGGGGAGCAAGAAGAAGAATCACCTGTTAAGACACAGCTCTACTTGGCAGCCTCTTGTTTTCTCTTTGGGATGCTTGGCTTTCCCAAATAGGGCACATTTTCCCTTTTTTTTTTTTTTTTTTTTTATCTCCAAATGAATCCTTCTGTTTGTAAGTATATCCCTGCACAACAATGAAACATAAACAGTGGTCCCTCGGCTGCAGTAAAAGCAGTGAAATAATATCCTTCCGTTGACGTGAAGAGATGAAAATACTCTAACTTGGAATGTTTTAACAGCAAACCATTTAAAAAATATTAAAAGGCCAAAGTTGAATATGGATCCATTAGATGGCAAGGAATGATGGAAGGATAGACAAATCTCCAAACGAGCATAGGTCTCTGACAGCAAGCAAAGGAAAATTGAAGAGTCAATTTTACTTGGGTATATTTTATTTTGAAGCTCAACCAGCAACAATGCCCCCTCTTCCATGAAGCCTTACTATATTTCCCCAGCCACAATGGGTTTCTGCCTTTTCTGCCTTTTCATGAAATTTTGTGTTATAAAACAAGATTCTTCTTAGGTTTATTCAAATACCACCCATCTATGAAAACCTACCATATTCAAGGCACTGTCTTGTAGGCCATCGAAAAAATGAGAATATACAGTCCTGCTCTTAAGATTCTTAGAGTCTAGTAGGCAGTTGGTTTTGTGGACAGTTATTTTGGCCTGTGCCAAATGTCTTGACATGTCTTATGTTCTTTACTAATCTGCAGGTTCCTTATGGATAAAGTTTATGTTCACTTCTCTCTTGGCCCCCTTCAGGCAGTGCCCAGCATTGTACTCAGCATATACCAATATAATAAGGACTCCATACGTGCTTGATTGAGTACCCAGATTTGGGGGCTAACTTTAAAGCTTCATGGATGGATGAGCAGCACCTGTTCTGTACTGTGTCTTTCCCCATACCCATTTGCTTCTCTTTCTGGCCAGCCTCTGGCAAATGCCTGCAGTGAGGTTCAAAGAATTGTGCTGTCGCCCCTTTTTTCATTCAGTTTTCCTAAACTCACATGGCACACTAAACCTGAAGACTGCTGTGGTACAAGGATACCAATAAGCACAATCATTCAGTTTTCTCCCCCCTTTTCCTCCCCTGCTGACTGCCTGGACAGGTGATCTGCTTTTCCTTTAAATACATTTTCTTTAAGACAGTTGTGGAAATCTTTTTTCATTGTAAGTTCTCTGGATGACTATTTTGCTTCTTTTCTCTTTATGGTGTGGTTTGTTCCTTTCTTAAAGTTATCTGATCTGTGAAAGAGTACTTCCATTCATGAAGAATTTCATGTGCTGGTCAAATTAAATTTAAAGCTCTATAAACATTGGCAGGTGCATCAAGCCAAGAGTTAGAATTATAGTGAGCAAGCCAACTATCTTATTTTGGGTTCCCCCAAAAGCAGACTCAGAGATAAGGATTTGGGTGCAAGGATTTGGAAGGTGACCCCAGGAAACATGGGGAGGGAGTGAGAAATGAAGAAAGGAAAGAAAGTGAACAGTGTATTGATAAACAGATGGCCTCTTTATCTGGGGCTCAGTCTTGCTGAGGACCCCATGAGACACCACATAGATGCACTCAGTTTGACTCACCTGGGGGTGAGGAGGCTGGGGAATGTACCCACCAACTCCATTCCATCCTCTTTGATTAAGGGCTGCCCCTGGACATTAATCCCTGTTTTATCCAACATGCTTCTGAAGCTAGAAAAAGCCCTCAGGCAGAGACAAACAGGAGCTTGAGGTAAGAAGTCTTATCTTATACAGGAAGCTGAACACTGAAGCTGCAGGTGACCTCCGGAGTGACTGAGGGCATATGGCCAGGCACCAGCAGCACCTGCTGCATTCACTGATATATGATGAAACCTCATATCCAGCTGGCCCCACCGTCTGGAGACTGAAAGAATGTTGTACCTGGGAATGCATGAGGGCCTCAGGCTGAGAGTGAGTGGGACTAAAATACAGCCCACATTCTGTTCCCAGACTGCTTACTCCAGCATGAGACTGCATCGAAAAGAAGTGAAGTTCTTTTTTAAATTTGCACAAAAGTAACAAATGAGCTAGTAGAGACCCTGATTACATTACCTTATTATTACAAGAGATGCCAAAACAATATCAGTATTTTATCAGTATTAAAAGGATCTGATACTATATGTCACAGTTTTCTTGATGTGGTAACACCAGGATAAGGAGGCAGTAAAAAGCAGCCAGATTTTGCACTAGGGGTTATCCATTTTGGGATATACAAGTGGTTCTTTTTTTTTTTTTTTAAGATTTATTTATTTATTAGAGAGCGTGTGCGTGAGGTGGAGGGAGGGTAAGGGGAAGAGGAGGGAAATCCTCAAGCAGACTCCCTGCTGAGTGCAGAGCCCAATGCTGGGCATTATCCCAGCACCCTGAGATCAGACGCTTAACCAACGGAGCCACCCAGGCACCCCTATACAAGTGGTTCTTAATGCAAATATTACTTTGGCTACCACCTCATTCATAGCAATTCCCTGAGATCCTTTGCAGCAATAATTAACGTGTGCTTTATTATGAGCTTTTTATTCTATTCCCAGAGAAGATCTTAACTTTTTGCCTGATAGAAAAAGGTGGCCCTCTCAAATTGTGCCTTATGCTATCTTTGCCTGTCCTTGGAATTTGCCACATGGCTATGCCTGACCCAGAGAGCATTTTCACTTGATTAGAGTCTTCTTTCCAAACCCATCTCGTGCGTGAATTTTGTAGACTCCTCAGTGCTCCTCATTGGAGGGATTGGCCTATGAGTGATGCGGCTGGTTATTTCACAGTTTGGAATTTCAATGTTGTGGCTCCTGCTTCCCACATTTACAATAGACACGTTGACTTTGCTGAGTATGTTTCCTGCACTTGCCTGTGCTTCTAGGCAAGGACTTTTAATGTTCTTTTCTGTTCTACATACTGTGGTTTGCATGTTTTCCATCTGACTGCTTAATGGCAGGATGCCTTTCTCCACCTCATGAACAAATTGAATTTTCTGATTGTAAGTTATTTACTTGGTCTTTGAAATCCTATAACTTGTCCCAGTTATTCATACTGACTGCGTAACTCCTGCAGCATGAAAGAACCCAGGGGCAGTCTCACATAGCCAAATTCAAGTCAAGGACCCTTTAAGCTCTGATGGCTACAGGACCTTATGAAGACTTCATTGGAGGCTTTTCTACCTGAGCAATTCTTAACTTCCTGTAATCAGAGAAAGTTAAGTCTGGATAAGGCCTTGGAGATCATCCCGATCATCCCGAAGTGGCATCTAATGTCTGTAGCTTGTAGCTTGTAGACTACAATATCTTTTTCTTTTTGTAGAGAAATTTTTTTTTAAAGATTTATTTATTTATTTATTTATTTGACAGAGAGAGCGCATGCATGAGCAGGGGAAGGGACAGAGGGAGAGAGCACCTCAAGCAGACTCCATGCTGAGCACAGAGCCTGATGCGGGGCTTGATCCCAGGACCCTGAGATCATGACCTGAGTCAAAACCAAGAGTCAGACACTTAACCAAGTGAGCCACTCAGGCACCCCAAGAAAAATTATTTTTAAAAAGGCTAAAATATTCACTCTCTCATCGTGGCTTTACTTGAAAAGGGAAGAGGCATATGGATCATGAAAGCAGCAATTCCCTGATGGATATCCTGGCATGACCTTGAGATTGTCTTTTGTTACTTTATTCCTAATTGTTGAAAGCTGTGATCCTGGCCTTAGCTCTAAGCCTGGATGCTCTGCAGATACAGTAGGCAAGGGATGGCAGTTGGCACAGAAATGCACATTGAACACAGGAAAGTTTGGTCTCGTGCACCAGACAAGTTCTCCTATTTCCTATAAACAGGGAACAGAGGTGACAATTTCACATTCTGACAATAGGTATTATTGAACTACTCTGTTGGCAAATGAAATCATCAAGGAGCTCTTAAATTCCAGGTGCTTGCTTTTATATTTACTTAAGTTAATGATTAAAATAGATGAACAAGCCCATTTGACTCTCTGCGTATAAGGAACAATTTTGTTTGCTGTCATAAAGGTTCTTTTATCAATATTGCCGTTTATGTTCCTGACTTGAAATTTGATCTTTCAACTCCTATAACAATTTATTAGGCTTTAAGGATTCAATCACAGTGATATTTTTTTTTATAATTGGAACCACTTGAAATAATGGAATAGTGGCTTTGGTGGTCAGACAAACCTGAGTTTAAATCCCACTGACCAGCTCTATGACCTTAGTCAAGTTACTTCATTCTCTAAACTTGCCCCCATCTGAAAAACTTGGGCATAGAAATGTTGAGAGAATTAAATGATAAATGTATTTTAAAAACTACTATAGTGTCTAAAATATAACAGATCTAGGTTTTACCAAATTATCTATCTATCCACCTTTCTATCTTTAGGTCTCCCAACTTTCTTTTATGACTATATTAAGAATTCTAGCAAAACACTCAATATTTCTCTCTGAGTTAAATAGACAAAGGGTGTCTATGAAGATTGCTAATATTTTACGTATTTTCTTTCAAGCAGTATTTTGTCCCTTGTAAGCCAGATGCTGAGGTTTATATTTTTGAGAATTGTGAGTAGTCCTGTTTCTGCCAGTATGTCTTCAGTGCTAGATTCTTCATGAGCATAAGAGTTCAGCAGNATTTCAGATTTGTTTGTTGGTTTGTTTCTGTTTTTTGTTTGTTTGTTTGTTTGGTCGGGTTTTTTTTAGGATTTTAGATTTTGATAAATCAAGTGAATCATTGCTTTTAGCTCTAAACTACTCCTCTCCTTTATCATGAGGTCAAGTGAAAATAAGAAGACTTTCTAATTTGCCTCTGTAGCATTTTTGGGTGTCAGTTCTCTTAGTGGACTCCTTGATTTAACAGGTGTCACCCCTGTGTTGTCTTGTATTATCTGATTCTCTCACCTCTCGTAGCTGTTCTTTGTCCTTCCACCCTTGGTACAGAAACTGGTAAATACAGTTAGTTCATCATCAGTCTCCACCCAATCAACTGATTCAGTGGCAAACACTTTGGCCAGCATCTGCAGAAATTGGAGAAGTTGTTTGAGGGGTTTATTTCACTTTCTTTCTAATGAAATCATTTTGGAGCTCTCCATATCACTGAAGAGAAAATACAGATTTTCATCTTGTGAATGCTAATATTTGTTGAACATATCTAAAGAGTGGACAAGTGAGAAGTTCTTTTGTTAAATCCTCAGTGTTGTGTCTAGAGACATACGTTTGCCTTTTCTGTCTGTCCCCCATGTGTAGAGAGGCCAGCCCACTTTGGAATTCACTGTGTGGAAGGCCTAGCTTCTCATGACTGCTTCAGAGACTGGGTCCTTCTGGAGTTCAGGAGAATGTTGTGTGTGCCATAGAATCCTCTGGTAAGTGTGGACAAGTGCTCTGTGGACCCCTTCTCAGACTAATCTTTTTAAAAAGAATATAGCACATAATATGTCAAGGGAAACCAAATATATTAAAATAAAGTTATCAAAGTATTTTATTATGCTGTGCACTTCCTCACTAATGCATAAAATAACAAGATCTTGTGACAGGTCTAATTACCATAATTCCACGAAGTGATGAGCTTAATAATTGGATATATCTAAAACAATGGTGAACGACATGAAAATATCCATGTTTTTTACTGGTGACAAGGTCCTAAGTATTACTAACATTATTGTGGTTTGTTTTCTACATTTATTAATAAAGGAATGTTAAATTTCAGAGATTAGCAAAAATAAAGATGTCATTTTTTTTCCCCATCCCAGTTTATGGATCTCCCGGAATTCTTCTTCACCAACCCCTTGTATGTTCATGGCCCACAGTTCTGAGAAACAAACCGAGGGCTTCAGAGGGGAGGGGGGTGGGGTAATGGGATAGGCCGGTGATGGGTGGTAGGGAGGGCACGTATTGCATGGTGCACTGGGTGTTACACGCAACTAATGAATCATCGAACTTTACATCAAAAACCAGGGATGTACTGTATGGTGACTAACATAATATAATAAAAAATATTAAAAAAAAAGAATCCAAGGGCCTCAACTCCCAGTGTGTGAACCAAGCTCTCTGGTTAGAGATTCTCACAGTCTGGCCTCTCTCATTGCCAGAGTTGCAAGGATTCAAGAGTCAATTCCTTGCCAGTGGTGAGAAGCAAAATCTGAACATTCAAAACCAAAGCTGTACTTAAGAAAAGGGCCTTTTGTCTTTGCTGACAATGGAAGGGATTCACAGTGAAAAGATCATTGTGTACCTTGGATGTTTGGTTAACGTGCCTTTGAAGGCTCTGGAACATATCACCAGGAGAATTCATCCCCCTGTAGACTTTAATGCTACCACATGGCAAATATTGAAGGGAAAAAGGCAGATCAATGTATTTAGTCCACAGAAGATAAACACTTTCCCAGTTTATATCTCTACAGCAGTGAAGTTCGTCATGCTAGATCATGCTGTAGGCGAGCCTTGAGAGAATCCTGGGATGCTTGTCCAGGGCACTGTCTGGGTGTTCCCACATTACCTTCTGTCTGTTTGTTCTCTATCCCCATCCCTCCTCCTTCTCAGCCTGGCTCCAAGTCAGCTCTGAACTAGAGCCCCAAAGGACTGAAGACAGACTTCCCCTTTGAAACCCTCCTGAAGCCATCCTAGGGCTCTGCCACTGGGTGATGGGAGTCACACTGATGGGGACAATCACTGCCACCTTCCGCCCTCCTCTTTTCTCCTCAACTTCTGCCAAGCCCTGACAGTTCTGGAAGCTGAGAGCCTTTCTTTGACTTCCGTGCAGGTCTCCATGCTGTGCACTGCTGCCAAGCCATGGGGCCAGCTCTAAGAATGTGTTTTTAATATTCATTGTTCACTCTGTTACCGATGTGTGCACTGCAATTATTCCTAATTCTTTGCACATGTGTTGTTATGAAATGGGTGCCTTTCAAGCTATGCCAGGTTACTTTTTTTTTTCTTTCTGAAACCCAAATATATTCTTTCTACCTATGTTTCAGTTAGTTTGCCATGCTTCTTTATTTTATTTCAAAGATGAGTCTGGGCGGCAAAAAGAGCGGTGTGTGCACAAAGCAAGGTCCGGCTACTTCCCTTGTGGTAGAACAGTTGCTTTTGATTTAGGCTTATGTGGTTTTTACCTCATTCTCTTGTTTTCTTTCCATGCCCACGAGCAAGCCACCTTTCAGACATACACATCCCACGTGTGCTGCTGCTAGAGTAGCCATCTGTACCCAGGGGAAGGCACACATGTAGTGTGCAAAAAAGACATGCACACATGCACATACAAAGCAGCATTTGGTTGGAAGGTTTCTTGGATGTTAGGGGTTTTTTTTCCTTTTAGTGGTAGGGAGGAAAAGGAGGTCTAGAAAAGTCATTTTCTTTCTTTCTTTTTTTCTTTTTTAACTTTAATTGGGCCTTTTCTGGCACAGTGTAGAAAATTAAGCTGGGCACAAAAAGGCTTGTATGCCTTCATTAATTCAGATTGTCTTATTTTTGTTTTTAATTTTTTATCAAAGAAAAATAGCAAATGTGAAACTAGATTTTAAAATCTGCTAATATTTTTAAGCTTCTTAGGATAATAAGAAAACCTTAGTTTTTAAATAAATTAAGAATAACTAATTTTGCCTTCAAGAACTTACTCTTGAGATTGACAGAGACTAAATTAAGAATAAAACAGTGAAGGAGGAGTCCACCTGGCAAACATCACCAGCTATCCCCACATACATCTTCCTTTCTTTAGAGATTCTCAAGCTACTCTCTGGTTTTGCCAGGAAGAGAAATCTGACCCTTGTCTGCTAAGCATTTTACTTTCATTGTTAATATACATTTGTCACCATGAAACATTATTATTTTTAAGGTAGCAGGGAAGCAGGACTGCTTGCTGCATAATGGTGCTGTAACTCTTGTTGCCAAGAAGGAATCAAAGAAATGGGACAGTGGCTAATGTGGGAAACGCACCAGCAAGAAAGAAACATGCAGAGAGACAGAGACAGAGAGAGGAAAGGAGGAAACCGGAGAGGGAAGGGGGGGCAGGGGGAAAGATACTGAAAGATAAAAACAGAGACCTACGCAGAAAAGCTAAAATTTCCGTGAAAAGATTTATAAAAGGATGATATAGCTGTTGCTAGGGAGCTGGGAGGAGAGCAGACAGACATGCCATCCACTAAAGATTTTTAATATAAACCTGCCTTTGTTTGCATCATCTCTCTGGTGAGGAGACTGGATAAAGAGGAAAAGAAATATGGTGAAGCTGTCTTCTTAGATACACAATTTTAAGAGCACACTCTAGTTGCTGTGTTGAGGGCATGCCTGAGGTCAAAGGGCACAGCCTCACTCCCCAGAATTCCAAGGCCAAGGCTGCACCCATCTAGCTATGGGGAATAGCCCCACTCCCATGTATATGATGGCTCTTAGATGTATTACCCGATGTGGCAGGTTCTGCCTTCCCTTAAATGAGGAAAGGTATCTTAATCAGTGTTTGGTCTTACTGTTGCTCAGGCTTTGGGTTGAGGAAAGGAATCTGATGCTGGGGCAAACCAGCAGTGGCTCCTCATGGTACGGCTCCCAGTGAGAATCAGAGGAAGTCGCATGGGGGTCGGTGCTACTTCAGAATCACCTGAGCACCTGCCATTATTAGGTAGGGTTTTCCAGAGAAAAAGAACAAATAGAATGTATATATGTATATGACAGAGAGGTTTATTTTTTATTTTAAGTGATTGGCTAATGCACTTGTGGGGGCAGGCAAGTCCAGAATCTGCAAGACAGTCTGTCAGGCTGAAAATTTTGACAGGCGTCAGTGTTACAGTCTTCAGTCCAAAGGCAGCCTGGAGGCAGGATTCCCTCCTCTTCTGGAGACCTCAGCGTTTTTTCTTAAGGCCTTCAGCTGATTGGATGAGGTCTACCCACATTATGGAGGGTAGTCTGTTTCACTCAAAGTCTACTGACTTAAATGTTAATCACATCTAAAAAATATTTTCACAGCAACATCAATGGTGTTTGTACCATAGCCTAGCTAGGTTGGTGCATAAAATTCACAATCATACAGCTCTATGAAATAACTGAGGTGAATAATGTTCATCCTTTCCCCAAACCAACATATCACAGTTTCAGAGGTATGAGATAGGCTTATGTCCACATTGCAGCCACGGTGATAGAAGCTGGAACCTTTAGTTAGTGTAGTAGTTGCTGTGTTCTACCCTGAGAAAATTCCTTGCAGAATTAGGTCTTTAAAAGGAGCCTCCTCTAAGGACTCTACCCCCGCCCTGAATTTTCTCTCTCTAGTGCAGACACGCTTCCCTCCATACAACCCCTTATTCAACCCCCTCAGTTGGATGCCCCAGCCGCCATCACTGGAAACTTCCCCCTACCACAGCCCTTGGTCTGTCCTCTGTCTGCACTCTCAAACAGTGTCTCAGATTCTGGCCTGATGTTCACTGAGCTATCCCGGCTCAGTTGTAGCCTCTAGCAGGGCTGAAGGAGCCAACTCTACTTCTGTGAGGTAAAGCAAATACAGGTGCTCCAATTCTCGTTCAGTCTCAAAATTGAAAGCTTTGGCCTGCTTGCCTTACAAGTAGGGTTGTCGGATTTAGAAGAAAAAAAAATTAAATTTGAATTTTAGATAACCAATAAATGATTTTTAGTATAAATAGATCCATACTTGGGACATAAACACTGAAAAGTTGTTCATTATTGAACTGAAATTGATGCCCAGTTACATTTGAATTTCAGATCAAGAACAAATAATTTTTTTAGTTAATAATATGTCCCATGTAATATTTGGGACATTCTTACACACAAAAAAATTAAATTATTCTTTGTTGATCTGAAATTCAGATTTAACCAGGCAATTTGTATTTCATCTGGCAATCCTGCAAGATGACTTAAAACATAAAGACACTCCTCCAACTCATGCAGTATTTTTTCTCAGAGACAACATAGGCTGGTTTCCTATCTAGTAACATATTTTTTCCATAAGCAAGCCTGTCAGTCTCGCTCCTCTGTAACAATAGCTTCTGACCACCTCTCTTCCCAGTGCCAGCTGCCCTGGAGGGATTGGGGCCACTCCAGCTTTATTTCTCCTTCTAATTGGGGTATGGTGAAAGGAATATCCAATTTGTCCTGTTCAGGTTGACATATTTTCAGAGAAGGAATCACTGACATCCCCAGTCACCTGGACTCAAGACCCTAGAGCCATCCTCAATTCTCTCTTTCCTTCCGTCCTCCCTGCTAGGGCTTTATTCGCAGTGTCTTTTGTATCCTCTCCCTTTTTTCTCAGACATCCCTCTAATCCACCTTTATTATTGTTCACAGAGGTGACAACATGAACCTCTGACTTTTTCTTCCTACCCAAGCACCTTTCTTTGACAGTCCATCTACCACACTCCATGTCCTGAAGTTCAGTATCATTGTGAACACTCAGACACTCCCAAGGCTCAGAAGCATTTTTTCCAGAATGTCTGCCAAATGAAGTCCTATATTTTGGCCTACATCAAGTCCAGATATCAAGGCCATATATCAAATTCCTCAAGTAACTGACTTTAACCCAGTGGTCATACACTTTTTCTGAAAAAAGCCAGGGAGTAAATTTTTTTTAGTCTTTGAGGGCTATATAGTTTCTGTCATAATTACTCAACTCTGCCATTGTTGCCTGAAAGCAGCCATAGACATCAGTGAATGGGCATGGCAGAGTTCCAATACAACTTTGTTTATAAAACAGGCTGCGGGGGACAGATTTGGCCCACAGGCTCCAGTTTGCCCATTCCTTCTCTAGCTGACAAATCAAACCCGTTCTCCAAGTCCCAGCTCAAGTTTTATTTTCTCTGTAAAGCTCTCCCTGATCCACCCAGTTGGAAGTGACTTCTTTACTTCATGTACACAACACTTCATGTCTTTTTATGACTATGCCCACATTCTGCTTTGAACAGAATCCATGCCTCCTCTCTCTGTTGGCATACTTGGCATTCCCTGCAGAGGCCACTGTAGTCCATTACACAGGGCAGGTGTTCAGTAAGAAAAAGTGGTAGAAAGAATGATGAAAAGCCATGAGAGAGTGAGTTTAGAGAAACGGCAGGGGCTTGATCAACTGCAGCCTCCTGCTTCTCCTTATATAAGTGTGAATTCCCCTGAAGACTGTAGATCAACATGAGATGCCTTTTGGAGAAGCCCAAATTCCAGGCCAGTCAGCCATTTAAGCACACAGAAGCCTGCCCCTCAAAAATGAATTAGCTAAGCATTCAATTCCCCAACCAGGAAGGTTGGTATTGCAAATGGATTTGGACTGAAACCATTTTCCTTTTTGAAACACACACAGGTTCTAAAAGAAATAGCTTCACCTGATCTGAACTGTCAGCACATTCCTCCAAAATCCATCCCTTGAGAGAACTTTGTTACCTGCTTCAGCTCAAAATGTACGTGACTCCAAAGCATCTGAGCTTTTCATAGCAGGGCAAGAAACAGCCAGGCCCTGTGTGCCTCAGAGAAAAGGTTTCAGAGCTGGGAAAAGAGCAATAATGCAAGCAAATTTATTTCTCTAGTTCTTTTTCAATTTTTGGACTTAGAGATGGTTTAGTTATATTACTACACACTTGATTTTGTCTCTGTAATCATTTTAGATGCATGTCATGTCCTCTTAATTAATCTGTAGGTTTCTCAAGGGGAGGCTACATATTTTCTTTTCTTGCATACCTCCTGGAGTATCATAATACCAGGACCACAGCAATTGCTCAATAAGCGTGCAATCAGTAAATGAATATATGGGATATATTAACCTGCTAAAGTCCTTGGTGGGGGGAATTAAATTATTCAAGATAATTTTTTTAAAAAAGAATTCTTCTCTTCTCTTGAAATCCTGATCCCACCTCTTTTTCACCACCAGTTTGTACCTCTATTTTAAGTCCTTTGAAATTTTCATAACAATAAGAAAGAAAAATTTTGCTTGCAGCTATGTTTTATTAGATTTAAGTCTTCTTTGATGGCAGGACACAATACACCAACACTTGGATAGATGAAGAGCAGAACTTTTTGTTACTTGCCAAATGAGAGCAGGCTGCCAGGCAGGGCCACACAGAGGCTTACACCCAGGGGTGGGGGCAGTTTATGTGTGGCAAACAGTGGGGTTAACTAGGTTGACCAAACTCTCTGTAAATTTGCTGATTTGAATAATTTCACAGGCTCCAGGACTTAGGGGCTGTTTCTCGCTGTCTGGTACTTGGCTCAGGGGCAATTAGGCCTGCTGCATATAGGCCAGGAGTATAAGAGTTCCATAAGGGAAGTCACTGGAATGTGGACTTGAGCTGCTCAAAAGGGGGAACTGACTGGCCTCTAAGCCAGGCCTCAAAACTAGATCAAGACACATTTTTTAAAAAACTATGTTATGGGGGTGCCTTGGTGGCTCAGTCAGTTAAGCATCTGCCTTCAGCTCAGGCGCATTGGGCTCCCTGCTCAGTGAGGAGCCTGCTTCTCTCTCTGCCTGCTGCTCCCCCTGTTTGTGCTCTGTCTCTCTCTCTCTGTGTCAAATAAATAAATAAGGGGCACCTGGGTGGCTCAGTCAGTTAAGCATCTACCTTCAGCTCAGGTCATGATCTCAGGTTCCTGGAATCGAGCCCTGTGTCGGCTCTCTGCTCAGTGGGGAGTCTGCTTCTCCCTCTCCCTCTGTGTTCTCTCTCTTGCTCTCTCTCCAATAAATAAAATCTTTTTTTAAGTAAATAAATAAAAATCTTAAAAAAAAAAAAAAAAAACTATGCACTGCAACACCCTCATCTATAGTTCATAAAAGCAGGGGACTCCCTGTATTGTTCTTGTCATTGTACCCCAATGCCTAGCATGCAGAAAACACTCATAATTGAGTAAATTGAATGACTCCAGATTTTCACTTCTACAACAGGGCAGAAGGGTGGACCACTAAGACTGCTAGCCTGGATTCAACACTTTCATTAGGTATTGAGACTTGCACTACAGGAAAAAAGTATAGTAAATTCTACTAGCCAGGAAAAAAAAAAGCGATAAGGTCAGTATTGCTCTGTCAAGAGATTATATCCATAATCTGGAATGTTGACATTTTATTGGAATAACAGACACAAATGATCACTGTTTATTGTATGATCAAATCTGAGAACAAAATGACGTTTGGGGGTAAGAGAATCAGAAATGAGAGAAGCAGAAACTGGCCAAAAGCCAGCTAAACTGGAGTGGTTCTACCATAGGATAGAAGGTAACAAAGCCTCGAAAACCAAGTAGCAAGGAAAGGTAAGAAATGACACTGAGTAACAGAAACTCATGAGTTCTGGAAGGAGAGAAAGTCACAGATTTTTTTTTAAGATCACATGCACTTAGAGCATTTGGAGAGATAATCATAGCCTGTTGGCAAAAAAAGAACTAAAAGAAAATACATCTAGATTTAGTGTACATAAAATAAATAGGAAATAATGTGTTAGAACTGTAAAAAGTAAATCATTAGCCCACTGAATGCAAGAAAACAGACTTAAAGAAATGCTATTACACCACTACAGTGTTTCTATGGGAAGTAACACAAAATGAGGGCTTCCTGAAAAACTCTAGAAAGCATTAGAAAACTCCAAGTTAGGGGTGCCTGGGTGGCGCAGCGGTTAAGCGTCTGTCTTCGGCTCAGGGCGTGATCCTGGCGTTATGGGATCGAGCCCCGCATCAGGCTCTTCTGCTATGAGCCTGCTTCTTCCTCTCCCACTCCCCCTGCTTGTGTTCCCTCTCTCGCTGGCTGTCTCTATCTGTGTTAAATAAATAAATAAAATCTTAAAAAAAAAAAAAAAAGAAAACTCCAAGTTAAACAAATTTAAGAGGTTTCTTCATAACAGGACCAATCAAATTCTTTATTATGTTAACAAATATTGGGAACCTCTAAGAAGAAAGTGTTGTGGGAGGGTCCCAGCCACAGAACCCGCCCCTCCTTTCATGGAACAGCACATGTGACTCATATTCCATAGAACACTCTTTGATAAAGCCCATGCTAACATTATTTTTTCCCCATCTGTGTAATTTTCATAGCAACGCAAGTTATTTTATTCTGTCAGAGAACTTAAGCAACTACATTCCAGGCCACACGAACGCCATCCTACCTCTGAGGGACTAACTAAAAAATTATCCTCGTGTCTAATATAGGTGTTTATGTCCTTTGAGAAAATGTATCTTGGAACATTTTTGGGATAGACTAAATATATATGGTAATATCAGCTCTCCTCAGTGCTGAGAAAATAAAAATAAAGATTTAAGGCAGGATATGGTGAGCAATGAGGGAACATCACACCAATCCTAATGTTAACCACTGTCCCATAATGTTTCTGTTCATCTACTTAATTAAATGCCAAAAAATAAATAAAATCAACTTAAAGCCTGCAACCAAAGAGCAAGCTAAAAATAACATTAGCGACTAGAATTTCAATTTCTATAAGTCTGCAAAATTTGGCAGTGACTTTGATTGAATAAGCATCTGATTAGGACATCAAACAGTATCAAATATCAGCATTTAGCTACTTAGCTTGACATGTCAAGCAGAGGCAAAAGCTGTCGTCAGCATTCCAGAAACAGTAGACTGTGCTAGGCAGGTCTTTGCCCAGCAATTTACCCAGTGATTCTGAGACAAATGGTCTGTCTCTCTTTTTTTTGCTATTAGCTTCCTTGCAAAATTTTGTGATTCTCATATCGTAATGAGGCAATTGTTTATTGACATTTTAAATGATGTAAGGTCATTTCATGACTTTCAAGAAACTACTGACATTATTTTTAATTCTTTATTAAACATATAGCCATGGAAGCTGCTCTGAAATCGCTGATGTTACAAGGAAGACCGCCCAGAGAAAGTTGGTGGCTTTCAGTAACCCCTCCAACAATGGCTTCTTTTATTGAAATATTGATTGAGTACATGCCATGTGCTAGGTCTTTTGTCACCTGGCCTGCTCAGCTCTGTCATTATAACTAAATGACCACGACATCCTAGTCAATCAGGAAGCTTTTAATTTATTTTCAGTGGCAAAAGGAATAGATTGAAGGTCACATAGCCACGGGTATCAAGCAGGCATCCTGGGCTCATGTATTGCAATTGACTAAATGAGCTCAAACCTAGGAAACCACACCTAGAAATCTCAGGTATCCCTGTGTATCAGGGAGCAAAATTACAAACACCATTCCCAAAGGGGCAAAGAAAATGAAGTTTCTTTATTGTCCTATAACTATGGTGACCAAAAGTAGGACAATTCTAGTTTACACCTTTTGTCCCAGAGTCTCAACTGGTCTAACATGTCCCTCAAATTTTTAATTTTTTAAATGAATTATTAATAGCTGCACTGGGAGCTCTCTACTTTGTATTTTCAGCTTCTGATATTGTTGTTTAGTAGTATAGGAGATGTTGAACAGATTTTGTTTTTACTTTAACCTCCGTTTCAAAGATAGCATGTGTGGCACTTGCTGGTAAACACAGTGCCCTCAGGCAAGAAAGAGCTCACGAAACTAATTCCTTCCAGTTTGGGTGGTAGTAGGAGACTCAACAGCACCACATCTACTGGCCGTTGTTGGGTCTGCCAATTGTCCTGTGGCCTACACCCACACCCTTCAAAATGCACGAAGCCACTAGCATCAGTTGGCAGAATCAGTAGAAATGTGAGACTTCATTGTTTAGTTGGGAAATGTGCATGGGAGCTGAGGCTGAGCTATCTCATCACAGAGCTCATAGAGAGCAGCCTGAATATTCTCATTACATGGTTTTGTTATTATTTGGTTCATGTACATTTATCAGCAGCAGTTATTATTCGGTAATGCTGTTTTGCAACAAACTCAGCAGGAAAGAGTTCAAAAACCCCAAGCACATGTTTAGCAAAAAACTAAGTTCTGAATTTCACTTTCACAGCAAAGTTGATGATGAATGTGGAACTTACAAAGAATGTTTATGAACGCAATTTACCATCTACCATGAGGGCTAAGTGACCACATGAAAACTGGAAGACACAAATCTTCTGAAGAAGTACCAGCATTTATCCCACAAGTTAGAAGTTAATTTAAGACTATATCCCAAATGACCAAATATGTGCCTACAGAAAGGGCGTTTACATATTAGTCAGTGAAGCATGACTTTTCATTTACCTCAGGTGATTGTTTTTCTTCATTAATTTCACCCATTTCGGATTCCAAGTTTGCTTTTGGACATATGAAAAGAGGGAGCGGGAGAGGGAGAAGCAGACTCTCCACTGAGCAGGAAGCCCAACATAGGACTCGATCCCAGGACACAGATCATGACCTGAGCCAAAAGCAGACACTTAAGTGACTGAGCCACTGCCCCAATTTCTCACTTTTCAGAATCTATCCATTAGCAAGTCATTTTGATTCAACCTCCAACTTATATCCTAAAAGCCATCTTCTCTTCTCCACTAGCATCACCTTAGTCTAAACCACCAGACTTAGGTCTAGTAAGGAAAATGAAGTGATACGGCAAGGAGTCTAATTCCAGTTCCTGGTGGTCACTGTTCTTACTTCTTTTCTAGATGTCTGAGCTAACTTCTGGACGTGAAGTCTCCATGGTCTGGCTCCTGATTAATTCTTTGACCTCATTTCAAACAGCCTCCATCCTGCCCACTATGCTCCAGCCACACTAGCTAACTTTTTGGTCCGTGGAATGACAAACTCATTCTTGCCTTGGGGCCTCTGCATCAGCTGTCTGGCTATCTCCTCTGTCCAAACAGTTCTTCCCCTTATCTTAGCATGGCTGCCTATTTCTTGTCATTCAGACCTCAGCCTGAATGTCAGCTTCTCAGAGGAGCCTCCATGACCATGCATTCTAACTTGGATCCACCCTGTCATGCACCTACTTCTGCCTATTTTGATTGTCTGCATTATAAATGTTTAGGTGTGTGTGTCATCTCCTCCTAGCTAGGATATAAGCCCCATTGACAGCAGAAGTCTTGTTTATGTTGTGCATCTTTGTATCTCTACAGTAGAGAACAGTGCCTGGTAGCTACAGTTGCCCAATAAATATTTGTCAAATGAATGGAAAAATAGAATTTTCAGAATAGAGCCTTATATTTTGATAAAAGGACTATTAAAATGACTCTGCCTGACTGGAATTCTTGGTATCAAATGCCATCTAAATAAATGAGTTACAATCTGAGGGCTTAACACTTCTTTTAGAGACAGGAATTAATTGTATGATATTTGTAGTAGGATATAATCAAGATCCACTTTAAAAATATTGGGTGTATTATTTCTTTCATTTGTACATCACTAAATGATTTACACCCTAATTGCCTAATTGTGCTGGGTAGTCCTGGAACTTATCTATTTAACTTTCCTAAAGTCTGACCCATCAATTAACCACCCTCTCTGCACATGAAGCTCTTGGCCAGGATTTTAACAGAACCAGAATCTCTTGTGATATTCCAGTGAAGAAATTCATCAGTATTCTGAGAAAAATTAAAAAAAAAAATTATTGCCTTAGACAAGAACTCTAGGGTGCTAGACTACTTAATGCTAGTCTTTTGTATTAATTTCTTTTCTGAAAAAGGAAAATGTGCCTCAGTTTGCAATTAGAGGGCAACGAGGACTAGAGTGACAGAGACAGGGAACAGAGGCTGATCGTACATGTGTAAAGTGCCCATTGACTAATAACTTGAAGTATTAACTGGTTCTATGTTCCTTCCTTCTTCTTCACTCTTCCTATGATTATAAGTTTTAGTTCCATGAGATAAAAGTCTGCATTAACTGCAGGAGAAATTTATCAATTCAGAACTTGAACTGAAGCAATGGTGTATTGGTAAATGTTCAACAAGTGGCTCTCTAGAAAAAGAGCCCTGATTTGTGCTGTGTGTTGGTTTCTGTAGTGTAAATAACTCCAGGATGGCTGATTTCAATCTACCAATGAGACTTCACTTAAAGTGGACTTAGGTGGAGATGCTAATAACTAGTTTTCATGAGCTAATATGACCTGGCTCTAGCATACCACTGAATCAAAGATACAAATTCTGTTTCAAGTTCATAAAGTTTGATGCACATACAAGACAGAAAACAAATGGTAGTAGATAAAATGAGGCTGTGGTCAATTTCACATTCTATCCCAAGACATTACAAAGGAACAACTTTAGGGGTGCCTGGGTGGCTCAGACAGTTAAGCGTGCGACTCTTGATTTCAGCTCAGTTCATGATCTCAGGGTCATGAGATTCAGCCCTTTGTCATGCTCTGTGCTCAGTGAGTCTGCTTGAGATTCTCTCTCTCCCTCAGCCCCTCCCCCGACTCGCACATGCACATGTGCACTCTCAGATAAGTAAATAAATAAAATCTTCTTAAAAAAAAGAAACAACTTGGGGGCGCCTGGGTGGCACAGCCATTAAGCGTCTGCCTTCGGCTCAGGGCGTGATCCCGGCGTTACGGGATCGAGCCCCACATCAGGCTCCTCCGCTATGAGCCTGCTTCTTCCTCTCCCACTCCCCCTGCTTGTGTTCCCTCTCTCGCTGGCTGTCTCTGTCAAATAAATAAAATCTTTAAAAAAAAGAAAGAAAGAAAGAAAGAAAGAAAGAAAGAAAGAAAGAAAGAAAGAAAGAAAGAAAGAAAGAAAACTTTAAGCAGGAAAGAGAGGAAAAGGAAGTTTAGAAAGAAGTGATATTTGGGGCACCTGGCTGGCTCACAGAATGTGTGACTCTTGATCTTGGGGTTGTGAGTTTGAGCCCCACATTTGGTGCAGAGAGTTCTAAAAAATCTTTAAAAAAAGAAAGGAGTGATGCTTTTTATTCTCCTGGCTTTACTGAGATATAATTGACATATTGTTTAAGGTTAAGGTGTACAACATAATTGTTTAAGGTATTCGATGTGGTTTTGTTTGCATTTCCTGTTGATTGGTGATGATGAGCATCTTTTCATGTACCTGTTGGTTATTTGTATGCCTTCTTTAGAAAAATGTCTACTTGGGTCCTTTGACCATGTTTAAATTGGATTGTTTGGTTTTTTGCTATTGAGTCATATGAACTCTTTATACATTTCAGATATTAATCCCTTCTCAGATATATGTTTTGAAGCTATATTTTCTTCCATTCCACAGGTTGTCTTTTCATTTTGTTGATCATTTCTTTTGTTGTATAGAAGCTTTTTAGTTTGATGTAGTTCCTCTTTTTAATTCTTTCTTCTGTTGCTTGTGCTTTTTTTTTTTTTTTTAAGATTTTATTTATTTATTCGACAGAGAGAGAGAGACAGCCAGCAAGAGAGGGAACACAAGCAGGGGAGTGGGAGAGGAAGAAGCAAGCTCATAGTGGAGGAGCCTGATGTGGGGCTCGATCCCATAACGCCAGGATCACGCCCTGAGCCGAAGGCAGACGCTTAACCGCTGTGCCACCCAGGCGCCCCTGTTGCTTGTGCTTTTGGTGCCACATCCAAAAAATTGTTGTCAAGACCAATGCCAAGATTTACCTTATGTTTTCTTCTAGGAGCTTCATGGTTTCAGGTCTTACATTTAAGTCTTTAATCTGTTTTGAGTTAATTTTTATGAGTGGTGTAATATAGTGTTTTAATTTCATGCATTTGCATGTGGATATTCAGTTTTTCCAACATCATTTATTGAAGAAACTACCGTTTCCCCATTGAGTATTTTTAGCTTCCTTGTCAAATATTAGCTGACCATATATGTGAAAGTTTATTTCTGGACTCTCGGTTCTGTTCCATTGGTCTATGTGTCTATTTATATGCTAGTACCGTACTGTTTTGTTTACTATAGGTTTGTTATATAGTTTGAAATCAGGAAGTGTCATGCCCCCAGCTTGGTTCTTCTTTCTCAGGATTGCTTTGGATATTCTGGTTTTTTTGTGGTTCCATATGAATTTCAGGATTGTTTTTTCTATTTCTATGAAAAATGTCATTGGCAGTTTGATAGAGACTGCTTTGAATCTATAGATGACTTTGGCTTTTATGGTCATTTTAACAAAATTCTTCCGTGAAAACAGGATATCTTTCCATACATTGTGCCTTCTTCAATTGCCCTCACCAAAATCTTACAGTTTTTAGTGTATAGATCTTTCACCGCCTTGGTTAAATTTATTCCTAAGTATATTTTTATTTTGATGCTATTGTGAATGGTATGGTCTTTTTTATTTTTTTTTCCCTTAGATAGTTCATTGTTAGTGTGTAGAAGCACAACTGATCTTTGTATGTTGATTTAGAATCTTGCAACTTGACTGAATTCATTTAGTAGTTCTAACAGTGTTTTGGTGGAGTCTTTAAGATTATCTATATTTAAGATCAACATCATCTGCAAACAGACAATTTTACTTCTCTCTTTCTGATTTGAATGCCTTTTATTTTTCTTGCCTAATTGCTCTCAGACTTCCAGTAGTGTATTGAATAGGAATGGTGAGAATCTTGTCTTTTTCCTGATCTTCAAGGAAAAGCTTTCAACCTTTCACCATGGAGTATGATGTTAGCTCTTGTCATAAATGGCCTTTGTTATGTTGAGGCATGTTCCTCCTATACCCAATTTGTTGAGAGTGTTTATCATTGAAAGAATGTTGTATTTGTTGAATGCTTTTTCTGCTTTTATTGAGATCACATGATTTTTATCTTTCATTCTATTAGTGTGGTGTATCACATTTATTGATTTGCGTATGTTGAACCCTCCTTGGGTCCCAGAGATAAATCCTATTTGAGCATGTTTATGATCCTTTTAATGTGCTGTTGAACTCAGTTTACTAGTATTATATTGAGAATTTTTGCATCTGTGTTAATCAGCAATATTGGCCTATAGTTTTTCTTTTCTTATATTGTCCTTATCTGGCTTTGGTATCAGAGTATTGCTAGTTTCTTAAAATGAGTTTGAGACTGTTCCTTTCTTTTCAGTTTTTGAAAGAATTTGAGAAAGATTGGTATTAATCCTTTGAATGTTTGGTTGAATTAATCAATGGAGCCATTTGGTCCTGGGCTTTTATTTGTGTGAAATTTTTCATTAGTGATTCAATTCTTCTTACTCATTATTGGTCTGTTCAGATTTTCTGTTTCTTCGTAATACAATCTTAGTAAATTGTATGTTTCTAGCAGTTTATCCATTTCTTTTACGTTATCCAGTTTCAGGGAATGTAATGGTCCATAGTGTCTCATGATCCTTCATATTTCTGTGGTATCAATTATAAGATCTACTCTTTCATTTTGGACATTATTCATTTGAGTCTTCCCTTTTGTTCTTAGTCTAGTAAAGATTTGTCATTTTGCTTATCTTTTCCAAAAACCAGTCTTAATTTCATTGACCTTTTTTGTGGTTTTTCTGATATCTATTTCATTTATTTCTGTTCTGATCTTTTTCGTTTTTTTCTTTCTGCTAACTTTGAATTTCATTTGTTCTTAATTCCTGGAGGTGCGAGATTGGGTGGTTAATTTGAGATCTTTCTTGTTTCTTAATGTAGGACTTTATTACTATAACTGTTCTATTTAGAACTGTTTTTGCTGTATCTTATAAATTTTGGTATGTTGTATTTCCATATTTGTTTGTTTCAAGATGTTGTTTTATTTCCATTTTGATTTTTTCTTTGACCCGTTGTTTGTTGAGGAGTGTGCTGTTTAATTTCCACCTATCTGTGAATTTTCCCACTTTCTTCCTGTTACGGATTTCTATTTCATACCATTGTGGTCAGAAAAAATACTTGGTACAGTTTCAGTCTTTTTTAATTTGCAAAGACTTTTCTTGCTTAAGATGATCTAACCTGGAGAATATTCCATGTGCAGTTGAGAAGAATGTGTATTTTGCTACTCTTGGATGGAATGTTCTGTATTTTTCTGTTGGGTACATTTGGTCTACAGTTGTTCAAGTTCCATGTTTCCTTATTAATATTCTGTCTAAATGATCAGATCACTTTCTTATTTGAGTGTGGGGCATGAAGGAAATTGAGGAAGATGTAAAGAAATGGAAAAATCTATGAGCCATGCTCATGGATTCGAAGAACAAATATTGTTAAAATGTCTATGCTACCCAGAGCAATCTATACATTCAGTGCAATTCCTATAAAAATACCATCAACATTTTTCACAGAGCTGGAACAAGCAATCCTAAAATTTGTATGGAACCAGAAAAGACCCTGAATAGCCAGAGGAACGTTGAAAAAGAAAACCAAAGCTGGTGGCATTGCAATGCCTAACTTCGAGCTATATTACAAAGCTGTGATCATCAAGATAGTATGGTACTGGCACAAAAATAAACACACAGACCAATGGAACAGAATAGAGAATCCAGAAATGGACCCTCAACTCTATGGTCAACTAATCTTCGACAAAGCAGGAAAGAATATCCAATGGAAAAAAAGACAGTCTCTTCAACAAATGGTGTTGAAAAATTGGACAGCCACATGCAGAAGAATGAAACTGGACCACTTTCTTACATCATACACTAAAATAAACTCAAAACGGATGAGAGACCTAAATGCGAGACAGGAATTCCTCAAAATACTAGAGGAGAACAAAGGCAGCAACCTCTTCACCCTTGGCAGCAGCAACTTCTTGCTAGACACAGCTCCAAAGACAAGAGAAACAAGAGCAAAAACGAACTACTGGGACTTCATCAAGATAAAAAGCTTTTGCACAGCGAAGGAAACAGTCAACAAAACTAAAAGGCACCCTATGGAATGGGAGAAGATATTCACAAATGACATATCAAGTAAAGGGCTAGTACCCAAAATCTATAAAGAACTTATCAAACTCAACACCCAAAAAACAAAAACTCCAGTCAAGAAATGGGCAGAAAACATGAACAGACATTTCTCCAAAGAAGGCATACAAATGGCCAACAGATACTTAAAAAAATGTTCAGCATCACTAAGCATCAAGGAAATACAAATAAAAACCACAATGAGGTACCACCTTACACCAGTCAGAGTGGCTAAAATTAACAAGACAGGAAACAACAAATGTTGGCGAGGATGCTGAGAAAGGGGATCCCTCTTACACTGTTGGTGGGAATGCAAACTGGTGCAGCCACTCTGGAAAACAGTATGGAGGTTCCTCAAAAAGTTAAAAATAGAGCTACCCTAAGACCCAGCAATTGCACTACTCGGTATTTACCCCAAAGATGCAGATGTAGTGAAATGATGGGGCACCTGCACCCCAGTGTTCATAGTAGCAATGTCCATAATAGCCAAATTGTGAAAGGAGCTGAGATGTCCTTCAACAGATGAATGGATAAAGAAGATGTGTGTGTGTGTGTGTGTGTGTGTGTGTGTGTATACACATATACATACAGTGGGATATTACTCAGCCATCAGAAATAATGAATATTTACCATTTACATTGACATGGATAGAACTGGAGGGTATTATGCTAAGTGAAATAAGTCAGTCAGAGAAAGACAATTATATGGTTTCACTCATGTGTGGAATATAAGAAACAGTGCGGAGGATCATAAGGGAAGGGAGGAAAAACTGAATGGGAAGAAATCAGAGAGGGAGACAAGCGATGAGAGTCTCTTAACTATGGGAAACAAACTGAGGGTTGCTGAAGGGAAGATGGATGAGGGGATGGGGTAACTGGGTGATGGGCATTAAGAGAGGGCATATGATGTGATGAGCACTGAGTGTTATACGCAACCGATGAATTGTTGAACACTCCATCTGAAACTAATGATGTACTATGTGTTGACTAATTGAATTTATTTATTTTTTTTGGCTAATGAATTTAAATTTAAAAAATTAAATTAAAAAAAAGAAAGTGGGGGATTGAATTTCCCCAGTATTGTTGCATTGCTGTCTATTTCTCTCTTTAGATCTATAAGTATTTACTTAATATATTTAGGTGCTCCAATGTTGGGCACATATATATTTACAGTTATTATATGTTCTTGATGAATTGAGCTTTCTCACTGTATAATGACTTTGTCTCTCATTATAGCTTTTGACTTAGTCTTTTTGTCTGATATAAATTTACTCCTGTTCTCTTTTGGTTTGCATTTGACTTAAGTATCTTTTCTTATCTTTTACTTTTAGCCTATGTGTTTTTATATCCATTCAGCTACTCTATGCCTTTCAATTGGAAAATTTAATTTTTTTTACATTTGAAGTAATTATTGATAGGTAAGCACTTACTAATGCCATCTTATTAATTCTTTTCTGGCTGTTTTGTAGTCCCCTGTTCCTTTTTTCCTTTGTTACTGTCTTCCATTGTGAACTAATTGATGAATTTCTGTAGTGATATGCTTTGATTCCCTTTTCTTTATCTTTTGCATATCTACTGTTGGTTTTTGCTTTGTGATTACCATGAGGCTTACATAAACCATCTTATAGATATAATTGAGTTTTTAAAGCTTATATCAGCATTTTAGACTGATAACAACTTAACTTTGATCACATACAAAAACTCTTCCTTCTTACTCCCACCTTTGCCAGGGAAATGATATTTTTTTAAAGATATTATTTATTTGACAGAGAGAGAGAGGCAGCCTGTGAGAGAGGGAACACAAGCAGGGGGAGTGGGAGAGGAAGAAGCAGGCTCCCAGCGGAAGAGCCCGATGTGGGGCTCGATCCCAGAACTCCGGGATCACGCCCTGAGCCAAAGGCAGACGCTTAACGACTGAGCCACCCAGGTGCCCCTAGGGAAATGATATTCTTTAGCAGTATGATAGTGTGAATCTGGAAAAGTAAGGTGAGAAGACAGATAAAAGTTGGGCATGCTAGAGTAGATAAAAGCTGTCCCTACCAGGGACAGGAAGCTAATCAAAGCAGTTTCCTCCAGGAGTGAGAGGCACTGGGTTCTATTAGGCCTACCTGGAACCCTGGAAGTAGGCAGCCCTGCCACTGTTCCTCTTGGCACATAGACCGAACTGGAGACAACAGTAGCCATGAAACACATTAGAGCAGAGTGCTACTGACAGCCCCGAGTCTTTCCTGAAGCCTCATGAAGTGGTACCCTTCCCTTTGCCCTTGGTCTTCCCTGAGCCCACAAAAAGGACAGGGAAGAGCTGGAGGGTAAAAAGATGATGTTCATGGGGGTTAGGATGAGAAGGCTGAAGAGGGCACAGCTGTATATATCTAGAAGTTTTTCAGAGATTGCAGACCACACACACACATACACACACACACACACACACACACACACACACACACACACAGAGGGAGAGGGGAGGGGAGGGGAGGAGGGGCAAAAGAACAGAGCCAAAGAGACCCAGGAACCAAGGATGAGTTCCACCTGGAGCAGGAGGCCTGCAGAAGATTGAGACTACAGAGGCTAAAATCAGCCACTTCTGATGGGTATTAAGGAGGGCACGTATTGCATGGTGCACTGGGTGTTATACGCAAATAATGAATCTGGAACTTTACATCAAAAACTAGGGATGTACTGTATGGTGACTAACATAATATAATTAAAAAATATTATTATTAAAAAAAAAATCAGCCACTTCTTGCCCCAAATGCTCTTCACGACAGTTGCCCGCACCCCTGGGAGTTTAGAATCAGCACCAGGAAACAGGAGAGTGAAAGAACGTTGAGAGGGTGAAAACTCCTGAATAGACTGTGCTTTAAACTTATAACTAAAATTTCTCAATGGACTGAGGAAATCCCAGATTCAATTTTCTGCTCTCAATTGAAAATGAGGGCTCTGGATTTAAAATCAAAAAAGTTAAATTGAGTTCAGATAGGGTGACCAACTGTTTCAGTTTGCTATAGGCTGTGGGATTTTCTCTCCTAAAACCTGGTAAATTTGGGGCAAACCAGGATGATTGGTCCTCCTGGTTGTAGATAGAAGGAAAGTGACTTTTTTCCATGTGTGACTGTGCAGTTTGTACCCACTGACACTTAAAAAGGCCAATCTTGAACTCTCCAATCTGGGGGAATTCCCATAGACACACTCCAGTGGACACTGATGCACCTACCCAGATCCCTCTTTAAGGAAGGCCTTTTTGCCTCAGCAGCTGGGAGTGCTGTTGATCCACAGCATTAGCTTCTTGCCCCATAGGATTTACCTTAGCTCTGAAGCCACCTTTCCCAAGGTTAGGCCCCTTTTTGTGGCTGTCCCCGTCCAGCAGCTGATCCATGCAGAAACATGAAGGTTGGCCATTTCCTCTCAGCTCAGGACAACATAGAAGGGTCATTCTAATTCTATAGCTTCTCCGTGAGGTAGGCTAAAGCTGTTGTTCAGCCTGCATTGCAGCCAAGCTTCTCCCTCTACTTAATCCTGCTTCCTTACCCCTCCCTTCCATGGGTGTTAATGCCAAGGGCACTCCCTAATAAACATCTGCACACTCAGCTCTGTTTCAGAGTGTGTTTCCTGGAGAACCCAACTTCAACCCAAACCAATGCCCTCCTTCCAATTTGCTTTCAGTCTGTTGCCTGAAACCACCTCACAAGGACATATAAGTCATGGGGGACTCACTGGTTGAGCCTGAGGAAAACTGATTTGCCCTAAGGGGCTGTCTAAGGAACTGGCTTTTTTTTTTATTCTGAAAAGTTTTCAGGACAATAAAATGTGAATCTTAGTAGGAACACTATAAATTTATTGAATGAATGACTAGGGCAGGGTCAGCTTCATGGGTATGTGACCTGTACACAGGCCCCCATCTTCCTCAGAGGGGTATCACAGTGGCTTAATATTCTGCTGTCAAGGTCTCAGAGATATTAATAATTTTTTGAGCAAGAGGCCACAGATTTTCATTTTGCACTGGGTCCTGCAAGTTATGTAGCTCGTCCTGGACCTGGGTCTCCAAGAACTAACTTATCCTCATATCCCTCAGGATTCTGCCTCACAATAAGGGTGTGGCAGGAAAGAAGAGGGGATCTGCCAATGTCAGCCTTTGCTCTTTACAAACTTCCTTCTATTTCTTTCTTTTAAAAAGGACTTGCTCTGGGTTAATAAAATCTGCTGGAGACCTTTCTATCTCTGCTTGGCATTATGCTTTAATAATACTACCCCTAAACTTTAATCTAAAAAGTAGACAGGATTTTCTTTTTTTTTTAATCAGAAAGAAAAAGCAAACGTCTGTAATTGAAAGAGATAGATTTAGGGTCAGAAGAAATGACAAGAAGACACCTGACTGAAATGGTGGCATTTAATCAGGCATTAGACAGGAAGTGGGTGAGGCAATTCCAGAATGAGAAGAACAAGCCTGAATCCTCTAATGGAACTTTTGTCAAGGTTTTCAATACTATGGTGCCCTTTAAAAACCATTTACTCCCCTGCACTTATGTTTTTGTCCAGGCCTAGAGGTGAAAATGAAAAAATGGAAAGCAAGATGCTGGCTCTATTGACTTTTTTTTCAAAGAGAAAACAGGCTACAAGTTTCATAGGAAATCCTCTTTCGGAGTGAATGGCCCTTAAAAATAAGATAGGCTCCATAATTTGCAGGAGACAGTGCAAAATGAATATGTGATATCCCTTGTTCAAATTTTTAAAAATTTCAAGGTGACAGGAAAGCACGAAACCAAATTGAGGGCACTTATGAGCCTAGGGGCCCTGTGTGACTCCACAGGTCACACACCCACGAAGCTGGCCTTGCTTAGGAGTCTCTGAAGGTTCATACTGTTCTCATTATCTGACTTAATAAGGTGTCTTCTTCCATTTCAAAGCACCAGGGATATGATGATTGTGTGTGCACGTGCATGCATGCATGTGTGTGCACATGCTCATGTGTTAATTTAAGCTTCACTCTAGGGATAGTTAGTTGTCCTAATTCAGAATTAAACCTTCTAGGGTATTTGGATAACATTATATCAGAAAACCTATCCTCCAGATGTCATTACTATAAGTACTTTAGCTATTATTATTTCTAACCAACACCAAATCTTTGGCTCATTAGCATAATAAATGTTATAAATGGGCTTTCATTTGTGAAATTAGTAGAAATAGATGAAATCAGTGAAAATAAAGATATGCATTGGCTCAGATGTTCTGGAGACACTGTCTAAACTTTCAAAAGCAGAATATAATAATCTAGTATCTATTATAGCCTATACTCTTGTGATTAGGGCCTGAGTCTTAACCCCTTAATGTGCTATGTCCAGCCATTAGTTTTGAGATTTTTAAAAATTTATTTTTTTAATTCCAGTATAATTAGCAAACAGTATTATATTAGTTTCAAGTGTACTATATAGTGATTCAACAATTCTGTACTTTACTCTATGTTCATCATGATAAGTGTGCTCTTAATCCTCTTCATCTATTTCACCTATCCCCCCAGCCACCTCCCCTCTGGTAACCCCCAGTTTGTTCTCTATAGTTAAGAGTCTGTTTTTTGGCTTGTCTCTTTTTTTCTTTGTTTTGTTTCTTAAATTTTACATATGAATGAAATCATACAGTACTTGTCTTTCTCTGGCTGACTTATTTCGCTTAGCATAATACCCTCTATTTCACTTAGCATTATACCACTTAGCATTATACATGGATCCATCCATGTTGTTGTAAAAAGCATGGTTTCATTCTTTTTTATGGCTGAGTAATGTTCCATTGTGTATATATACTACATTTTCTTTATCCATTCATCTGTCAATGGATACGTGGGGTTGCTTCCATATTTCAGCTATTGTAAATTATGCTGCCATAAATAAACATAGGGGTGCATATATCTTTTCAAGTTAGTGTTTTCATATTACTTGGGTAAATACTCAATAGTAGAATTACTGAATCATGTGGTAAAAAAAAATTGTCATTTTTTGAGGAACCTCTGTACTGTTTTCCAGAGTGGCTGCACAAGTTTACATTCCCACCAAGAGTGCATCCTCATCCCTGCCAACATTTATTGTTTCTTGTGTTTTGCATTTTAGCCATTCTGACAGATTTGATAATATCTCATTGTGGTTTTGATTTGCATTTTCCTGATTATGAGTGATATTGAGCATTTTTTCATTTGTCTGTTGGCCATCTGTTTATCTTCTTTGGAGAAATGTCTGTTTATGTCTTCTGCCCATTTTTTTAAAAATTGGATTATTTGTTTTTTTAAATGTTGAGTTGTATAAGTTCTTTAGTTTATTTTTAAATTTTTATTTAAATTGAATTTAATTAACATATACTGTATTATTAGTTTCAGGGATAGAACTTAATGATTCATCAGTTGCATACAATACCCAGGGCTCATTACATCTAGTGCCCTCCTTAATGTCCATCACCTAATTACCCCATTCCCCCACTTACCTTGCCTCCAGCAACCCTTTGTTTGTTCCCTTAGTTAAGAGTCTCTTATGGTTTGCCTCCCTGTTTTCATCTTCTTTTATTTTTCCTTTCCTTCTCTTATGTTCATCTATTTTGTGAATGAAATCATATGGTATTTGTCTTTCTCTAACTTATTTTGCTTAGCATAATACCCTTTAGTTCCATCTCCATCTTTGCAAATGGCAGGATTTCATTCCTTTTGATGGCTGAGAAATATTCCATTGTATATATATACTACATCTTATTTATCCATTCATTTATCGATGGACATCTGGGCTCTTCCCATATTTTGGCTATTGTGGACATTGCTGCTATAAACATTGGGGTACATGTGCCCCTTTGAATCACTATGCTTATATCCTTTGGATAAATACCTAGTAGTGCAACTGCTGGGTCCTAGGGTAGCTTTATTTTAAACTTCTTGAGGAACCTCCATACTTAGAGTGGTTGCACCAGCTTGTGTTCCCACCAATGTTGTAAGAGGGTTCTCTTTTCTCCACATCCTCACCAACATCTGTTGTTTCCTGAATTGTTAATTTTAGCCATTCTGACTGGTGTCTGACTGATTGGGTATATCATTTGCAAATATCTGCTCCCATTCAGTAAGTTGTCTTTTAATTTTGTTGATTGTTTCTTTTGCTATGTAAAAGCTTTTTATTTTGATGTAGTCCCTATAGTTTATTTTTGTTTTTGTTTCCCTTGCCTCAGGAGACATACCTAGAAAAAATGTTGCTATGGCCATTGTCAGAGAAATTACTACTAGGATTTCTATGGTTTCAGGTCTTACATTTAAGCTTTTAGTCCATTTTGAGTTTATTTTTATGTATGGTGTAAGAAAGTGGTCCAGTTTCATTCTTTTGCATCTAGCTGCCCAGTTTTCCCAACACCATTTGTTTAAGAGATCATCTTTTTCCCATTGTATTCTTATCTGCTTTGTCATAGATTAATTGACCATGTAATCATAGGTTTATTTCTGGGCTCTCTATTCTATTCCATTGATCTATGTATCGTGTGTGTGTGTGTGTGTGTGTGTGTGTGTGCGCGCGCGCGTGTGTGTGTGTGCGCCACTACCATACTGTTTTGATTGCTACAGCTTTGTTTTATATCTTGAAATCTGAGATTGTGATACCTCCAGCTTTATTCTTCCTTTTCAAGATTGCTTTGGCTATTTGGGGTCTTTTTTGGTTCCATACAAATTGTAGGATTATTTGCTCTAGTTCTGTGAAAAATGCTATTGATATTTTGATAGAGATTGCATTAAATCTGTAGATTGCTTTGTGTAGTATGGACATTTTAAGAATAGTTGTTCTCCCAATCCATGAGCATGGAATAACTTTCCATTGTTTGTGTTGTCTTCAATTTCTTTCATCATTGTGTTATAGTCTTCAGAATATAGATCTTTCACCTCCTTAGTTAAGTTTATTCTTAGGCATTCTGTTATTTCTGGTGCAGTTGTAAATGGGATTGTTTTTTTAATTTCTCTTTCTACTACTTCATTATTAGTGTATAGAAATACAACAGATTTTTGTGTATTAATTTTGTATCCTGAAACTTTACTGAATTTGTTTATCAGTTCTAGTAGTTTTTGGTGGAGTCTTTAGGGTTTTCTATACATATTACCATGTCATCTGCAAATAATGAAAGTTTTACCTTTCCTTACCAGTTTGGATGCTCTTTGTTTATTCTTCTTGAGTGATTGCTGTAGTTAGGACTTCCAGTATCATGTGGAATAAAAGTGGTGAAAATACACATCCTTGTCTTGTTCCTGAACTTAGGGGAAAATTTCTCAGTTCTTTACCATTGAGTGTGATGTTAACTGTGAATTTTTTCATATATGGCCTTTATTATGTTGAAGTATAGTCCCTCAAATCTACTTTAGATTTTCGTGAATGAATGCCATACTTTGTCAAATGTTTTTTTCTGCATCTATTGAAATAGTCATATTGTTTTTATCCTTTCTCTTATATTTTTAAAAGATTTTATTTACTCGAGAGAGAGAGAGAGTGGGGTGGGGAGGGGCAGAGGGAGAAGGAGAAGCAGACTCCCTGCTGAGCAGGGAACCCAACGCAGGGCTCAATCCCAGGACCCTGGGATCATGACCTGAGCTGAAGGCAGATGCTTAACGACTGAGCCACCCAGGTGCCCCAGATGCCTTCTCTTATTGATATGATGTATCCTGTTGATTGATTTGTGAATATCAAACCACCCTTGCACCCTGGTAATAAATTCCACTTGATTATGTTGAATTATTTTTTAATGTATTGTTGGATTTAGTTTGCTAATATTTTGTTGAGGATTTTTGCATCAGTGTTCATTGGAGATATTGGCCTGTAGTTCTCTTTTTTTGTAGTGTCTTTATGAGGGCAATTCTGGCCTCATAGAATGAATTTGGAAGGTTTCCTTCCCCTTCTATTTTTTGGAATAGTTTGAGAAGAATAGATATTAACTCTTCCTTAAATGTTTGGTAGAATTCACTTGAGAAGCTGTCTGGTCCTGCACCTTTGTTTGTTGGGGTTTTTTTGGTTATTGATTCCATTTCCTTACTAGTAATTGGTCTGTTAAAAATTTCTATTTCTTCCTGATTCAGATTTGGGAAGTTATAGGTTCTGAGGATTCTTTTTGTCAATATAAAGGTAAGAATTCTTTATCTAAAATATTGGTCATCTAACTCAAGTGAGCATTTTATGAAGGTGTAGTTGGATCACCTGAAAGAACAAAGAGCTAGGACTTCATCAGACTTAAAGAACAATTTAGATCTAGAACAAGTCAAGAATGTCTTGTCTCACTACCTCTATTCAACGTTGTACTAGAGAGTCTAACCAAGACAATTAAGCAAGAAAATGGTATCCAGGTTGAAAAGCAAAAAGTACAACTATTTTTGTTGGCAGATGGAGATAATCTTGTATATAGAAAATCCTAAGGAAACCATTAAAATAAAAAACTATTAGAATGAATAAGTTCAGGAAGGTTGAAGAATACAAGATCAATATACAAAACCAATTATATTTTTATTTCCTTGCAATGAACAATCCAAAATTAAAATCAAGGAAATAATTCCATTTATAATAATATCAAAAAGAGTAAAATACTTAGGAATAAATTTAACAAAAGAAGTGCAAAGCTTACAGTCTGAAAACTCCAAAAAATTGTTGAAAGAAATGAAAGAACACCTAAATAAATGGAAAGACAACCTATGTTTATGGATCAGAAGACTTAGTATTGTTAAGAGATGGCAATACTCCTCAAACTGATCTGCAGATTTAATATAATCACTATCAAAATCTCAACTGATATCTGATACTAAAACTGATATTGAAATGCAAGGATCCCAGAATATCCCAAAGAATCTTAAAAATTAAGAACGAAGTTGAAGAATAAGCTCTCACTTTCTGATTTGGGAAAGAGGAAAGAGTATTGGCAGGGAGGATAGAATCCAAATATTCCTTCTATACTTGCAGTCATGGATTTTAAGTGAGTCCAGTTAATGCAGCTGTGTTTACCCAAATACCTCCAGGAAGTGAAAGGTGTTTACAAGGGAGTATTAAGGGTAGTGGGGATAAAAACAAATGAAAAATAGAACAATAAATATAATCAGTAAATAGGCCGCAGCTAATGTTTGACTTCCTTTTATCTACTAAATCTTGTCCCATGCCTTTTTTTTTTTTTTTTTTTGGTCTATGTTAGAAAAAAATATATCCATATCACTTATGAATCCAAGCTGGATGTAATGGCATCTCCAACAATAATCCTTCTCTCTCCCACCTTTCATTCTTCCGCTTGTTCTACTGTCAGGTAGGATCTCTGTAAATGTAATACCCGCCAATCACACAGAGTGTCTTGCCCAATGCTGCTGTTAGATCTGGCTCTTTCTAATAGAGTACCCTTTCATTGGCATGTCAGATATGAGTCCTGCCCAAACCTTATTGACCCTCCAAGAAGCTGTCTCAATCACTTCCCTTACCTGTCAAAGTCATACTTTTCAATGGCCATACTCTGTGGACACCTGGTGGAGAGGTGAATACTGTGCTTGACCCCTTCACCTCCTGATTTCTCTGCAGCATTATAAGGACCATCCTCCTCCATTCTCCTAAGATAAAATGAGTCTTCCACATTATCCAATTTTGTCCTTATATTTTTCCTTCTCAGTTTCTATTAATTTCCATATCCAACTTCTTAATCACATCTTTAAATCCTCTGCCAAATACAGGTGACTTCAAATAAAAGCCAATAGTGTAGGGAAAGAGACAGGCAGTGTCATGAATATATACATTCCATGATGTTGTGTGGTGGAGAAAACAAATCCATAACTTCAGATTTCTGTGTTTAGCGAATTGCTTAACATTCAGGGAACGTTTACTATAGAACCCAAGTATAAATCAAGCCATGATGACTAAAGACCCTAACTCAGAAATAAATTATATATGCATATGTATTAGATTATATAGAAAGATGTTTCAGCATAGGGATTATTAAAAGAAAACCAGCCTCTCATCCACATGAAATAAAATCCTCATGCAGTGATAAAATATTGCAAACAAATGTGAAAGCTCTGAAATATAGAAAGTAAAAGAAAACCAAGAATTCCATTAAATATGTAGCTACATTCATACTCAACCACACCCATACTTCAGTTAGATTTTGGAAAACTCTTTGGCTTATTTCTTTTGACTTTATTTTGGCTCCTGTGTCTTTTCTTAATGTTCAGAAGCTTTTAAAAAATACCTGTTCCTTCACGAAGCATTGAATTTTTAATAGGTCATTCTGCATTTTAATTTCAGTCACATGAAACACCCCACTGAAGAATCTGAGCCAGTCATTTTATCCCCACGTTTCAGCTCTTCATAAGAACAAAATCTTACGGTATATTCTTATTATTAAATAAATAAAATAAGGCATACATGTTCATCACTAAATTTTTAAAAATATGATTTGCTGTGTAGCATATTCACAACAGCTGTCCTTACACATACGCAATCGATACTTGGCTAATTCAGTGACTTTTACATTACAGCTGTTCAATAAATAGATACAGAATTGACCTTACCTCCTCTACCCTATTCCTCAATGACTAAAATTTCTTTAATAAAGTCACAGTGCTTACCTAGAGGCAAGGCTAAAAATCTGAGTACCCCTTGAAATGTAAAACATTGACTTAAATTTATACTGAGATATAAATGCATTTTGCCAAACTAGATATTAGGTGAGAGAGATCACTAGGTTTGGAGCTTGGAGTGGTCCCATATAGGATGGGAGTGCCTCATTCGTCCCATATTGGTGATCTTTCAAAGGTTGACTCCATTTTGTAGGTACATATTTGAATTGTGAATTGTTCTCAAAAAGTAGTTATCAACTTTTATCTATCCAAAATCACCAAAAGGAAAATTTTTAAGTAAAAGAAAATAGGAAATATGTGCTTTACAGTACATGTGTGAAACACAAAGAGTTTATATCATTAAGAAAAGACAAACTCCCTAATTGAAAAATAAACATGACATGATCAGGCAAAGATAAAATAATATTACCAATATGTAAGGATTCAAGGATTGTAAATTCTAGTCAAAATGAAAAAATAGTATATCCTTTCCAAAGGATAGTCAAGCAATATATATGAAATGCCTTATGAATATTCATTTTTAACACAGTAATCCCACCTCCAGGGCTTCTAAGGAAGTATTCAAAATGTGCATAAAAATTTATATTCAAGGAAGATCATTGCAAGCTTATTTTTGAGTCATAAATAGAAAAGCTGAAATTTCCAAAAATAGAAAAGCAATAACTTTTCCAAAAATAGAAAAACAATAATTATGAAATGAAATTTTCTGTAGCCATTGAACATCATTTCATAGAAGAATATTGACATGAGAAAATGTCTGCTTATATTGCTAATTTTTAAAAGTATGTTATCAAGTACACAATATATTTCCATTTATATATAAAAAGAATGTAAAAAGATATAGACAATGCTGTGGTTATATCTGGTTGATAGAATTACAGATTATTTTATTAATCTCCTTTGTGTTCTTTTATAGATTTTAAAAATTTCCATAGTAAACATGTTACTTTTATAGTTAAAAAAATAGCAAGAAATTTTCTGGGAAAAAATATTTTCACCAAAACTCAAAAATGACTGCCCTCAACCTTGGAGGTCTTTTGGGGAGTTTGCTCTAAGAGTTAGTTGGTTCCAAACCCAATACTATTTCAACTGCTTATTATGTTTTTGGTGCTACAGTGAAAGGCCCACCTTATTTGCCAGGGATACTAAGTAGGGCTAGATGGCTTGCCCCTTGGAGGAATGGTTCTCAACCTGGCTGCCCATCAGAGTTTCTGGGAGTGCTTTAAAATAATAATGCGCTCAGACTTCACCACCCAGAGATCTTTTTCTGTAGGTTTGGAAGAGGTAGGGCTTGGAAATGGGGTGTGTGTATGTGCATGTCGGTGTGGGGGATGTGTGTGTGATTTTTCTAAAATTCATTGTCATTTGTGATTTTTCAAAATTCTAATGTGTACCATATGACTTAGGTCTTAATTTTTTTGATAGTCCTATTTGGTATGGCTTGACTTACTCTATTTATACTTTAGTTAGCCCAAGTAGATTGTAACTCCAGCTATAACAGACAAGACTTTTTTATGCAAACAACACATTTTATTATCTTAAATTAGGAATGGGTTTAGCAGATAACTTTTTCGTGTAGGTATTTGTCACCAGAAAATAGGGCTACAGAAAAATTGATTATTCTAAAATACAGTTATTATTTTTGGAATATTTTTTATGTTCTGCTTTATAAATAACTATACCATAGAACACATTTCCTCGTTTAGGTACCTTGCCATACAGTGTCTTTGGAAAGATAAATACAGAATTAGCCTTGCTCCTTAAGAGGCATTCATTTTACGTGTATACTCCACAGAGATTTTAAGGTGGTTTTGCCAAAATGAGCATGTTTCTAACTGCCTTAGAGACTTTTTTTTTTTTTAAGATTTTATTTATTTGTCAGAGAGGGAGAAAGCACAAGCAGGGCAGCATCAGGCAGAGGGAGAAGCAGGCTCCCTGCTGAGCAAGGAGCCCAATGTGGGACTTGATTCCAGGACCCTGGGATCATCACCTGAGCCAAAGGCAGACGCTTAACTGACTGAGCCACCCCGGCATCTCACCTTAGAAACTTGTAAGCCAAAACTATTCTGATAATGCTATGTAAGTGAAACAGTAGGATCTTGACTGTACCCTGAAGAGGATTCAAAACACTTCTGTAGAAAAACCTTGCTCCTCAGTCTTGCTAAGGAGTCTTTACTTAAAAGGGGATTGAGCTAGTCTTCTATCTTAGGCATATTACCCATATTACCCTAACATTAATAGGTTTCTTAGCTTCAACAAAAGGATGTTAATCCCATCCTTAGAATTGATGGCTAAGACAGAAGGCTTCAAGGGCAATCAACTATATAGACCAGGTGTACTCCAAGGAGTTGTCATAAAATATAATCTCAAGTTTACTGCAATGCAATATTTATTTCAAAAGGTCAGTTAAAGAAATAATATTTGGATGAAATGGCTTAAATGTCATGTCTAGACATTCAAAAAAAGATCCTTGGATCAAGACAGATGTGCAAAGACAAGGACCTTTTCAGAATTTTTTGCACTAAATCATGCTTTAGGGTAATATCAGTAACTTGTATTGAGAATCTTTTTAAGGACAACCTTGGAAATGCATTTTTGTACTTATTATATGGACATTGCTTATTGAATCAGCAAGGGATTTTTTTCTCAAGTACTTTTAATTATTTTAATAGTATAATTTACTTATAAAGACAACATATACTCACTGAGTTAAATTCAAACAATGTAATATAAATTATAAAAAAGAAAACAAACCTAACCAACACCCCCAAAATATCAGCACTACCCCTGTAATTACTACTTAGATGTGAATATATATGTGTCCTTTCATGTGTCATCTCAACACATATATAGATACATAGGTAGATAGATATACACACATATTATTATTATGCTTCTACATGGTATTTTCAACCTGATTTTTTTCATTTAAAATATCTTAATGAATATCAATGTACATCAGCCTTCCCAGTGACTATGGATATCTCCAAATTTATTGAGTAAATATCCTGTTACTATCATTACCACTGGTTCTAATTTTTCACATTAGTATAAGTAACACCCTGTTGAACACCCTTGTATGTACGTCTGTCTTTGTGATTATCTCCCTTTCTGATTATCTTCCTTAGGGTGGATTTCTAAAAGTGATATTTTATTATTACACTTCCTGCTTTGGGGAAGAGGGAAGAGTATTGACAGGAGAGAAGGAATGTCCCATGAAAAGGATGAAATTCTCTTCAGAGTACCATTAAGGTCCTGCTGTTTTACTTATGTAGCATCATCAAAATCGTTTTAGTTTAGATGATTCTAAGAAAGCTGTGAAGAATATATACATATTGATACACATGGCTAAATGTATCCTCTCCTACCAACAGTGTGACCATTCCCTCTACCTACTGCCACCATTTTGTCAAGTTTTTGTCACTTTTCTCATACTGCTAAGTAATTTTCAAATGTGTACTGCTATTCTTCTTTATTATTTACCCTAACATGTCCTTAGTCCATTTTCCTATTTAGTCCATATTTATCTTTCTCTCAATGATTTATAAAATCGTGTATATAATAGAGCTTGTAACACTTAGCCACACAAGTTGCAAGGTTTTTTGTTATTGTTGTTATTGTTGGTGGTTGTCGGTTCCTGTATTTAATAGTTTGTCATTTGCTGATTGGGAAAGAAAATGGGAGACACAATATGCCACTCACTCTGTAAATTGTAGTTTTTCCTTTATCCCTCAAGACCCAACTTGAATCCCACATCTTTTCCTAAAGCCTAACCTCCTTCCCATCCTAATGTGATTTCACCCTCTGCCTAACTTCCAACTCATTATTCTGTACAATTTATTTGGTAATTTATCACATAGTGCCTGGTGACATGCCTATGTATTGTCAGTCACATTCAAGTATTATTTGCCCAAGCCAGCAACCAACTCCTTAACAGGAGATAAGTATTCACTCCGTGCCCTCAAAGCAGTTGCTCAATAAATAATAAAGTAATGAATGGGGGGGGGTGGAAAGTAAGTGACAGGTCATCTTGAATTTTCCAGGCTTGAGCAAGAGCTTGACTGAAGCAGTCAGCCAAAGAGGTTACAAAGATCCATTGTACTTCTTGCCTTATTCTGACTTAAGGTAAAGCTCATTCTAATCATATCAACTCCTGAGACATATCTATTGTCTTCATTAAAAAGGCATCAGTATACCCCAGTTTACTCAGAACAGTCCCATTTATGCCTGCTCTACTTGTGTAATTCTTAAGTTTCCCTTTTTCACTACCAAAGTTTTGGGTGATAAATTATATGCTTACCCTATCTATTGCTAGCTCTTGTTTCTTCTTTCTTTCTTTCTTTCTTTTTTTTTTTTAAAGATTTTATCTATTTATTCATGAGAGACAGAAAGAGAGAGAGGCAGAGGAGGGAGAAGCAGGCTCCCCGCAGAGCAGGGAGCCTGATGCAGGACTTGATCCGAGGACCCTAGGATCATGACCTGAGCCAATGGCAGATGCTTAACTGACTGAGCCACCCAGGCACCCTTCTTATTTATTTCTTAAGCTAAAAATCTACCACAGAGTTTTTTTTTTTTAATTGTGTTTATGTTTTCTTCAACTAAATTGAGAACTTTTTGGAGTACCATTATTCTTACTTTTTGTACCTCCTTCATCATAGCACTTAAAACAGTACTCTGTACTCAGTAGGGATACAATAAATTCTTCTGCGAAACCACTGGGGGCCTGAAGATTTTAATTTGTTTTTTGATTAAGGGTGTCCTTCCTTTTGACTCCCACCATGTCATCACAGACATGTGGGGGGATAATATTCATTAGAGTGCTGAATGGGAAGTGGTATCATGAAAACCCATTTGAATTACAAGATTCACTTTTATGTCTTTGGCTCAGTTGTTCATGGATACAGCTCATCTGAATTAGATGTGTCTGAAAATTCAATTTCCCCAAATGGAAACATCTGGATCCTTTTTTCTTCCTTTAATCCTTTGTCCTCGTGACTCTGCCAGACAGTCCACATCCCTTGTTGGTTTGGCAGGAAATATATAAGGGCATAGTTAGAAGTGGGGGTAGCTGGTACAAATGTTTCCTTGTCTGCTTTTTCATTCTATGTGGTCACTTTCTACCTCTAGATATTAGAATCACAGATTTATATCAAAGTGAAGACTTAGAAGAAAAGTTAATGTAACTTCATCTTTTATGGCAGAAAGAATTCGGATTGAGACAAAATAAAAGGGGCTGCTCAGATACATATATATTGATGGCGGAGCTGTACTAGAACTCTTTTTTTCCCCCTAATTCCCAACCTGGAGCATTTTTCATTATGTCAAGTGCTAGATACCATCTGAATATTAGCTATTGCCTCATTTCAATATGTGCAACTGGTACTGGGCTGATTTTAACTATGGAAAAACATTTTCTATTTAAAATAAATTTGAGGGGCACCTGCATGGCTCAGTTGGTTAAGCGTCTGCTTTGGCTCAGGTCACACACAATCCTAGGGTCATGGGGTCGAACCCTGCATTGGGCACCCTGGGGGGCAGGGATTCTGCTTCTCCCTCTCCCTGTGCGCCTCCCCCCCACTCATGCACTCTCTCTCTCTCTCTCTGAAATAAATAAATAAAATCTTTAAACAAGTAAAATGAAATAAATTTGAATGTTATAAGACACAAGAAATATAAAACAAAATTCCCTGATATCTTTGGTAAATGCTGAGGGATAACATTAACTTATTTTTTGGATGGAAGATTTCAGTCAAACTTAGACAGACATGTTTGTATGTGTTCATAAACTGGAACAGAATCAGAAAAAATAGGATCTAATGGGAGATCATGGCCCTGATCATGAGCCACCATGTACATCTTATTCCTGCCCCGGAATTCTTTTCATAGAAAAAGAAAAGTTCTGGGATCAAAGAATGAGGGAGAAGTAGACATATATTTGACCTGTGATTTTAGTTTCTACTTAGGAAAAGCAGAGAATGAGATCTTATTATAATTATATCTGTAGGGGATAGAGACAGCCCATTTAGATAAGCCGAATATCTAGTTTTCTAAACTGAACAGAATGGTTTTGATTCTTTGGGCAAGCTGTGACCTCATGCAGTGGAGAGGCTACAAAATACTACTGACCAAGACAGGGAATTTTTATATACACTATCATATGTCTGAGAATACTAAAAAGATATTTAAAAGTCTATTTAATCCTATCTTGAACATAAATTCTTATCTTTCCTTCTCCCCAAAAATGTTCAAATTGACATTTCACAAATGATAAAATTATGTGAAAATACATCTGGTTCAAGTACAGTTTTTTTAATCTTTACTGAATTAGCTACTCTTAGGTGTAAGTTGATCTTCCTCCCATCTCTACTTGCCTTAAGACTCAGATATGATGCTGGGTTGTGAAGGAGAATCATGTAACATAAAGGGAATATAATTTAGAGTGAAACAAAAGCCCCTTCCATCCAGTCAGAGAGTGAGGGCAAGGAGAGTAATTTGGAGTGAGGGGTTGGGGGATGTAGTAGGAGAAAGGAGAGGCAAGAAGTGGTGGGACACATGTGTCCAAGTGTCCCTTCTCCAGTGTTTGATCTGGAGATTGGAAGAGAAGGAATAATAGATAAGGTAGGAGGCGGGGGGGGGGGCAGGGAGGCTGAAAGCAGAGTTGCACCTCTCCCCATTTGGTTCCCTGGAAGGAATCCACCAAGCAGGGTATTTTATGCCAGCATGGGGTAGGCGTAACAGTGGAGAGAGTAAAACAGTCTGGCCAGAGGAAAGAGCCACTTCCCTTTCTCTCAGGTGGATAAGCCAAAACATTCCACATACTCCAATGGAGGAAGGATGGCAAATGGATGAGCTGACATCTAGAAGGCCTGCTGTGAGGTCCATCATGGTAAGAGGTGAAGGGACCTTGTGCAGAGCTTGCAGAGTCAACTTCCCAGGCCCAGGAACTCAATAGAGCACATGGAGGTTGCTCAGGAAGGCCTTCATGAAGAACCTAGGTGGGACCAACATAGCATAGAGGAGCCACTTGGTTCTACCCAAACTGGGAAGTAAGGAGAAAAGAACATGTATGTGCTCATAAACCACAGATTTCATAGTGAACACTTGAAGGACACTCAACAATATTTATATCTGACAATAGAGTGAGTTTAATTTTATAACCACTCAACATACAGTTATTCAGTATTTGATAGCATGAAGTTTATGGTCTTAGAAAAAAGTGAAGATCGGCTAAAAGTCCTAACTGTTGCAAGGTTGCAAGGCCACCATCTGCTGGTAATTTGCTCAAATTTCAGGCACGTGATTCTTGAAATGACTGACAATTTAAGAAGGAAGCATCAAATGCAATTCATACACTGTAACAAAGACCCTCACAATTTCTCAGTATTACTTGAAATTCCCGTTGGTGTTCAACTGTGAATTGAGAGTTTCTAGAGAAGTGTACAGATACCTAAAACTAAGATTTTTATTTCCAAGTTGTTTTCAGTGCTATACATATTTCTTCATCTTGGAAACATTTAGGTTAGTGTGTCAATGAAACAACATACATAGGGGTTGGGTTGTCAAAATATTTTGAGAGGAAAAACTGTATGGACTGATTACCATCCAAGAATTTTAATGAAAAGATAACTGAAGAGTTGTAGTCCAACCCAGTACTATCCAATATGTAAATTTTAAATTTTTTTAAAAATTTGAAAACATATGTAATTTTAAATTTTTACTTGCCACATTTAAAAAGTAATAAGAAACAGGTGAAATTAATCTCAGTAATATATTTTATTAAACCCAATGTACCCACATACACATCATTTCAGCATATAATAATCAGTATAAAAATTACTGATAAGGTATTTCACATTCTTTTTCTCATACTAAGTCTTCAAAATCCAGGGTGTATTTTACACTTATAGTGTATCTCAGTATGGATGCTAAATTTTCAATGGTTCAAGTGGAATATAGTCCTACCAAAATAATAAACTTGTGTTTAATAGAAAAGTGTTACACACTTCTATTTTTAAATTTAAAATACTTAAAATTTTAAATAACTGATTTTTCAGTTCCAGTTTCAATCACATTTGCCACATTTCAAATTCTCAATAGCTACAAGTGGCTAGTGCTGCCCTGTTAGAAGGCATGTTCAAGTTGACGTTTAGCATAGGTACACAATTGATGTATATTGAATGATTATATTACCTGCCTGAATTCCACAGATTACTGATTGCTATTTTCATATTTTTTTCACTGAACAATTATTTAAGACCAATTGGATATGGGAGAGGGAAAGAAGAGAACCAAGAGTTTGGGAGGAAGCCATAAAGAGAATTAAGTTTCCATTGACAGAATGGGGGAACAGTGAGAAGGAAGAGTTGGTTCAAGAGGGAAGTTAATGAATGTCAGAGCTCTGAAAATGTCCCTTCCACAAGGAATAAAACTCTCAGTGATAATCAGTAGCATCTGCAGAATTTGCCATCAGAACTGCTTGTATCTTGTGGCCCACACTGTCCAGTGGCTGCCAGTATCCTGGCCTATCTGTTCTGGAATCAAAGTCAACTTTAGCTGTGCTGTGCAGTGCTGTGTGGTTTTGCTTGCCTGAGCCATTATTATCAGGATGTTGGTGTGGACTTCGCAACCACCTATTTTCTCGTAACTACTCTGAACCATAAATTTCAACTTCTGCCGACTCTGCTCTTGCTAGTGCCTTCCTGTTACCTTTGAGCATGAGCTTCTGCCTTTGACTTTGTTCCAGCCTATGCCCCTGAATCTTGTAATGCCCAGCCCAGTCCATCTACTTGGACTCCAAATCATGCTTGTGTCACCAGTTCACCTCGATACTCAGCATCTGTGGTAGACAGCTTCTAAGATGGTCCCCAATGATTTCTGCCTCCCAATATCAATACCCTATGTAATCCCTTCCCTTAAGTGTCAGCTGGACTTAGTGACTCACTTCTAACCAATAGAATACAGCTAAAGTGATGGGATATAATTTCTGATACCAGGTAACAAAAATTCTTTGGCTTCTATCTTAGGACCTCTTTCTTACTCTTTAACTCACTTATTCTGAAGAAAGCTGGCTGCAGTGTGGCAAATTGTCCTTTAAAGGGGCCCACATGGCAAAGAACTGGGGGTGTCCAAAGGTCTGTGAGGATCAGAATTCTGCCAACAACTACATGAGTAAACTTAGAAGCAGAACGTTCTCCAGTCAAGCCTTCACCTGAGACTTCAGTGCCAGGCAACACTTTGCAGCTTTGTGAGATGCCTTGAGGCATGTAGCTAAACTGCATCCTAACCCACAGAAACGGTTTTAAACTGCTACGTTTTGGGGTGATTTGTTAAGCAGAAATAGATACCTGAAACAGCAGGAAACCCTAATTTAGCTTATAGAAAACTTATGTTAACTATCCTATCTCTGATGAATTTTAAGTGATTACAGGATATTCAAACTAGAATGTCTACAAGATATTTGATAATAATAGGCCTGGGGAAGGGAGAACGGTAAATCCTCAGCATCAAATCTATAAAGGAAGTCATGACAATATGTCAACCATCTTTGAAGACACTGAATATAAATAAGAAGCATTTGTCAGATGGATAAGGGGAATATTTCTTTTCTTACTTAGCAGAAAGTAGGGACCTCAGGAAAAATATTTGGGGAAATATACAAAGGTTCTCATGGCCTTACCTCTTTCCTTTAACCCAGACTCAAATCAGAATCCCAAGGAGCAAGGTCCAATCATGTACATTTTTCTAAGTTTCAAGAGCATGGAACTTAAAGACATGTTAGTCTTGCACAGAATTCCATACAGGCTAGGTTTATTAGAGATTTAATACAACCAAGTTTTCCAGAAAGCTTCCATTTATAGCACAACCGTCTCACCAACAGGCCAGTGTCAGTGGCAGAGAACTGAACCACAGAAGCAGATAGCATAATTCACCTTCTTTTGTATTAAAAGTACCCTCTGCCAGTGATCAGTGGCTCACAAACACGAAGTTCTGTCAATATCTCAACTAGTATCCTACTGTGGCAATGCGAAACTTGAAATTTCATTATGACGGAATTGAGGATTTGCAAACTATTTCTAGATGCCTAATAGAGATCATAGAAATTATGTGTTTATCCAGGATAAGGTTGCAGGCTAGCAAAAACGTCAAGTGTCTTTGGTCAGAAATTATATTATTATCAGTATATGCTAATTAGTCATTAGCAGATGATGATGATTAGCATATGTTAATTAGTACAAAGATGGACAGTTAATAACACAACTACCTGTATCAGAACCAGTATTGATTTTGTGGTTGTTCTTGGACCTAATACAAAGTGACAGCCAAACTAAAGTGAATCACTTGAGTATCCTTAGACACTTTTGAATTTTGTTACTAGGAATGAGTAAAGTAGAAACATTGAGAGTATTTGATCCAGACAACCATGTGTTCTACCAACTGTACAATTAGGGAACTTGTAAACCTCAGCTTTTTCTTCTGTCATATGGGGATAATGCTGACTGCTAGGAAGTGAGAAGAGAAAATAGGCTAGTCTAATGCTTAGCAAATAGCACAAAGCTTGGCACATAGCTCAACAATCATCATTATATCTTTACTGCTTCTTAGCAACTCAACCATGATAAATGTTTATACAGTAGCATAATATTGTTGCAAATCTTGATGAACATAGATCATTGGTCATATCTTAGATCAGTACTGAAAGAAGTATACATTCTTAGATATGCATTTTTTCTAAATACGGAGTCCATAGGGGAAGAAATCATATAAAGGGTCTCTGATGATTTTCAAAACTTGGGAATAACTGACTTAGCCTAAATATGTCCTGGTATACTTTAATCCTTCTCAAAGGTAGAAATGACAAAGAGCAGCTTATTACCTTTTATATTCATCATTCATGTCCTTCATGTTTGTGTATATGTGCATATATAAGTATAACCCAAATGGGACCCATTATAAGTGTTCTTCTCTGCAGCTTGATTTTTACTTATAATAATAAATTGCAGACACATTACCAAGTTAGTACATATAGTTGTAACTCAATCTTTTTAATATCCTAACATTTACTTAACTAATCTCCTATTGAGGCACATTTAGGTGTTTCAAAATTTCCACTATTATAAATAACCCTTACCTGTGAATCTCTCTACATACATATTTATACATTGGGTATTTTGGTAGGATTGCATAAATTATTAATGCGTTTGGCTGGCAGTAACAGCAACAACATAAATACCCTGCCAAGAGTGGTTTTTAAAATGAGTTTTCTCACATAATAAGATATTGAAAGGCAAGCAATTGCTAGCATTGTTCTTTCAGCCCTTCCACTCTACCGTCCACGTCTGCACACCAGCATTCCAGCAAGAAGGAAGTAGCACGGATGAAAAGCTGTCTCCTGGAAGGGTAGTATCCCAGTACAATTTCTCTAATGAGTCTTTGCTCAGAACTGTGTTGTACGCCCATCCCTAGACCAACCATAGGTAAAAGGGACCAACCATGATTCATTCCCTGTATCTGGGGACTAATGCCCATCACCTCTGAGCTCATCAATAGATTTAACCTCTTGGAAAATCAGAAATCTTAAGGAAAAACTCTTAGGAAAGTAAAGGGGAATGAAATGTGGCTATTGTGTAGGCCATGAACAATATCTTCCACAAGGATATATTCTAAAGGAAAATGCTGAACAAAAGGATATATGGTACTACGCTTAAAATTTTTATTCAAATTGCCAAATTACCTTCCAAAAATATTACATCAGATAAAAACTTCATTAACATATATTAAAGGGCTGGTTTGTCCATGCTCAACAACCCTGGTCTTACAAAGTTTTCTAAATCTTTGCTGATCTGATAGGCAGAAAGCAAGATAGATGATAGATAGATAGATAGATAGATAGATAGATAGATAGATAGATAGATAGATTCCCAGCAGTTTATTTTGTACATATTATTAATGAAGTTGAGCATTTCTTAATGCATTTATTGACCATTTGAATTTCTTTTTCTGTGAGTTGCCTGTGTAATACCCTATCCATTTTTCTATGAGGTTGTTTTACTTTTTTGCTTTAACCTCTTTAATATATTAGGAACATCAACCCCTTTTACAGAAATATTTCCCAGTTTACCTCTTGACTTTCACCTTTATTTATGGCCTCCTTTTCCATTCATATGCTTTTAATTTGTGTGAAGTCAAATTTATTCATCCTTCCTTTTATATGCTAAGTCTTAACAACATGCTAAAGATCATCCTTGCTTCAAGATTGTAAAAATATTCTCTCCTTTCCTCCTGCAACTTACAGGATTTGTATGTATAAATGCTTGAACTACTTGGAATTTATTTTTTACTATAGTGTTAGTTATCTAACCTCTATTACAAAATTGTTATCTAATTGTAACAATGATATTTGTTGTTTAAATTTCTCATTAATTTAATTGCCCTATGTTATCATATATTAAATGCCCATACACATGTACAGTTTCTAAGCCCTTCATTCCATTCATTGATCAATATGTCTGTTCCCGGGTCAATACCACAGTTTTAATTACTGTAGATTCAGAGTATATGCTGATAACTTGTAATTCAATTTCTTTATTATTCTTTCTTTCCTCTATAGTTTCTGGGCTTTTTTTTTACATTTACTTTTCAAGATAAAGAATTTGTTCAGATTTTCAAGATCAAAAGAAAGAAGCAAATGGATTAGTTATTGAGATTTCATTAAATATGTATTCTAATTTGGGAAGCATCTTCACAAATCTGCATCTTCCTATTCAGGAACATGATATTATTATAAAATGTGGTGAGGATATTAGTGGAAAAGAATTAAATTCTGCCTTGACAGAGTCAACCCTTTTCTCTTTAAGGTACCAAAAAAGGCAAAGTAAAGAAAACAGTACTTTATTATTAGCTGAAGCTTTGGCCCTATGCCATATTCAGACCTTGGGTAAGCTAATTTGTACCAAGTAAGGATCTTCTTTTTTAAGGTTGATCACTGTGAATGGCCTGGCACCAAAAGAAGAATCTGTGTTGTGTGTACCACATGTCACCATTCCCCTTCGTCCTTATCCCACCATCCTCGTCCACCCTCACCACCAACCTAACAAACTCCCCATGCCAAAATTCGGCACTGCAGTGGGATGAAATGCCTCTCCCATCAGCATTAAAGAAAGAGGTTCCAGAGATACACATAAAAAGAGAAAACATATTTGTCCCCTCGTTAAAAGTAATATTTAAAGCAAAGTCATCTAAGGTGTTATTCCTCCTTAGTGGGATACCCTCTCTCTCAAGGAGAGAGTCCAGTGAAAGAGAAAAAGTCATGCTAGATGGGGAAAGAAGAAAGAATTAGGGCCACTCTATGTTCTAACCAAAATGTGGACAAAGATTAAGTTTTAAGCTATTAAAAATGACATAATCACTTGATTCCCACTAAAAGTGACCTAACATTTGATTTCTACTAACTGTAGTAATAATTTCCCTGCATTTCAGTGTGTATGTCTTTGTGTGTATTTTTGTTTTGCCTGACTTTGAATTTTATATAAATGGAGTCACACTATATATACTCTTCTTTGACTTCCTTTTTTATTCTTACCATTATGCTTTTGATATTTAGCCACGTTGTAGGGAATAGGAAGAGTTTATGTTGTTCATTTTCCCTCCTGTAAAGTATTCTTTTATAAAAAGACACCACAATTTAATTACTCTTTCTACTGCTCATAGGCATTTGGATTTATTTTCTTTTTGGTTTTTTTGTTTTGTTTTTTATTTTTTTCCTATTACAAATAAGGCTGCCCTGAACATTCCTGCATATGTATCCTAATGTCAAGAGTTTCTCTGGGATGCAGATGAGAGTAGAATTGCTAGAGTATATGCATATTGAATTTGTCCAGGTAGTGTTAGATGTTTTCCAAAGTGGTTGTGCTAATTTACATGGCCACCAGTAATGTATTTATGTTCCCATCTTTCCCCACCCTTCCGAAAATATTGTTGGAGTATGTTTGCCTTTAAATGATGTGAAATGGTGTCTCTAATTAACCTAATTTGTGCTTCCTCTTTTAAAAAACTACCTCTTCATTGTCTTTTGGCTTTTTTTCCTTTTTTTGTTGTCTTATCATTGAATTTTTTCTGATTTGTAGAAGTTCTTTATATACTCTGAATATTAATTCTTTTTTGCCATTTTACCAAAAAACTTCTCTCAGTTCATAGCTTGTTTTTTCAATATTTTCTTAGTGCCTTTGAGAAAAAGAAGTGTTTCATTTACTGCTGGTCAAATTTATAAATCTTTAACTCCAAAAAATGGCTTACAATTTTGAGTCTTACTCAGGAAGTTCTTCCCTACTCTGAGGTCATAAAATTTTTCCCTTGTATTTTAAGTTTTTGCCTTTTACATTTGAGACCTTTATTCATTTAGAATTGATTTTTTTGTGTGGAGCATGAGGTATAAATCCATTTTAACTTTTGTCCACATGAATAACAATGGCCTGGCACTAAAGTTACCAGATTTAGCAAATAAAAAAAAAATACAGATAACCAGTTTAATTTGAATTTCAGATAAAAATGAATAATATTGTAGTATAAGTATATCCCATGCAGTATTTTGGACACACTTTCTAAAAAATTATTTGTTGTTTATCTGAAAATCAAATTTAACTGAACATCCTGTATTCTATCTGGCAGTTCTACTTGGTACCATTTAATGAATAATCCATTCTTTATCTGTTGACCTGCAATGGCATTTCTGTCTTTTTTCAGATATACATATATGTGTGGATGCTTCTCTGTTTTGTATGCTGTTCCAGTGTCTGTATATTTCTTAATTACAATAGCTTTATAAGATTTTCTGTGACTGCTCAAGTCCCCAGTCTGATTCTTCTTCAGAATTATTGACTAGTGCCTCCAGACCTATGTTAGATAATTTTAGTAAAATTGGATGTTTTTGCCTTGTTCTTTACTTTATTGGGAGTGCTTCTAGTGATTTCTTAGTAGTCATATTGCAGGCAGTCTTCTTGGTTGAGATATATAAATATATATCAGGCTAAGGAAATGTCCATCTAGTCCTATTTAATTTTTAAAATCAAGAATGACCATTAAAATTATTCAGTTCACTTTCAGCATCTTTGGAGATTATTGTAAGAATTTTCCCTTTCATCAGTAGATATTATCTATGGTAATAAATTATAGTTAGTTGAATTTTTTATATTTAAATTGATCATAGTATCTTATTTTTTAAATATGTTTAAATATGTTCTTGAATTTTGATTGATAATTTATTTAGGATTTTTAAATGCTATTTATAACACACTATTCTGTATTTTCTTTTTTGAGAATGTGTGGGTGTGCTCAAGTGAAGGTGAGTGGGAAGGAGGAAGGATGGGAGGAAAAGGAGACCTTAGCATGTGTAACTTAAAAAAATTTTTTTGTAAGAAGTTGTAAGTAAAAATAGAGTAGAACAGGGGTACCTGTGTGGCTCAGTCAGTTAAGCCTCCAACACTTGGTTTCAGCTCAGGTCATGATCTTGGGATCCTGGGATCAAGCACAATCTAGTGCCTCTGCCTTGTGCTCCGCACTCAGCAGGGAGTCTGCTTCTCTGCCTTTCTCTCCCACACCCTCTGCCCCTCCCTCCGCTCACATGCTCGCTCTCACTCTCTCTCTAATAAATAAATCTTTCAGAAAAATAAAATAGAAGTAATCCTTCTCTCTCTCTCTCTCTCTCTCTCTCACACACACACACACACACACACACGCACACAGAGGACGAGTGAGAAAGACAGAGAGAGAGAGAGAGAGAGAAACCATGCCCCTTCCCAGAATCCCCTAAGAAAGTTCTTCAGAGCAGCAGTCGGGACACATTTGATTTTATTCCAGATTCTCATTTTGCAAACAAAGAAGCTGAGTCCCGGAATGATTAAGTGCTTGCCTGAGTTCATGTACCTGGTATCTCCTTGCTATCGATATCTAAAAATTGAAAGAGAGTAGGTCCTTGAGGGAAAGCTAGTGAGACTTTATCTAAGTTGGAGAAAGGAGACGGACTGGCCACTTCATTACAGTCTTCAAAATGATGAAGGGGGTTCAAATAAGCAATGACAAGCTGTCCTTTTCAATGGTCTTTCTGGACAGGAGAAGTAAAATGGCTTTAATTAACTCAAGAGGGATTCAGGTCAGTAGAAAGAACTTCCTGAATGAATGAATTCCAAGATAATGGAAAGCGCTGCCAAAGGAAGTTGATGAAGAGCTTTTTGTGAAGCTCCTAAGGGAAGTGTAGGCTATTGACTTTCTGCAATGATTTCAGTACTTTGGGTTGAACCAGATAAAACTGTTGCTATTCAAAATATTTTTACCTGTAAAAGCAGCAAATTCATCAAGCTAATACATGGAAGCAAGTAGGTAGGCTTAGCCGTAGAGGACATTTTGTCTTCATTTTACTCTATTTCTACAGAAAGTATAGGATAGGGCAAAAAACTTATTAAGAAGGTCAGGATTTAAACCTTAAAAAAGATCCTTACCTAAATTAAACTCTTGGCATTTAAAAGCCAGGATTACCAATATTCTTACTTGTGCCACCAGTCATTCCAGAACTGTTAAACTATGTCTAAAATGTCATGAGAATCCATATTTTGGATGCTGTGTATCCTTATGGTGCCAAGATATCCCATCTCAATGAGATCTTTGGTAGTCAAGAATTTCAGGCCAGTGTCAGCTGTGATGATTCTGCTGATGGGATATGGTATAATTGCTAGTTAGGTAGGCTCTCTCTCTCCCTCGTTTTTGGGTCAAACACCGTCAGGTATGCAGGAACTCTTCCCATGGCCAGTGGTTTGGGCCATTGTGTATAAATGACTGCTGAGCTTTGATATTACTATATGTATTTTTCCAGCCCAGGGAAGTGCATTGTTCAACTCTGTTGTGATTTTCCTACATAGCCATCCTCTGATCCAGAAAAAGTTAGGTTCTTTGGAATGATGGAAGCTGTTAAGAGAATCAGACTGGACATGCTAAAGGAATGGGGTTTCCTCTGAAATGAAAATGTACAATTAACTATTTGCCTGGAACATATACAAGTGAGAAGTACCAAGAATAAACTCTCTGATTGTGTTTCTCATCTTGATGGACATAACACATTTGAAGGAGGTTAAAAGCCTGTATGACCCTGACACACAACCTAGAAACCTTTGCCATTTGCAGTGACCCTGAAGTCCTCAATAGTGGTACCATACTTCCCATAGAATTCCCAAATACTCCCATCCATTCTGTTCTTAGGCTTTTGAGTGTCTTTACTACCCATTGTAACCCTGTAACTTAGCATTTAATCCTAGTAGGTGACATGTGTGTGCTTTTCAACTTTTCCCTGATCACCAGCTCTTTCATTTACCTCCCCGAGTGAAGTTACCCTTTATGAGGGAAGTTACCTTCGGCAAAGAGAGTCTAATTCTCCATGCATTTCATTGTTTCATCTGTAAATGAGATTTGGAATTCCTACTCACAGCGCTCATAACACTTATAGTACCTTGCACAAATTAGATACTTAAGGATTGTTTGGTTGCTTTCTTGACTTTTTGTATTCTGTGTGGTTTTCTAGCTCTCTTCTGGACACACACATACAGAACTCATCATGCTTCTACCCCTATACACACACCCCAAAACTTTCCAGACCTGTGTTCTCTGTCCAGCCTCCACTTCAACCTCAACTCCCTTTTCTTCCCCATCTACCATAACTGATGGATCACCAAAGTCTGCCAGTTTTACTTCTTACCTTTACATTTCTTGGGTGTATCCACTCCAGGCCACTTTTGGTGTCATTACCCCAATTCAAGCCTGGTTTACAGGAGGTTGCAACCTCCTCCAAAATGGCTACAGTTCTCTCTGTAAATTACATATTGGACAAGGTTACGCTCCTGCTTCAAACCATGCCTTCTCATGGCATGCAAGCTCCTGAAGTGTCCTGCAAGCCCTCCAAGATCTGTCTTTGGCCCACTCTTCTGACTCATTTCACATCTCTCCCTGTCTCACAATTTATAATTCAACAAAACCTCAACCTTTTATGGTACACACCCACACACCCACACATTCCCTTCCCTGCTTTGCCCATGTGCCCCCTCTACCTGGACCTTCACCACCTCACTCACACCTTCTCTCCTTGCCTGGCTAACTCTGACTGGTTCTCTAAGACTCAACTCAGGCAAGCTTTTTCTGAACCTGTGTCTGTTCTACCTCAGTCTGGATTGGATATACCTCCTCAGTGGTCCAGTAATGCCGTGTGCCTGTATTTATCATTGTATCATCCCTGACACCTGACATCTATTTCCCTCATTTCTACCCCCGTCATCTAGTGCTGTCAGTTCTACCTCCAAAACACGTTTCTGATCCAGCCATGTCTTTCTCTCCCCACTGCTCATACCTAATTCGAGCATTCTTCATCTCCCACATGATCTGCTGTGGTGGCCTCCCCCCTGGTCCTCCCATTTCTGTTGGCCCCTCCTCCACTGAGTAGCAGCCAGAAGGATCTTTCCAGTCATACTTATAGATCATGTAGGTCCTCTGTAGAGTCTTCACTGACTTTCCTACATTGACAATATGCGGCCTCCCAGGCCCTGCATGCTCTGGCCCTGCCTCTCTCCAGCCTCAGCTCCCATAATTCTTACCCTTACTCTCTAAGCTCCCAACCTAGGATTCTCAAACTAGACAAGCTCGTTCCTGCTCCAGGACCTTTAGGACAAGCTACTCCCTTTGCCCAGATCATTCATCCCTTGACTCTTTGTATGTCTAAGCCCTACTCATCCATAAGGCCTCAGCTGAAATACCATTTTCTCAGAGACACTTTTCATGTCCCTAGTCTCACTTAGATCCCCCTAATCTCACTCATAGTACCAGCTGTGTTCATTCATAAAAGTGATTTCAGCTCAGGTCATGATCTTGAGGTTGTGGGATCAAGTCCCGTGCCAGACTCCGTGTTCAGTGGGGAGTCTGCCTCTCTCCCTCTCAATCTCCCACACCCTCTGCCCCTCCCCCAACTCTTTTTGTCTAAGATAAATGGATAAATCTTTAAAAAAGGTTAAAAGGACTTTATTAATATTATTTTATGTCAGTACCCACCTCTGTTATCCTAAAAGTCTCTGCTAAAAGTCTTTTATATTAAAGAAATTTTTCTCCATGTGTCTCTGGTGAACTAACTGAACTACTGAACTACTACTCGTGTCATAAATTTTTAAAATTGTCCATTGTACATTTTTCTTTTTTTTTAATGATTTTTTATTATATTATGTTAGTCACCATACAGCATTGTACATTTTTCAATTTTATTACTACATTTCAATATTGTTTCAAACATATTTTTGTGGGATGCCTGGGTAGCTCAGTTGGTTAAGTGTCTGCCTTCAGCTCAGATCATGATCCCAGGGTCCTGGGTTTGAGTCCCACATTGGGCTCCTTGCTCAGCAGGGAGCTTGCTTCTCCCTCTGCTTGCCGCTCCCCCTGCTGGTGCACTCACTCCCTTTCTCTGTCTCTGACAAATAAATAAATAAAGTCTTAAAAAAAATTAAACATGTTTTTGCAACCCCAAAATGGTATACTTTTTAAAAGTAGTATCTACCTCCAACATGGGGCTTGAACTCACAACCCCAAGATCAAGAGTTGCATGTTCTACCAATTGAGCCAGCCAGGCACCCCTCCAAAATGGCATACTTAAATCCAGATATTATTCCAGGAGCTGACCTAGGATTAAAATGTTAATATTGGAAGGTGGAGGGGGATTTTGTTAGATCTTGTTAGTTCGAAAAGGGAGAAAAATGATACTATATCAAGAAAAGAGTCTTAAAGCAATACACACAGGTAAAGCCTGAATATGCAAACAAAATAAAAAATCACCATGATGATTAACTTCATTGAGTTATGTGTCTTTGAGCAGCTGGAGTTAGATCCCCTCTGGATACACTCATCTGGAACTGGAGTTGCAGTCTGCTTCCCAGAGAAGCATCCAATTGATCCCTCTTCCTTTTACCCTCACATGTCGCTTATTAATTCCACAATTATTCTCCTTGCCCTCCATTTGGGGAAATTTGTAATAGTTGCTTAAACTCTTAAACATTGCATTGCATTTGAAAAATCCAATTCCACTCAAAAACCATTTGTTTTGTTTATCTGTGGTGTACACATCTTTAAAAAATTTTTTTGAATAGAAATTGTCAGTTTCAAAGGCTCAAGAGTAAAGAATTTTATGCTTTTTTATCTTCTTTTAGCCCTCTCTGTTCAACTGAAAATAGAAACATTTTGAAACAATAATATTTAAGATTTCAGAATAACTGCCTCCAGAGCAGGAGAGCTTCCCTTTCTAATTTCCCTAAATCTACACCCTTGATAAAAGAAATTAGTCTTGGCTAAGAAGGTGTTATGGTCACATCCTATATACATATTCTAAAACACTGAAGTTATGATACTCAGTATAATCAATTACTTGTTTTTTTAAGTAAAAAGTTATATCCATTTACTAATATCCTGTGTGCATAAGGCCAAAATTAATTTTCCATTGAGATGATGAGATGATTTGTTTTATTATAATACAGTTATCTTTTTGTTTTAGAATGCAAGTGTATCTACAATCATGTAAGCATGAATGATGAAAATTTGTTTTGTTATTTTAAAGGGTTTCTATCTTATATAAATTAGTAAGAAAAACAGTAGGATCCTCAAGAGATAAATTGATAAAGGACACCTGGGTGGCTCAGTAGTTTACACGTCTGACTCTTGATTTTGGCTCAGGTCATGATCTCAGGGTAGTGAGATCAAGCCTTGAATCAGGCTTTGGACTGAGCGTGGAGCCTGCTTGGGGGTCTCTCTCTCTCTCTCTCAGCCTCCCTCTCCCATTCATGCTCTCTCTCTCTATCAAAATAAAATTAAATTAAAAAAAATTTTTAATGTGGGAAATGCCTGACATAGAATGGAATATTATACAGCCATTTAAAATCATGTTTAGGAGAAATTAATAATCTGGGAAAGGATTCTGTTAGGTGAAAAAATAAAATGCAGTTGTATGTCATTACCTGCAGTATGATCACAACTTTCTCAAAAACTTGAAAACAATGGATTATTATTCTGCCTTAAAAAGAAATGAAATTCTGATACATGCCACAACATGGATAAATCTTAAAGACATAATAAATGAAATGAGCCAGTCACAAAATACTGTATAATTCTACTCATGTGAGGTATCTAAAGTAGTCAAATTCATAGATAAAGAAAGTAGAATGGTAGTTGCCAGGGGCTGAAGGAATGGGGGAGAATGGGGAGTTAGTGTTACTGAGTGCAGACTTTCAGTTTAGAAAGATGAAAAAAAAAGTCTAGAGTTAGATGATGGTGATAGTTGGAGAATAATATGAATGTACTAATGCCACAGAACTATACACTTAAAAATGGTTTAAATGGTAAATTGTATGTTATGTATATTTTGCCTCTAAAAAGAGATGTACCAAGTTTCTCCATGACCTTTAGCTAGTTTCTCCTAGGGTGTATGTCCTACACAACCATAGTACAATGACCAAAACTAAAGAAAGAACATTAGTACAATACTGTTAACCACACTACAGACTTTATTTAGATCTTACCAGTAGCGCCACTAATGTTGTATTTTTCTGTTTCAGGATTTGGATCATTAAAACTTTTTATAACAAAAAACTGTAAATTCTTTGTAAAAGAACTTACTTTTTGGTTTCTTTAAACTATAGCCCCTATTTTTATATTTTAAATATCTTCGAATTTACAAAAAAAAAAGGTTCAGGAATTTATCTGTTGTATAAAACAAGTTATGTCTTGTTTTGTACAATAGAATTATGGTTGATAGCTGAATAAAGGCAGCTGGCTTGGAGGACCATATCAGTTAAAATTAGTTTATAACTACAATTCAAATAAAAAACAAAACTGGATTAAACAATATGGTTGTTTATTTCTCTGTTATATAGAAGTCCATAGATGGGTGGTCCAGAGATAATATGGGAGCTCCATGGTATCAGGATATCCAGCCTCTTTTACCTTGTTGTTCTGCGTGCATGGCTTCCATTCCTAAGGTTATGATCGATGATAGCTGCTATAACTCCAACCATAACATCCACATTCCAGGCAGTAAGAAGGACAACAGAGGGCAGAAATATATCCCCCTTGCATTAAGAACAATATCCAAAAGTTGTATATCCATTTATATTCCATTGACCAGAACTGAATCAGGTGGCCACATAAAACCATAAGGGAGCTTTGGGGCTATAATATGTATTCTGGGGTGGTATGCCTTCTCCAGAAGAAATTGAGCTCAATTACTAATGAAGGTAGATGATGTAGAAAAGGATTTTAGAGGACAGGTAGTAATCTCTGTAACATGAAGCATCTTCATTCAGGGTATAGGCATAAACTAGAATCTGGAGAAAACAGGGAGCAAAAAATAATTATCTACCTGATCATTGGCAAATACGTGTTTCATTACACAAGAGAAGGTAAGGCAAAATATGCTACTGCCCCTAATCTGGTGGGTAGGGATGTCCTTGGTGCCCATAGCAACTGCTGAATTGGAGTCAGTGAAATCCCTCTTTCAGCTTGTACAATAAGGAGAAATTTCAGCTTGCACACCCAACTTAGGACCTTTATTTTAGCAATCTTCCTTCCACCAACCCACACTCAACTGGGTCTCACCGTTTGGGCCCTCCCCACTTCATAGGGCCTTTGGAGAAAAAAAAAAATAGTTCCTCTTTACAAAAAAGCTGGAGCAGGTCTGGTTTCAAGAAATCAGATTTTCTAAAATAATTTGAGTTCCCCAAGAAAACAAAATACAAAAGGACCATTAAATGTGTTATAACTATTAAAGGAGGTAGGCGGATGTTCATTCTCTTTATCTGTATGAAGAATTTCTCTTCCTGACATTGAGTCATGTTCACTTTTCCCAAGAGGGAATAAAATGTTCCCTGTAAAAGCACAACCTTTTCTTTCCCAGTGCTCTGGACCCATGCCAACATAACAGAAACAGCCAAATAAAGGGCTGTGATAAGCTCCTCAGGTGCCAGGGGAATGTTATCAGAGGAAATCATCTTCCTCCCTATGACAAGACATGGATCCTCAGCATACTCACAAAAAAATTGGGGCCCCCAAGGAATAGAAATTCATCAAATACTCAGTGGGGAATTGTGCACAAAACAGCAATGGAAACCAGTGGGAACACAATTTTATTAACTCCAAAAAGTTGTACCAATTGGGTTCTTAGGAATAGTCCCCAGATTGATATGCCTTGAGACAAAGGACTTTTAGCGACAAATTTGATAAAATGTGTGAGAAATACTGTCTTTCTTTGCTTAAGATTCCAGTGTTAAATTTGGAGGAATGTTTTAGTCTGTAAAATACAGTCTTTTTATATCATTGATTGTGCCACAGCAGGGAATCGTGTATAGTAGGGACACAAATTTAATGCACTTGGATGTGCAAAAAGAAATGCAGCCTGTTTTATTTTGTCTGTAACTAAGTAAGTCTTTGCTACCTGCTGGATGGCAGGAAGGAAGAACATATGTCTAATCTGATTGAAGTAGTGCTTAGTTTCTCTCCAGAAAAGAAAATTCAATCTCAGATTTTTTAGTCTTTTTCAGTCCTTCGCTTTAATTCAAGATGGCATCCAAGGGTGGAGCAAAGAAGTATGGCTTGAGTTACCAGGTGGGGATAGCTTCAGGTGGTTAGGTATAGTGTACTGTGGTGTGTCTGATCCCTAAGGCAGCATCTTTTGTCCACTAGCTTACTGCCTGCCCAGTTGGTTTGTGTGGCTAAAGTTTGTGGCTACTGTGATTCCAGGTCTGTACTTTTGACTGAAGAACTGCTCCCAGGAACAGTTTTGCACTGTTGGTGGGGATGTAAATTGGCACAGCCACTATGGAAAACAGTATGGAAATCACTCAAAAAATTAAAAATCAAACTAATATATAATCCATCAATCCTTACTCTGGGTGTATATCCAAAGGAAATGAAAATAGGATAAAAAGATATCTGCACTCCTATGTTCACTGCAGCATTTTTCACAATAGCCAAGGCATGGAAACAACCTACGTGTCCGTCAATGGATGAATAGATAAACATACACACAATGGAGTATTATTCAGCCGTGAGAAAGAAGGAAATCCTATCTTTGCAACAACATGGATGGGTCTTGAGGGCATTACGCTAAATGAAATAAATCAGAGAAAGACAAATATTGTATGATCTCACATGTGAAAGTTAAACTACTATAAACAGAGTAAGAAATTGGTTGCCAGGGGCTAGGGGTAGGAGAATTGGGGAGATGCTGGTAAAAGGATACAAACTTCAGTTATAAAATGAGTAAGTTCTGGAGATCTAATGTACGGCATGGTGATTACAGTTAATATTACCATATTATATACTTGAAATTTGCTAAGAGAATGGATCTTCAATGTTCTCATCACAAAAAAGAAATGGTAATTGTGTGAGGTAATGGAGGTGTTAGCTTACACTGTGGTGGTAATCATTTTGTAATATATAAGTCATACACTTTAAACTTACACAATGTTATATATCAGTTATATCTCAATAAAGCTGGAAAAATAGAAAAAAGAACTGTTCTCAGCTTTCCAATAGAAATTTTTGCACTGTGACCTAGAAATGAATAGATCTACATTTTAGCTTGGGTTTCCTGAGTCAGTTTCCTATAAAGCAAGATTTTCGGCCTCAGAAGCACTCCGCACAAGGGAATATAAATATTTTGACAATAATTCATTCATCTCTTAGCTCCATAAATATCTCCTGCCTGAAGGATTTATTCAAGGAAAAAAATGATGGCTGTTGAATTTTTCTACTCCAATTTTGTGAGTGATTCATTAATTGAATGTCTAAGTAATGGTCATAAATAGAAATATACTAGCACTGGAAGGAACCCATCTCTCTGTCCTATAGGCTTGACAAAACTGAGCCTTGGTTAAGTTAAGTAAAAACTTACTCAAAGTTACCTACTTAGTTATTGACAGAGCTGAAATCTGAATCTGGGACCCCTGACTCTAATTATACAATGGAAGTTTAAAAGATACTGTTTTATTTATCTAATTACTAATTCACTACAAACTAAATTGGAGTCTGCATTTTTCTTATCAATAATTAAAATGTTAATGTGCATATTGTTATTACCTTTTTTAGGAAGCCAAGTTGGATTATGAATAGTCTTCATTAATATGAATTAACTAAAAGTCTTTAACTTTCATACAAATATCTATTTTGAAACCAGAACAGTTCAGAATCAATGTGAGAGACAGAACATTGGGCTTTTCTCCTGGGTCTCAGTATTATGTCTTTAGAATGCTTTATTTCAAGCAAGCATTTTTAATGACATTAAGTAAACTATTTCTAAGAGTTACTTTACTCTTAAAAATTAGAAGAAGTAAGAAGAAATGCCCAAAGAAAGTATTCGGGTCAATTGGTAATTGACTAATTCCACATTACCGTTACACTGTATTTTATGTCTCCATATAGATCCAAGAACAGAACTACCTGACTCCCAGCATTAAAATCCTCTTGAGAAGTTCTACTGCAGAGCTTGTCTCCCAGCCACGTCTATACATGTGCCTCTGTGGATAGTACATAAAAACCACTCACAATAGAAGGTATTGTTCTTTATAGTTAGTCAAATTAATTATTTGGACACCCCAGGATGTACAACATGAAAGAATGGCTTTATAGATATTCAGGGCACTATATAATATGCCACGGTGAATTATTGACTCTAATGAGAACATCTTTAAAAGGCTGAACTCCCAGGGGTGCAGGCTGAAGAATTGGGAGGAGGGGCTCATACGTTAAATCAATAATTAGGAAGAAAAGAGGAAGAGAAACAGATTGGGCAAGAGATTTCTGAAAATTGAACGCTTGTCATCTGTCTGTCTCCCTTGCTGATGATTCCTTAAATGGAGATTAACTTCAGTAACTTATTGACCAACATGCCAGTAAATCCTGAGCTATATCATCTGAGATGCAGGAAATGGACAAGCCTGGAAGCATTGCCAAGGGGGTTGACTAAGTGTGATTTGACTTAGAGAAATTTATGAGCATACTTAAGTATTGTGCTAGTTATGTGTGTTTCATATTTATGCACTGTGCTTATTGTGTTAGGTTGATAGGGGATGTAAAAGCAGCAAATAACATTCTTAAAGGAGTTGATGGTTTATCTAGACACCAATTATGCATGTGTGATGTTCACTCAAGAGAATTTACCCATATTTTTTAAAAGACCACTGTGATGATTTGCAACATGGAATTGTATCTTTCCCATCATCTCTGACTCTATCTCATGCTCACATTTTATCTAAGTAAACTTTCTTTAGAAACAGATTGTTTTCACTCTTGCCATATGCTCTACCAAAAGAACAAAGAGATGGTATAAGTTTTGTGCAACATTGACAAAAAAATTTTTAAAGTGTAGTTACAGACTGCAGTGAAATTTTTAGAAGTATTCCTAGTCTTCTAGAATCACTTATGTATATTGTATTAAATATACATCAGATGTGGAAGAGTGATATTTTGGACCACCTCTTAAAGAGGTTCAATCAGTTAAGGTCCTGGAACATGAGCAAAACCCACAGTATTCAGCTCTTAAGAGAAATCAACCTACATATATTCTGCACTACTCAGAAAGGTTTCAAAGATAACTATCATTTTGAGGTCTTAGGGAAATAAGAAAGGAGAAATTAGTGAGTCCTCCATTCTTCCATTACTATGGCAGTGCCAAGAGGGCTGGGGATGAGTCTACAGATGTTTGGAACTTACTGGGTTCCCTCCACTGCCCCCTCCTCCTTCTGCCCTGTGAAGGGGCTCAGCTCAGCTCAGTCTACCCACAGCTTCCTCCAGGGGTAGGGAGCATATAGAGAATCCATTCCCACTAAGACATCCTCAGGTGAGGTCGGCAGAGTGTCAACGTCTGTCTTGCCTCTAGACCCTTCTATCTATTGCCAAGGCTTCTAGAACCTGAATTCTGTTCCCTTCAACCCACTACTTAGGACCTTCATGACTGTGTCTTCTAGCCCAGGCTCTGTGTCCCTATTGTCTGAACACTCAGTGTCTCACTGCTGTTGCCTCTCTGGACCACCCATCTACCTGTTCTGTAACCTGAGATGTTATTGCAGGTAAAGTCCAAACACACATACTCACTCACTCACTCACTCACTCACTCACTCACGGTTTCCTCATTCTGAGATTTTATGAAAGAACAATGGTAACTGTGGCAACCCTTGTTATATCCCTGTGGAGTTTTTGAGAGATTGATGTCTTGTATTGTTTTTCATCCTAGGAAACATTGGGCTCAAAAGGCAAAAGTTTCTGGCAAGAGAAATGTTCTTAGAAGGCCCTGAAAATACAATCTCCTTTCATGACAGTTAGCAAAATATCTTCTGTCACTTCTGTGGCTCTCATTCCCCCTCTGTGCAGCATTCATAGTGTTCAAGTATATTAAGCATTCACAACATTTATATGTGGCCCAGCCTCTGTTCTAATCCTGTGTATTAGTACAGCTAACTGCAGCTCACTCGGTGCTGCTGTTTGCACAGCTGGACATGTCGGATAGAATGAGTTCATCCCTTCAAAGATGAGCTTAAAGCCACCGTCTGGTAGTGTCTTTCTTTTTTACACCTACGACCATTCCTCATTGTTCTCACAAGCACAGTGAGTTTTAATGAAGTCATGTCTTTTAGTGTAACGCTGCAGGTGCACAAATGCTGATAAACCTCCTTAACTCACTGTCAGATCAGCATGTTTATCTTCAAGCTGCAGAATGTATTTAATTATAAGATATGAAAAGGTCCTTCAGATTTGTTCTCTGGGCTCAGAACTAATGATTCATCCATGAAGCGCTATGTCTCCCCAAAGGTTATAATGGGCTAGTTGCTGATCTTCTGAAGAACTCATTCATAGTAGCATCTGGACTGCAAGGTATAGAAATTTCTTTTAAAAATAAAGAAATAGCTTCTAAAGGCCCAGGAAATTTTACCAAATATAGAGTTAACACAATGAAAGACACACACACACACACACACACACACACATGCACATGCATATAGATGCCAATATGGTTAGATGTAACCCACTTCCAGAACTGTGCTATAAGGAGCTCACTCTTAAAATTTTAAGATGCAAATACCCCTAGGAGGTTATTAACATCTATCAATGAAATTTAATCACATTGCTTTCTTCTTAAGACTAGATTTCTGAGGGAATGGGAGTTTGACCTGGAAGTTAGAAGGGAGATGTGTGAGGAGAGATGGGTCCTGAGAAGAGGAGAGAACAGAGTTGGGGAGTATTGAACTCTCCCCAGTAAGATGGGGCTGGAACAGTCCCTTCAGGAGGAGAACACCATGCATTCAAAGGGCCATAGGATCCTAAGGGAAGAAGAGGCAAACTAAGGATGTAAGAAGGAGGCCCAAGCATGGGCGAGGACAGGGAGGGCAGAAGGGAAGTAAGATTCCAGTCACAAAGACAAATAGGCTTGGTGGAAAGTGAATTCATTAACTGAGAGTTAGATAAATCGTTTGACTTATAAGCATGTTTTCATCTGCCTATCTCACTTCAGAGCTATCAGTGTAAGATTGTGCCTTATGAACAACTTACTGGAAAGTGTTTGAAAACTATAAAGCGAAAACAAAAAGAAACTATGGCGTAATATAAATTAATCATAATTATTACTTCTATTAATCAGTTGAGTGCTGATTGAACACTGACCGTTTGCCGTGTGCTGTACACAATAAAAAGTCCCTTCATTCAAGTTTCTCAGAGCTCAGTGAGGAGACAGGTGAGCAAATAAATAACCACAACATAGGATGCAAAGTACACAGAGCATAAAGTGCTCCAGGGGTAAGGAAGAAGAGGGACTGCGTGAGTCTGCTCTTGGGAAATTAAGGCGTTTCAGAGGAAGAGATGGCTGAGCTGGGTCCTGCGTGGTGAGGAGTTGACAAGAGAAAACAATGGAAAGTCCAAGGGGACAGCAAGGACAGAGGCAGCCAGCCCCATGTGGTAAGGCTATGCAGCTCAGTGCTGCACAGTATAAAGAATAAGAAGCACAGGAATGCCAAATCTCATAACTAACTCCTCTGGCCTGATTCCATGCTCACCAAGCTGCCTTCTGATGATAATTTGGCTTCCCGCTGAGATTTGCCTGCAGGGAAAGCGCATGCTGGTCAAGAGGCTGAAGTATCCAGTCCACCAGATGATTATATTTCTCATTGTAAATTAATAAGTCAGCATTCTGGCTGATGCCTTTTTTAAAGTGCAGAAATGAAACTATCACTTATAAGGCAGTTGTAAAGAAAATTTGGTGAAAATTCACCAGGAAATCAGCCTTCAGACTGCTGATGTGGACAATGACAGAACAGCTGTGCAAACACCACAGGTAACTTCGGGGAAAGGGCTCCCAACAAAGCCAGATTACACAGCACATTTTCTTCACACGTCAAGTGCTGTCTTTCGCATTTTTCTCCATTGTCATAATCCCCTGAAACAGCCAAAAGTAAGCACCAAATGCCAGTCTTTCCAGACTCCTAGAAACCAAGATCTGGAGGATAAAATGCACCCACTTTACCAAATGCTTTACCCTTCCTGAATTGCATCCCTCCAAAATTTTTATGTTGAAGTCCCAACTCCTGATACCTCAAAATATGTCTGTGTTTGGAAATAGGGACTTTAAAGAAGTAATTAAAGCTCAGTGAAGTCATTAGGGTACCCCTCTAATCCAGTATATTTGGTCTCCGTGTAAGAAGAGATTAGAACACAGACATGTATAGACCATGTGAAGACAGAGGGAGAAGATGGCCACCTGCAAGCCAAGGAGAGAAACCTTAGAAGAAACAACCTTCCCCACACCTTGATCTCAGACTTCTAGTGTCCAGAACTATGAATAAATTTCTATTGTTTAAGCCACCCAATCTGTGGTACTTTGTTATGGTAGCCCTAGCAACCTAATATGCTTCCTTTCAGATTCTTCCCCTAACCATTCCAAACAGAAGATTCCTACCTGGGCCCTTCAACAACCTGGAAGTTGTCTACGCCAGCCTCAAGAAGGCATTTTAGTCCTTCATGCTCATTTTCATTCCATTTACTGAAGTGGGTGACTTTGCAGCCCGTGCCATGATAACCATGGTTCAGTCTTGCTAAGATAACCAAAGACATAACTTCTGAGGCATGAGGGTCTGAAAGTATAATGGTTATACTGTATCAAGATCTGGACACAAATGAGGTGACAATCTTATATACTGTAAGTATAAAAATTTATGATTGTCCTCATTTTGCCATGATATTTTTCTTAATTTCTATTTTAAAAAAACCAATACCCTGCTGAACAAGTGAGCCACAGAGTCAGACCACTGTCTAGCTGGTTTCTGAAGATCTATACCCTAGAACAATCAACTTATTGGAGAGGCTCCAAAATCTCTCATATTATTTAATGATTGATTTCTGAATGAATGGAGTCCCTCAGTTCTAGACTTTTGGTTTCAAGATCTGCTTGAGTTCTTTTTGCGGACTATGTTAACAAAAACCAGTTTGAGGAATTGGACCCATTTGTAACTGGAACGGGGCTCAAATATGTTTCGTTCTTCCCCTTGTCCACTTTTTACCGTGTGTGTGTGTGTGTGTGTGTGTGTGTGTGTGTGTGTGTGTGTGTAGAAAGACCAAGATCATTTTCCTTGCGAAAATCATCTTCAGGGGTGCCTGGGTGGCTCAGTTGGTTAAGCATCTGCCTTTGGCTCAGGTTATGATCCCTGCTCAGTGGGGAGTCTGCTTCTCCTTCTCCCTCTCTCTCTACCCCTCACACAATCCTGTGCTTGCTCTCTCTCGCTCTCTCTCAAATAAATAAATAAAATCTTTTTAAAAAAATCATCATCAGATAGGTATTGATGTGGTTCATTAATACTGATGGTTCATTAATATGTCCCTTTTAAATTTCCACTGAAATATACCACATATGGGGGATAAAATCTTAATTCCCAACATTCAATACCTGCTGCAGTTCAGAGTTTCCATTAAAAACGCTCCTGTTAGGGGCACCTGGGTGGCTTAGTCAGTTGAGCATCCGACTCTTGATTTCTGCTCAGGTCATGATCTTGGGGTCATGAGATCAAGCCCAGTGTCAACTCCACGCTCAGCGCAGGGTCTGCTTGGGATTCTCTCCCTCTCCCTCTGCCCCTACTCCTGTTCATTCACACTCTCTCTCTAAAATAAATAAAGTCTAAAAAAAATGCTCCTGTTACATGAAGGATGATAAGTCATGTGCATAGTTTGTACCCTTGAAATGATGTGATGAAAACAACACTTCACCTCTTCGGTCTTCCTCCCCAAAACACATAGCCCAATCTAATCATGAGAAAAGCATAAGACAAATCCCCTGTCCCCAACTGAGGGACATTTGATTAAATACCAGACCAGGACTCCTCAAAATTGTCAAGGTCTTCAAAAAATGAAAGTTTGAGAAACTATTAGGAGCCTTAGGAGCAAGACAACTAGATGCAATGTGGATGGGATCCTGGAACAGGATAAAAGATATTGGGTAAAAACAAAGGAAATCTGGGTAAAGATAATTTTTCAATACTGGTTTGTTAATTGTATCAAATGTATCATAGTAATGTAAGATGTTACTAATAGGGGAACTGGGTGTGGGGCATATGGGAATTCTCTGTACTGTCTTCACAGTTTTTCTGTAAATGTAACATTGTCCTAAATTTAAAAGTTAACATTAAAAAAAAAATGTTCCTGTTTAATGCTCCCCAAAGGCCATTACTGTCTGTAACCAGGCTCTAATACATAGCCAGTGCTCTTTTATATGTGGCTCCCCTCCTTCTGATTGCCTCTCCCAGTGCAACTTTTGTACATATTTCACGTAAGCACTTTATCTTTCAGTAATAAGAGCTTCTGTTAGCTTTCAACAGTGATCCAAAGGCTGCTGCTCCCTCTTCTCTTTTAAACAAATACTTTAGTGGGGGCTTCATATCATCATCCCATCCTGTGGACAGACCCAGCACATGACTCTTGTCTTCATGTTTTCTCCATTGGGATGTCTACAACTTCAGTTCCTGGGGCAGCTTTCTCACAGTGTAAGCCCCAAGTTTTCATTAAATAAAGCCCTTTGGGGCCAAAGCTCAGCTGCTAGAAGTGGTAGAGAGAAGCCAAGAGGCCCCATGCTATATCAGTGTGAGGGAAATCGATACCAGGGAGAGCCGGGGTATACTGTTTTCAGCCCTTAGCATTAAATGTCTTGCAGCACTAAAGGCATCCAGATGCATGCCACCTGGGACCCAAAGTCCCCAAAGAGAGTACTCTTTTGCTATTGAATCATTTGGGATTTGGGTTATTATTTTGTTGCTTTTTTTTTGTTTGGTTTTTAATCTAAAAGCAGTGTTTGTTTACAAAAAATAAAAGTCTATTGTACTTGATATTTAACTCATACTCAGATTGGCTTGTTTTCAGAGCCAAGCAGACCTTGATCTTCATTTATTATTCAAGAATACAATTAGCCTGGAGTTGGTTTTCAGACCCAAACACAAAGAAAGGCCCACATTAAATCTGAGCAGGGATAATGCCACTCTCCCTATAACTGATGTGATGATGGAGCAAGTAGCAGGCAGCAAATCGATACACCACCATCCTCCTCAACACAAGGCTTAAAGGGAGTCTTTGCCCCTGCTCAGAAAGAAGGGCAAGATGGACCTGCCTAGCAAATATTTACCAAAGGGAATCCCTTTTACTTTGCAAATCATTGATTTAGAAAATATATGGGTGCTAAGAAGAAAAAAGCCTATGATCCAATAATGTATGCTCAGCACAAAAGTAAGCTAATGCTAGGGAAAAACTGAGCTGCTAGTCCTTCAGGAAAAAGGAAAATTTAACCCTCTGATGGGCCGGGTGGAATCCTGGAAACCCTCGAAGAAGAAAAAGAGAGTCTGATAACAGAATTGTTGTAGGTCACATACACATACATATTTCGTTGACCTTTATGGAAATAGAATGTTTCAATTTATATCTACTAATCATCACTACCAATAAATTAAAATGCAAAATACAAAACTGTATCATATGATTAGATCAGTATGCAATAATTTTATTCCCTGTATAATAACTACCATCTGTTGAGTGCTATGTGACTGGCACTATGATGAGAAATTCTATTCATTAGCTCAGTCATACCTCATAAGAACCCCAGGAAGTAAGTATTACTGTTATCTCCATTTTATGGCTAAAGATACCTGAGCTCAGAAAAGGTAAATAATTCTTCTGAGATCTTACCAGTTGGTTAGAAGGAGAACTGGGATGTGAATTGCTGTCATTCTGGGACTGAAGCCCAACACGAAGCCATCATACTAGTAGTTCTGTCACACTCACCCATGCTCTGATGCATTTCAGTACCTAAGCCCTCCTGCCATCTCCAAATAGCCATTAGGAGCCCTGCAACTCTCAGCCACTAAGACAGATCTTTCCTCCCTGAAGAAAACATGCAAGAGTAGGAAATACCCACGTGACCCACAATTCATTGCCACTACCACCTCCCAATAATTGTTGAGATTTCTGCAGCAATAATTTGTGATTTAAAAAAATTCTTTTTTTTCAGCAGAAAGCTTCAGAGCTATTAGATCAGAATCATTAGATCAAACTTCTTCCTGCATTAGAATCACCAGGAGGGCTTGTTAAAACTACAGGTTGCTGGTTGAAGCTGGGCCTGAGAATTTGCATTTCTGTCCACATAGGTGATGCTGATGCTGGTGGGCCAGGCCCATGCTTGGAGGACCACTGCATTAAACTATCTCATTAGCATAAACATTATTTAGCCCTTTGGACAGACCCAGTACAAACAAGTCTGATACATTCCCCAAACACAAAAATACCAGACAATTTCCAGAGTCAGGGCCGGTTTCATGGGTATTTGACCAGTGCAGTTGCATAGGACCATTAGGATCCTGCACCTGGTTTTTAATGCTCTACAGTCACTGTCTTGAAATTCTTAAAATAATTTGATCTTTGAATTTTGTGTTTTGTTAATGAAGTTCAATGGGACAATGGAGCATGCTTGGGGGTATTGAAGCCTTCATGTGTTCCCACCTCTGGCCACCTCTCTATGTCCCTGGGAGGGGTTCTCAGTCCCCACTGTTCCCTGACCCCTGGCACTCCAGCCAACCTAAGGTGGCCCTCCCCAAACCTGCCCCATAAGAGCTGCCACCTCAGGCAACTACTGGTCATGTTAAGGTAGACCTGCATACCTCGGCCCAATAGGGGCCTGAGCACTGGTATGAGAAGGGTCAGTGTTCAGTGCAAGCCCACAGCTATCTCTGGATGGGGCAAGGTGGTGGCCATCCCCAATCCAGGCTGACAGCACCTTAGCACGTTCTGAAGGTGACTCAGAACTTAGGATTCCCGCCATCCAGAAATGGAGACTTTGGTGGGGTAGAGTCCTGTAATTCTTCTGGATTCAAAATGTTCAAGTTGTTTGGGCTCTAGCCTGATTCTAAAGGAGAAACAGCTTGAGATGAATAACCCCTCTTAAATGAAACATTCTACAAACTTTTGCAGATGAGCTTTGAATGGGGCATTCCAGGGGCTTTTTCAGCCATTGAAGTGATCACAAAGAAAAAAGATACTTGAAAGATTTGAATGGAACTTGTAGTGAAAACTTTGTTATCGCTGTCTTCCTTCCCACCATAACTAATTCATTTGCAGGTGTGTTTAATGATTTATGTCCATCTTCATCATTTGAAGAATCCCTAGACCAGTGTTTCTCAAACATAGTACATATATCAGTATTGCAATATGATAACCACTGTAGCATTAGTTAACATCTCTATCATGTCTCATAATTATCATTTGGTATCGAGAACAATTGAGTTCTAGACTTTTGGAAACTTTGTTTATAACATTGTTTACTATAATCACTATGCTGTGCATTAGACCTCCAGATGTAATCCTGAAGGACATACATCAAAATGTAAACCACTCTGGATGGTAGGCTTATATGTGATCTTCATTCTGTGTATTTGCATTTTTTTAAATTTCTAAAACCATCTATTGCATGCACAATAAAATATTTCATTTTTTAAAGAGGTACATATAAATCACCTAGAGATTTTGTCAAAATATAAATTCTGATTCAGTGGGCCTAGAATAGAACCAAAGAATCTGTATTTCTAAGCATATCAAAGTGTGAGGACCTCAACCTTCCAAATCATATTCTCCTCCTATTTCTTCTGCTTTCCAAGGCCACAAGATGGGAGTCAGTCATTGGGACTACTGGTGACTGTCCCAAGTTTATAATATGGTAGGCCTTAGGAAGGACACATTGAACTTTATTTTATTCTCTATCCCGACTCTCCCAACTGTGACCGAGGATAGTGGAACCTTTGGCTATGGTCTAAGACTATGTAAGAAAATGCAGCAAAGGAGCTCCAAAATTACTGCAATTCACTATTCAATATTCATGCTGTTTGCTCTGAGGAGTGTAGTAGAATGGTTAGGAGTACACAAAGACTCCAGAAACATGGATTTCTGCAGATTCTACTTATGCTGCCTATGAGCTGTGTGACCTTGGGCCAATTACTTGACCTCCCTGTGCCTCAGTTTCTCATTTAAAACAGGATTAAATAAAGTAATAAAGCCCTTGGAATCATGCCTTGTGTTTAGTAAGCTTTGTGAAGATGTCTAAATGTAAACTTGAAAATATGGCTAAGTTTTAAAATTTCTTTTGCAGACTTCAACATTTCTATAATTTACGTTAATTGAACCTGATGTGCTCTTCACATATTCCATTTCATTAGAGTGAAGAGGAACGTACCCGTAGTTACTACAGCAGTAAATACATCAGGCATTGAGAAGCATGATGAAAGTGGGACCGGCAGCCATGGCCCCCAAGATCCTGAAGGTGAGACCTTGAATTTATCTCTGTATTTCATGGTCACCCACCAGCAAGAGGAAGAAAATTCAAAATATGCCTCCAGACTCCCACATACACAGAAAGTCTCACGACTCTAAAACCAATTTGTTTTACTTTGATATTCAGAGATTGTTGTTTTCTGTATAGTTAGGCATCAAAAGCTGCCAAGAAACTGTGCAAAATTAAGTTTAAAATAGAATGTTTAGCAATTAAATCTCCCTCAGTAAATTGGTTAGTATCAGTGCAATAAAGTGCAATATACAAACACTGCTTTTCCACTTAAATAAAAACCTAAGGGGAAAACCCATATAACAGAGACTCTCAGATTTCAACACCCCTTCTCCACCCAAGATACTGAAGATAGGATCAAAAATATTGCAAGATGTCTGCTGCACTTACAGGCTTTTCAGATGCCTGCCCTACGAAGCCAGTTTCCCCTGTGCTCCATCAATTATTTCTTTGTTTTGCCTGGATGGTGCTTGTAAACTCCTCAAGGTGTGCTCCTGGGCAGTTATGCACATTTGAGATTTTTCCCTTCTGATCCCTACTTGGCTGTCTCTGGACCAGAACTGATTTGCAGGCAGGAGAAAACTGCTGAAAATTTCATGACATTTAGATTTAAAAAGCACATGGTAGTGGCTCAATAGGTTTGCTTACCTTGGATTAAAACCTATTAACGTTCCAGCATTTTTCCTCTCCGAGAGATTCATTTCTGACTTGCGTGTGGTTACTTGCAGAGTGCTTCATTACAGCTCAGGGGCACAACTGATGCCACACAAGCCATTAAAAATGAGTTTGTGAGAGTACAAAAAAGAAACCTTTGTAGACGAGGGCCAATTTGTTTCGAAGGCGATGCACTGTAAGAGCATTCACAAAGCGGCAAGCATTATCTCAGATTCAAGCTATGCCGTTTTCTCTCCTATTTTTAAATACCAAATAGAGGACTGGGAGAGTCCTTTCTTTGTGACAGCGGCTTTGGTCCCTGCCCTTATTTTCTGCCACTATAGTTCCAGTTAAGCTGTATGAACAGCTCTGTGTTTTTTGCTTTGGATGAAAATACATAAATCTGTGTTTGACTGGGGTCCTAAGGAGAGTCATATTATTCTCTATGCCTCAGTTTCTTAATATTCAAAATATCTCCCTTACCAAACTCAGGGTTGTTGGTGTGAGTCAGGAGAGCTAATGAATATAATTTTTATAAGTAAAAATCAGTCAGAGCACAAAGAATTATTTTTATTGTTATTAAAGCAGGCACGTTTACTAATTGCCATCTCAAGATGCCCCCATTGTTTTTCCTAATTGATTGAAATTTAATTTGGTTTTGATTACTTGTATTATTTTTTTCCATAGTCAACCTAGGTGCAAGCTTCCAGGTAGATAGCTTTAGATCAGGGTTTCTGCTTTGACATATTGGGCTGAATAATTCTTTGGCGGGGGAGGGGGGGACTGTCTTGTACATTGTAGGATGTTTGACAGACTCCTTGACCTCTACCCATTAGATGGCAGTATCCCACATACCCAGTTGTAACAATCAAAATTGTCTTCAGATAATGCCAAATATTTTCTAGTGGACAAAATCACCCAGTAGAAAACCACTGCTTTTTGAAGTTAATCAAGCTGGTATTGTCTATGTTTCATTTATTGTAAGTGAAGAATAGCAAGAACAATTTAGCAAAAGCTACAGAAACCAGCATGCACACTCCAAGAGCATTCACAATTCGCACAGCACAGATACTAACCAAACCTGAATGCTAATAGTGGCCACTAAAGCTAAGAATGAAGCCAAGTCTGTCTACAGAAATTTCGGAGCAGGATTTGGTGGAGACAGGAAAGTACTTCAGAAGGGTCCCCAGGACTGCAGGCATACATCTACCTAATAGTGGAAAATGCCTTCCCATTCCAGGGGCCAGAGGAAAAGAAAAAAAGTACCCGGGACAGAGCTGGTCAAAGGGCAGATGAAGACAGAGCAGAAAGGATTTTCATGTTGGGCAGAGAGTGAGGAGAGGGCAAAATTATATGTGGAAATAAAAAAGCAAAAAGAGGGGAGAAAAGGATGAGAGAAGGAAGAGCAGGAAGGAAACAAAAGTGACAGTGAACATAGAGGAAAGAAATGGGAGGAAAGTCAAAAGATATAAAGATATGGCTGTCTTCTGAGTTTATCTAGATCCACCTGAATCTCTGCTCTGGCCTCCACCCTATAGCTTCTGCTCCCCACTGCCTGTGTGACCTTGATCAGTTGTACCTACCTCCTCACAGGCTGCTCTGCCTATCGGGTCATGCAGTCAGGGACTGACTGGTCAAAAAAGATATAGCACCTACTGTTCTGCTCTGGCTTCAGTCCACATTCTGCCTTTTCCCTCTTCAAATTAACTCAGTGGCTGTTTCCCAAAGCTGGCCATGTCCCAGCACAATATTAGGCTCATTCTAAGCACAGAATGGATGTGATGATGGTATCCATTTCTTAGTCTGACCTTCAAGGCCCTCCAGGTTTTGTCTTCACCCTACCTTTCCAACCTAGACCATCCTTATTCTGATAGTACCCAACTGTGTTTTTTTAGAAACTTAGTCTATGGGGCGCCTGGGTGGCACAGTCGTTAAGCATCTGCCTTCGGCTCAGGGCGTGATCCCAGCATTCTGGGATCGAGCCCCACATCAGGCTCCTCCACTAGGAGCCTGCTTCTTCCTCTCCCACTCCCCCTGCTTGTGTTCCCTCTCTCGCTGGCTGTCTCTGTCAAATAAATAAATAAAATCTTAAAAAAAGAAAAAAAGAAAAAGAAACTTGGTCTGTAAGACATTAATCTCTATTATGGTCACTTAATAGTGGTCATAGGATCATAGGATTGTCTCTCCTCATGAAAGTGTGACACAATTTGTAACTCCTATAGCATTTAAACACATATGGATTTCATTATGGGATTTGTGTACATTTTGCCCTTCCTACTAGAGTGTAAGTTCGTGTAGGGAGCACCTAGAATATAGTAAGTGCTAACTAAATAATGGATGAAGGAAAGGGAGGGAAGAAGTTGAGTCTAAGGAACCTAAGTGCTAATAGAAGGGACATGGAAAAAGGAATAAGGAAAACAGGAAAGGAAGAAGAGGAAATTTAAACAGTGTATTTTAATAAAATAAACATAATCTACTTGCCATAGTAAGCTACATTTCAGAGCATTTTTAAAAATGATATCAGTGTCACTAACCTCCATAGTTAAAGATTCAAAAAAAAGTGAAGAGAAAGATGAAGGTGTTGATAGTGTTAAATAGTATTTACTTTTAAAGAAATCAGAGGCTCTTAAAAACATAAAAATGGATGTATATTCCTAGAAAAACACTGGGAAAAATCACTTTGATAGCAGTTATATCAGAGATATAACAATTCATGTTCCTGGAAATCATTTATTTAGTGACCTCAACTGTCCCCCCAGATAGTCAAACAAAGCAAAAAGCAAAAGAGACTGGCCATCAAAAGAGACACTGTAAGGTCAATAGACTAAAGCTCAGGTAACTAAATCCAGAATTAGAACCTATTTATCCTCTCTTCACACACATTTCTATTAAGAATGTGTAGAAAATAGTTTCCACCTGTCCCTCATCGGGTTCCTTGCTCAGCAGGGAGCCTGCTTCTCCCTCTGCCTGCCACTCTCCCTGCTTGTGTTCTCTATCTCACTGAGAAAGAAAGAGAGAGAGAGAGAGAGAGAGAGAGGGAAAGAAAGGAAGAAGGAAGAAGGAAGGGAAGGGAAGGAGGAAGGAAGGGAGAGAGAGAGAGAGAAAGAAAGAAAGAGAATTTTCCACCTCATAGGTAAATATGGCAGCTTTAGAAAGTAGAAAAAAGAGTTTCTGAAGAATGCATCGAACATCAGGAAATTATGGTTGACACCAAATACCTATGATCATTGCCCCAGTACCACCTTCAGAGGCTTATCTCCAGAAAAGCTGCTTCCTGCAGAAAATGAGACCGTGAAAAGGAAGCTCCCTTAAGTCCAGAGGAGGTAGCCACAGCTAGGCAGATCATCTGAGCTGCTCCAACTTAACAAGCATCATATACCTTTGTTAGTTTCCATGTGTCTGAATGCTCTTCAAGACCTCCTGCATGTAGTCTTTAGCCTCCGTTTCCCCTGCTGTTGGGTGGTCTTCCTGAGATCTTAGAGGAAAGTCTGTGTCTCTACAGCCATATTCAGCTACCTGGCTTCATGTGACCCTACAAACAGACACACATAGAAGGGTCTGGATGGAGGCTTAAGACTGTAGTTCTTGGCTGACAAACCTTGGTGGTTGATACAGCATGACAGAGGAGGAGAAGCTAGAAAAAAACAACAACAACAAAGCATACTTGGAAACTTAAAATAGCAGAGGAGTTAAGAGACATTTAGAGCCATCCAGGTACTTGAAACTCAAAGATCCCCAAAGAGATTCAACCCAAAGATTGTTACTGAGATGCATTATTTAAACAAAACAAAACAAACTCTCAAAATAACAAAGAGAGAATTTCAAAAGCAGACAGGGAAAAAAGACTCATCCCATATAAGAGAATCCCAGTAAGGTCATCAGCAGATTTCTCAGCAGAAATCTTGCAGGCCAGAAGAGAGTGGGATAATATACTCCAAGTATTCAAAGAAAAAAACTGCCAACCAAGAATACTTTACATGGAAAAGTTGTCCTCCAGAAATGAAGGTAAAGCCTTTTTAATACTCTGATACTGTAATGGTAATGTATAAATCACTTCCAACCCTAGAATACAGGTTAAAAGAGACAAGTGATGAGATAACTATAGCTAGAATATTTTGTTAACGAATATATAATATAAAAAGATGTAAATTATGACATCAACAACATAAAGTGGGGTAGTGGCAAGTAGATATGTCAGACTTTTTTATGTAACTGAAGCTAAGCTGTCAGTTTAAAATAGAGCATTATAACTATAAGATGTATTATGAAAACACCATGGTAATCACAAAGAAAATAAACGTAATAGAAACACAAATGATAAAGAAAATGAAAGCATACCACTACAAAAATCATCAATTCACAAAGAAAGACAGCAAGAGAGGAAGGAACAAAGGTACAACAAAACAATCAGAAAGCAGTTAACAAAATGGTGATAGTAACTCCTTATCTAAATGTAAATACTTAAATTCTCCAATTAAAAGACATAGAGTAGCTGAATGGGTTTAAACAAACAAACAAAAGCAAGACCAAACTATATGCTGCCTACAAGAGACTCACTTAAACTTTAACAACACTCATAGGCTGAAAGTGAATGGATGAAAAAAAAAATATTCAGTGCAAATGTAAACTAAAAGAGAGCAGGGATAGCTTTACTTATATCAGACAATATAACTTCCAGTCAAAAGCTGTAACAAGAGACTAACATAATAAAAAAAATATTATTATAAAAAAAAAGAGACAGAGAGGTCATTATATAATGATAAAGTGGTCAATTCATTAAAAGGATGTACAATTTAAAATATAAACACACCCAGTGTAGAAGCATCTAACTACATTAAACAATTCTTAACAGATCTGTAGGTAAAAATAACAATACAATAATAGTCAGGGATTTTAATACCCCACTCTCAACAACAGGATAGATAGATCGCACAGACAGAAAATCAATAAGAAATAATGAACGTGAACTGTACGTTAGACCAAATGGACCTAACAAATATATACAGAAGATTCTGTCCAACAGCTGATATGCATTTTGCTTAAATACACATGGATCATTCTCCAGGATAAACCGTATTTTAGGTCATAAAACAAGTCTTAACCAAAGTAGGAAGATTGAAATCCTATCAAATATCTTTTCTTTTTTTTTTCAAGTATCTTTTCTGACCATAATAGTATGAAACTCAAAATTAATAACAAGAAGAAAACTGGAAAATTCACAAATATGTAGAAATTAAGCATCACACACTAAACAACTAATGGGTCAAAGAAGAAATCAAAGGGAAATAAACAAAATATCTTGAGACAAATGAAAATGGAAATACAACATACCAAAACTTATGGGCTGCACCAAAGCAGTTCTAAGAGGGAAATTTATAGTGATAAACACCTACATTAAGAAAAAAAACTATCTCCAGCATTACTTGACTTCAAAACCAAAGACCCCACTAAAAGGGTATGCAAAAATTCTCAACAATATACCAGCAAATTGAATCCAACCATTTATTAAAAATTATTCACCATGATCAAGTGGAATTTATCATGGGCTGCAGGGGTAGTTCAATATTCACAAATCAATTAATGGGATACACCACATTAATAAAAGAAAGGATAAGAACAATATGATCCTGTCAATAGATGCAGAAAAAGCATTTAACAAAATATAGCATCCATTCTGGATAAAAAAAAAAAAAAAAAAAAAAAAAAACCTCAACAAAGTAGGGATAGATGGAATATACCTCAATATCATAGAGACCGTATATGAAAGACCCACAACTAATACCATCCTCAATGGGGAAAAACTGAGAGCTTTTCCTCTACAATCAGGAACAAGACAGGGATGTCCACTCTCACCATTATTACTTAACATAGTATTGAAAGTCTCAGCCTCAGCAATCAGAAACAAAAAGAAATAAAAGGCATCCAGATCAGCAAGGAAGAAGTCAAACTTTCTTATTTGCAGATGACATGGTACGTTATATAGAAAACCTGAAAGACTCCACCAAACAATTGCTAGAACTAATACATGAAGTCAGTAAAGTCGCAGGATATAAAATCAATGTACAGAAATCTGTTGCATTTCTATACACCAATAATGAAGCAGCAGCAAAAAAAAAAAAAAAAATCAAGGAACTGATCCCATTTACAATTGCAACAGAAACCATAAGATACCTAGGAGCAAACCTAACCAAAGAGGTTAAAGATCTATAATCTGAAAACTGTAAAAACACTTATGAAAGAAATTGAAGAGGACACAAAGAAATGGAAAAGCAAAGCATTCCATGCTCATGGATTGGAAGAACAAACATTGTTAAAATGTCTATACTACCCAAAGCAATCTACGCATTTAATTCAATCCCTATCAAAATACCACCAACATTTGTCACAGAGCTGTAACAGTCCTAAGATTTGCATGGAACCACCAAAGACTCTGAATAGCCAAAGCAAACCTGAAAAAGAAAAGCAAATCTGGAGGCACCACGATTCTGGACTGCAAGCTCTATTACAAAGTTTTAGTCATCAAGATAGTATGGTACTGGCACAAAAGCAGACACATTGATCAATGGAACAGAATAGAGAATGCAGAAATGGACCCACAACTTAATGGACAACTAATCTTCAACAAAAGAATATCTAATGGAAAAAAGAAAGAATATCCAATGGGAAAAAAGTCTCTTCAACAAATGCCATTGGGAAAACTGGACAGCAACATGCAGGAAAATGAAACTGAACCACTTTCTTACACCATACAAAAAAAAAAATTCAAAATAGAGGAAAGACCTAAATGAGAGACAGGAAGCCATCAAAATCCTAGAGCAGAACATAGGCAGCAACCTCTTTGACATTGGCCATAGCAACTTCTTACTAGACACATCGCTGGAGGCAAGGGAAACAAAGGCAAAAATGAACTGTTGGGACTTCATCAAGATAAAAAGCTTCTGCACAGTAAAGGAAACAGTCCACAAAACTAAAAGGCTGCCTACAGAATGGGAGGAGATATTTGCAAATGACATATCTGATAAAGGGTTTGTATCCAAAATCTATAGAGAACTTATAAAACTTAACAACCCCAAAACAATCTTGTTAAGAAATGGGCAGAAGACATGAATAGACATTTTTCCAAAAAAGACGTACACATGGATACCAGCCACATGAGAAGATGCTCAACATCACTTGGCATCAGGGAAATACAAATCAAAACCATGATGAGATACCACCTCACACCTGTCAGAATGGCTAAAATTAGCAACACAGGAAACAACAGATGTTGGCAAGGTTGCAGAGAAAGGGGAACCCTCTTACAGCGTTGGTGGGAATGCAAACTGGTACAGCCACTCTGGAAAACAGTATGGAGGTTCCTCATAAAGTTAAACACTACCTACTTAAAATTACATAAAGTTAGAACTACCCTACAACCCAGCAATTGCACTACTAAGTATTTACCCAAAGGGTAAAAAAAAAATATGGATTCGAAGGGGTACATGCACCCTGATGTTTATAGCAGCATTATCAACAATAACCAAACTATGGAAAGAGCCCAAATGTCCACTGACAGATGAACGGATAAAGAAGATGTGTGTGTGTGTGTGTGTGTGTGTGTGTGTGTGTGTGATGGAATATTAGCCATCAAAAAGAATGAAATCTTGCCATTTGCAACAACATGGATGAAGCTAGAGTGTATTATGCTAAATGAAATAAGCCAGTCAGAGAAAGACAAATACCATATGATCTCATTCATATGTGGAATTTAAGAAACAAAACAGATGAACATATGGGAAGGAAAAAAAAAAAAAGGTAAACCATAAGAGACTCTTAATGATAGAGAACAAACTGAGGGTTGATGGAGGGAGAGGGAGGGAGAATGGGCTAATTGGGTGATGAGTATTAAGGAGGGGACTTGTTATGATGAGCACTGTGTATTATATGTAAGTGATAATCACTAAATTCTACTCCTGAAACAATTACTACGCTATATATTAGCTAACTAGAAGTTAAATAAAAATTTGAAAAAATAAAAAATAATTTTAAAAAATTATCTCAAATAAACAACCTAAACTTACACCTCCAGGAGCTAGATAAAGAATAAACTAAGCCCAACATTAGTAAAAGGAAGGAAATAAAGATTAGAGCAGAAATAAGTGAAATCGAAACTAGTAAGGCAATAGAAAAATCTACAAAACTAAGCGTTGGTTTTTTGAAAAGAACAATATTGACAAACCTTTAGCTAAACTAAGAAAAAAGAGAGTTGACTCAAATTAATAAAATTATAAATGAAAGAGGAGACATTATAACTAATACCACAGAAATACAAGGGATCATAAGAGACTACTATGAACAATTATACATCAAAAATTAGATGACTTAGAAGAAATGAATAAATTCCTAGAAACACACAACTTATCAAGACTGAACCATGAAGTGATAGAAAATTTGAACAGACCAATACTGAGCAAAGAGTTTGAATCAGTAATGAAAATTTCCCCCAACAAATAAAAGCCCAGGACTAGATGTGTTCACTGGCAAGTTCTACCATATACTGAAAGAAAAATTATTACCAATCCTTCTCAGATGCTTCCAAAAAAATGAATAAGAAGGAGCATTTCCAAACTCATTTTATAAGACTAGCATTACCAATACTGCAACCAGCCAAGGACACTACAAAAAAAGAAAATTACAGGCCAGATATACAGACTCAGATATATACACTCACCATTAAATTAGGAAAATATGGTCGAGAATTATTAGACCACAGAATTATTATGTGGGTAGACAGTTGTGTAACAAGTCCCTCTTTGTACCAGTGAGATAGGTAGAAAAACTAAGAAATTATGAGATCTAAGATAATGTATGTTAATATTCTTTGGAAAAGCACAAGTAGTCCTCAATTTTCACCATTCCTGGAAACCAAGTCATAAAGAAGATCATGTTTCCCACTAGAAAATGAAATAATTGGTGGTTGCATTACTGACCAAATATTCAGCAGCAAGGAAACCATAAATATGAATGACAACATGTCTTAACCATCAACTATAAACTCTCAAATTGTTAAAGCTGATGCTTTAAGTTCCAGCAAAAAAATAGGTTGAAAGGTATGGCTTATTCTAAACAAGAAAACCCCATATTCAAGTAATCAGAATAGTTCAGTGGGTCAATAAATATCTGTTGTGTTAAGCATTATGATTGTTGCTGAAAGAAATTCAAAAGATGACTTCTACCTTCGAAGAGGTGACAGTCTCATCAGGGACATTTACAGTAAGTAGCTGCAATACAATGTAGGAAAGGTTTGTACCAGAAGAGGTAGGACAATAACAGCCAGTATTTATTGAGTACTTACTGTGTGCATGGCACTGTTTGAATTGCTTTATCTAAGTGAGCTTAATACTCAAATAAGCTTACACCCACCATCAACATCCACAATACATCTCAAGTCCTCTCCCTTCCCCTCCTCTCTATTCCCACTATCACTGCCTCAGTTTAAGTCCTCTGACTCCCACCTATACCATGAAATAGGTTCCTGCTTCAAGTCCCCATCTTCAGCCTCAAACCCTTCAATCTAGTCTCCACACCACTGCCAGAGCATCTGTCTAAAATGCCATCTTATTGGGGCACCTGGGTGTATCAGTTGGTTGAGCATTTGACTTCAGCTTAGGTCATGATCTCAGGGTCCTGGGATTGAGCCCCGCAGTGAGCTCCCTGCTCAACCTCCCTCTCCTTTTGCCCCTCAGCCCCATTCATTCTCTCTTTGTCTCTCTCTCTCTCTCTCTCCCTCTCTCTCGAACACACGCACACACACACGTAAGATCTTTTAAAAAATAAAATAAAATGTCATCTGATCAAAGTGTTTCCCCCCTATAGGATAAATCCAAATTTGTCATGGAGGCATAAAAATCTACTTGTGGTCTAGCTCCCTAGCTACATCTTCTGCCATTTCCCCTTTAGTGCAGCCACACCAAACTACCTGTTCTCTGATGGTAACACACTCACTACAGACATTTCTCTAACCTAAAAATCCATCCCCATCCACCCCTACAACCCTCAAACTCTAAATCCACCCTAAAAATTCCTGTTCAGGTGATTCAGCCCACATTCTTCCTCTGGAAGTCTTCAGTGACCACCCAGGGCACGTTAGGCATCTTTTTCTGGGTTCCCATAGCATGTTATTTGAGCCTCTATTTCCCACATCATATTGTAATTGTTTGTACATGTTTCATTATTCACCAGACCATAAACTTTTTACAGGCAAGGGATTTAAGACTCATTCTTACCTGTATTTCCCAGTGTTCACCCTGATGTTTGTTAAGCGAGTGAATGATCTATTGGATTCTAGAATTCTGGGATCATGGACATATACCCAGCTCCAACATATCTTACCCACACTCTTCTTTAATGTAAAGCTGTCTCCATTACTGTCTCCACTCTTCTTAAACCAAATTGAGATAGCAGGATAATAACATAGTACTGATATTACTAATATCTTTATGTTATCATTTTAAAAACTGCAAAACAAAGAAGCTAGTTTAAAATGCAAAAAAAAAAAAAAACTGGTTAATCCAGATTGAAGAAAGAGATTTATACATTTAATTTAAACCCAAAGTGTGCCAAACCCTCAAGAATTGACAATGACATCCTCATCTCAAAGGGAGGGTCACAATTATAACTTAAGATTATTTGACATACAGATTCTGTTCATAATCTGGCGATATAAATTTGTACATTATTTTTTTATATCTTTATGATTCTAGTTACTTATTTTAATCTTTCCAGTGCTTTTCTTATGGTATCTGCTTTTTGTTTGCTTTTCTTCTTCCCTAACTCCAGCCCAATTTGCCCACATCCTCAGGTGAGCAGCTACGTGACTCCCTGTCCCTCTTTGTTTTTATACTAGGGTTGCTCTTTCTCCTCTGCTGCAAAACCCATAGCTTCCTAGGACTCCCCTGTCCCCCAACACTCAGTTCCTACTTCCCCTCTTGCCCCAAAGCTGATGGATGCAGGTCCTGCTTTGGGGTTGTTAGTGATGGTTTAGTAATAATGGGACTACTTACTAGTAACATTAGTAGTTGCAGCAGTAGTCATAGTTAATATTTTAGGACATTTGCTATGTTCCTGATACTCTGCTAAGCAATCATCATATGGATAATTACTATTAAATTCTCATAGCATTCCTATGAAAGCTAGTAGGTGAAAGAACTCAAAGAAGCAGCTCCTTAGTAGAACCTATAAAGGGCAAATGTGAGATGTTTGACCCCACCTTCCCCCTGATCATAGGTTCTCCAGCCCTTCTTACCTTCTCACCACCTATCTCTCTGCTGGAACACAGATTGAAAGAACTACTGTGGTCACTGCCCTCTTTCCTCTGCATCTCTACCTTTTCACTTTGCCAGGAGTTTCTGATTCCTATTGCCTTTTATGCTGACCTACTTTTCAGATCTTTGGTTCCTGATCCCTGGTGTACCTCTGCCAAATAAAGGCATTAAAACAACAACATTTCATCATTATCATTTTACAGAGAACATTTTAAACAGCACACTAGGCAGAGTGTCAGGTTAAGAGATATTTCTTTAAATGGATTAAATTTACTTTTTTGAAAACTGTAGGCTAGATTCATCTCCCAACAAACTCTGAATGCTAAAGCAGTGTGGCCTCCACAACCTCTACATTTGGATACAGGGCTAAACTTGGAACCAATTCACAAGCTCCACTACTAACCGGCCCTCCCATCCATCCTGCCAGAATGGTGTCTTCATCCCTCATGTCTCAGTGAACTCAAGACTCAGAAGAGATTCAAGTAGTTCTTCTCCAAAAGGTAATGATCCTTGGCTTGGATCACCTCCCCATGTTCTTTATTCCATCCATTTTTCAGAGTTAACCATTCCTTTTCTGAGCTACTTCTGAGCCTTATACATACTTTCATGTTTTTCACATTATTTTGTGGCCATGGTTTTTCACCTCTACTGGACTCTGAGCTCCTTGAGGACAAAGGTGCTATCCATCTCATCTTTGCTTTCCAGTGCCTAACACATAGTAGGCCTTAAATCTGACTAGTGAACAGACCCCTCACAGTAGAGAAACCAGCTCACTAAATAAATGGGAGACACAGAGCTCAATAAAGTGCTTTGCAGAATAATATTGTTAAGAATTTTAAGATGGCAATCATTTTTGAAACATAGTTCTTATTTATCTTATTTTCGGTAAACAGTAGGTCAACAGATTCAAGGCCTAGATCTTCCTTTTTCCCACTGAAGCACCACAGCAAAGGAACAAAGCTACAGACCAGAGGATCCTTATAGGATCCTTATCCTCCCCTGAGGACAGTAAGCACAGACAACCCTCACCAGTCACAACAGCAACGAGAGATTTGCTGGTTGTTGATGATAAGTCCATGTGGAATTAAAACTGTGTCTTGTTCATTTTGGGAGCCTCACTACTTTGTATGTAGTCAAAGAATATATATAGATACTGGGTGGATTAATGATTTTAGCAGAACTGTGAATGTCCAAGTTTCTGAGAGTAGAACAATAGCCCTCGGTATTTTTGTTTGGAAGTGGTGAGCAGGAGAGGAAAGAACATGAGATGGAGATGAGCTGATGGGTATATCTGATGCTCAGTTGTCTCACCTGAAATAAAGAGCAACTCCGGCCCTTCCTGTCCCTTCACGCAAATTTCTCTAAGATATCCAGATGGGCCAGAGGCTGTCTACACTCAGTTGCCCAGAGTCTCAATCCATAAGTCAAAAAACATGAAGGAAATGCAAATTATGAATTGTCTTTCTCTTCCATCTTCTCTTCTCCCTGACTTCTTATCTTCTCTGTTTATCATAGTGACTTAACATATTTATTCTTCAATCAAGTTCTAGATTAAATACTTGTGTCTGAAATACCACCTGATGCATTTCAAAGTTCTAACCATGTGCCAGGCACTATTCTTTTTTTTTTTTTTTTAAGATTTTATTTATTTATTTGACAGAGAGAGACAGCCAGCGAGAGGGAACACAAGCAGGGGGAGTGGGAGAGGAAGAAGCAGGCTTCTAGCAGAGGAGCCTGATGTGGGGCTCAATCCCAGAACGCCCGGATCACGCCCTGAGCCAAAGGCAGACGCTTAACTACTCACCACCCAGGCGCCCCCAGGCACTATTCTAAGCACTAGGTACACTGTGATAAAGAAAACAAAGGTCATCCCTAATTTCATGGAGCTTATATTCTGGTGGGGGAGACAGATAATGAGCAAGGAAACAGCACATATACAAAACCAGACAAACACTATGAAGACAGTAAAGCACAGTAAGGGAATAAAGAGTCACTGCGAAGATAGAGTACAGCCACCTTATAAATATAATGACCAGGAAGATGTTTTGAGGAAGTCCCGTGCTGAAAAAACCAATGATTCTTCCCCACCCAAGCCAACTTGACTCAAAGACATTTGTTAATCAATGAACAATTCTCAGTTATAATCTCATTTAGGGAAGGACTTATGTCAACACACAATGACATACATAGATGTTCTGTAAGTGACCACTGCCTAATTAATTTTCCTCTGACGTTCACTTAGCAGCCTATTAACTAGAAAAACCACTGGGTTGCTCCAATGAATCTCTGATAGCTGTGTAAGAAACTTATTCCTCATCAAAGATTTACCCAAAGTATTGGAGACCCCCTGACAATGTGTTTTACTTTCTTTCACCCTAAATGCTCTTCACCCACTGGGATATTATCTGTTGACATCCAACATCTGTTGTTCATTTTCGAACACTAATCCCTGTGGTGTGTCCTTTGGGTGATCAAGCTTACTCTGAAGCTCGCTATAAAATATTCAAGAAGATTGGGACTCTCCTATTTTTCCATTGACATTTTTACCCCTCCTTTGATTTCAGCTTGATTTTATTTTTCTTTTGCTTCCCTCCCCACTATTTAACTTCTTTCTTCAGGTAAGCTTTTTCCTTTTGTCTATGTATGCCACAGCGTTGGCCATGTGCTTTCAGACTTATAAAAATTACAGAATTTGAGCAATTTTTTGAAAAGCCCATGTACTAGCATTATTTTAATAGAAAATAAAAATTTTAAAAGGTCAAATCTATTTTCCTGGGCAAGACATGTTTTTCATATTTAGGGTCTATCAAAAGTTGTACTTCAGATGCCTGTCAGAAACTCCTAGGTGTTAGGAACCCCTCCCTCATCAATGCCCTTTTGAAGCTAGGAGTTTAAACCAAGGATAACAAAAATAATCATGCTTATATTTATACTTGTCCAATACACTTCATTCCGAAGTATAAGAACCACTTTCAACCAAATTAAACTCTACAACCACTTTTTCTCACAGATAAATATTATTATGAATAAGCAGCCACAAGGGTGTGTTAATCTGCCAGATACGCAGTAAAAGCTGTGCTAAAACTGAAATGAAAATGTTTTCATGAACTGCTGCTATTATACCTTCCCTCCTACTGCTTCTAATAGCTCCCCACCCATCTTCCAAATTTGCTCTGAGGTGGCTAATTGTGATATGAAAGACCTCTCTCTTCAAATCATTTCGGTGACAATGCAGTGAGATTGTTAACCAATGTGTTAAAGCCTACAACGTAATGGTTTCTTTGGGAAATATGATTTGCTTGACATTCTCATCTTTCCAGATGTTATGAAAGTTTCCTTTATTCACCAAGCCAAAAAACTGGGATATATAAATGGCTTTGAAGTTGGCAGGTAATTTGAAATCATTTACAAGAATAAAATCACAGAATAATAGTGAAAGTGTTCTTCCTCTGCATATTTCCCCATATCTTCTGAATCTCTCAAAATTCCAGGAGAAAACTTTCCTATGAGCAAAGTGCTCCAAACGTAACTCATTCTTCACCTCTGATGCATTTCTTTATCCTATAGGGTGGATAGTAAGTCTCTTCCTGAATCTTCAAAATCCCTAGTCTCATAACCAATAAATTAATCAAAATCCATATGCTGTCTGGTGAATCTCCCCAGAATATCCTGATTAGACTTCCATTTGCTCAACAGTCTAAATACTGGGCATTTCAGGGATTCCCTGAAAGGGAGGTCAGCTGGACTGAAAAGCAGAGGCCTATTCACATTCCAGCTCCACTGATTGGGATCCTGGTAACTGATAAGTCAAATCTCTTCTTGTTTCCTATTTGTAAAAGAAGGACTCTTGACTATATTCTTAACTCACTTTCATGCTCTAAAATTATAATTTATTCACTTCTTGAAAGTCACCACTAGAAAGCAGCAGGCAAAAAGACAGAGGATAAATTAGATACCCTGTAGGTCCTCTAGTCCCATTTTCACTTGGTACTGGCCCACCAGTCCTCAAGACAATGGGGAAACTCACATCTTGTGGGTGTTAAGATAAACTGAGGCATATTAAAATTTTTAAGAGTTTATTTGAGCAAAATTCAATTGGAATGGTTTAGCAGTGCTAAACCAGAAGTGGTTAGTGCCAACAGGAGCCGGAGAAAGACTTACATGGAGAAAGTGTGGAATCAAATAAAGGAAATAATACGATTGGCTATGGTTTAAAGCCTAGTTGGCTGCTTGTGATTGGTTGTCCTTCCCATTTTGATTTCATTACATTGAGTCATTTACAGGCTTACATTTTGGTTTGCTTTCATAGGCCATCATTGAATTAGAACTACTTTGATATAATGGCCTCTGTGTTTAATTAATTTATCCTGGGGAAAGCATTTTTTATCACCAAAGGAAGGGAAGTCAGAGTACAAAGCCTCTACTACTTCCATAAAAATGGTTTCATGAACCACAGAGAACATTTTTTTTAAAGATTTTATTTTTAAGTAATCTCTGTATGGAACATGGGACTGGAACTACAACCCTGAGATCAAGAGTGGCATGCTCCACCGTCTGAGCCAGCCAGGCACCCCAAGAACATTTTGAAGTTAAGATTTTCCTGACAGAGAGATCCAGCTTTTCAGATAATTAGAGAATGCTTCCAATTGGAGGAAGATTTAGGTTGCCTTTCTCCTCCAGTAGAGGAACAATTTGATAGGATAGGGAAATTCATTCAGGTGGTCAGAGCAAAGGGTTTCCATGTGTATTCATGGTGAAGTCTGTTCATGAAACACTTCCCAGCAGCCCACCCCATAAGGAAGTGCTGCCTCTGGGTTTGTTTGAGTACTACTACATTCTGGTTTCCTCCTTAATGTGGAAAACCTATGTTTCTGATTATTTCCCCAAATTTGGCAGGAACTAGCAGTGAGTAACACATTGCAAAAGAGCTCTGCTGGGCAGCCATGCAAGCTAAAGCCCTTCAGATCCGATGTATCAACTCCAGGAAAGGGTTTGGCTCTCTGGCTCCTCCCACACCAACCTTCACACTATCTCTCTGCAGAGCAGTGCTGAGGGGCCAGCTCACCCAAAGCCTCCCCACCTGCCTACCCCCCACTGGCTGTCTTAAGCTGCCCTCTCTTTCTGCAATGTCTCCCAGCTTCATTCACACTGCAAATTCATTCCATTAGCCTGATGAAGCCTCCTCCCAGATTATTAATCAAGATGTGAAGTAAGATAAAACCTAATCCGCAGTCCCTCAGCTACCAATGCTCAAAGCCAGGCTCATTAAACATATCTGTCAACGATAGATTACACCAGCCTTAGGCCCAAAATTGATTGGAAGTCAGGGGGAGGTGTGCAAAGCATTTGGTTGCACAATATATCTAAGAGAAAGAACTCCTTTTAAGGAGTGGCCAATTAAATCTGTTTAGAGATAACTATAGGCTATATATTGTTTTATATATTCTTTTCTGTAGTTTTTAATGGCAGCCAAAGAGATGGGGAAACAGATGTAGAGCTGGGAAACAATAATTCGTGTACTGCATGTGAAAACCTGAAAATCATTATGAATGGAAGTAAAGTAATATGCCATATTGAAAGCAAACCTAGTGAATTCCTGCATGGATTCAAACACTATTTCCTTGTGTCAAAAAGAAGAAAAAAATGTTGAATCAGTCTGTTAAAGTGCTTAAAGTCACATTTCACTAAGGTTCTTATCTATCATCCTGTCATTAGCATCCTTACCACCATCCCCATCATGATATACTTTGTATTTACATTGGGTTTTTCAAGTTCAAAGCACAAAGCAGACACATCAGGCAATTAATCACCTTGAGGGATCTATGTTGGGTGGAATACTTTCCCAGCAAATGCATTCCTAACATGTCACTGGAGGATCCACTCAGCAGGAGTGTTCCTGGCCTACAATTTGATGTCATATGTTGGCATTTTGTCAAATTTCAAATACACATTTTCACCTATCAAACTGACAGCCCTATTTTCTGAATCAAAAGAAAAGTGATTTTGCTGATATTTTAGCATTAAGAATCACTCTTCTCCATTTGGGTGTTACTGAGTAGTAGCCATATTTTATACACCTGTAAAAGAGAAGCGGGAAAAATGATGGAGGAAATAAAACTAAACAAGTATATTAATTGTTTTTTAATGAGAAAGTGAGGGATCAGAAAAAAAATAATTAAACCTGAGGAGATTTAAAATGAGAAACAGATGTAGATGTGAATGTGGTTTGAAAGAAGCAAAGGGCTCCAGACATCTTCCCCCAAGACTATGCTTTGATACGTAAACATTTAACAGCACAATAGCTAGGCCAAAATTGCCCAGTTTCAAAACTTCACCTGTCTTCTTAAGTAAGTTTGCTTTTTATTCCTTGGGATTAAAACGGGAAAGGACGGTTTCCTATATTTGAGCTGTTTATTAACAATTCTTTATTTATGATGGACAGTGAAAGTGGGAATATCTGTTTCGCTTTTCTGTCCTGGTAGGTTTCATATTCTGCTTCCAATTCCCATGCCCCCGTGCTGTTCTATTTGAATTTCCAATGCAGCAGAGGAAACGGTTTCTAAAATATTAAAATCCTGTTTTCATTGACTTTCTTTACGCTTTGTGACCACATTTCTATTCAGATCAGGTTGCACAGCTTTTAACTTTTCCAAGTCTAAATTTAAGAGCAACTGTATGGTACCCCCTAAGTAGATAGTTCTTATAACAAGGGAGAAGCAGTCTGGAAATTGCAGAGAAGCCAGGCTGCTAGAATGACCCCTCTCCCTGCCTTTTTTTCCTTAGTGTTTACTCTTTTCAGACTTTCTGAAACTGTTCCATGCAACAACTGTACTTTAAACAGGGGCTCATTGGGAGCAAGACACCAAGAAAGTGGTGTCCAAAAAACAAACCTGCCTAGGTTCACTTTGCGTAGTCTCAGCCACATTCCCAACCTTCACCCAAGCTTTTGTCTCCTTACCTCCACTCTCGCTTTCTCTAAATCCCAATTCTACATAGGTGTGTGGTGTGTGTGTGTGTTTTTTTTTAATTGTGTCTAATGCTAGGCCTTTATTGCTTCCTCCCTGAAGGCCAAGCAATGCAGTCCAGATAAATGAAGCTAACCATTCTCTTTGAGGGAATCAGGTTCTAAAGCCTGGCTTCATTCCTCAAGAAAAATTCTGAGAAATTCAACCTGGGGCCTCTTGAGTCTGTCTCAGGGAACTTGCTTGCCCTTCCCTAAATAGCAACCCTCACTATAATATTATAGTTCTAGTAATTAATGTTTATATATTACTTTATAGTTCATAAAGCATTTTCATATCTTCACAAGAGTTCTGTGTCATAAGGGGCAGGTTTTGTTTTATCTATTTTTATAGATGAGGAAACTTTCATTCAGAGAGATTACATGAATAGTAAAAGAATAAAGATAATTAGGAGAGAAGCCAGGGCTCCAGCGCAGGCTTCCTAATTCCCAATCCTATTTGCCTCAACCACAAGTATGTGTGTTCCCATAATTCCCTTTCCTGAAAGCAGGATCATTCTGAGAAGGTTTTTTTTTTGTTTTGTTTTGTTTTTTTTCCTGGTGCCTCCTCTCCTCTTCAACCCAAGTACAAATGGCCCCAAAAATTGGGGGAATTCATTCAGATCATGTTCACACATTTTAGGTGCAAATGTGGCCTATCTAAACTTCATCCCAACTCACTTAACTTGGATCTATGTTAGTCTTCCTCTTGTTAAAGATGGTTTCAAATCAGCAAATACTTGTGCAGCATCTACTTATCTAGGCACTATACCAAGCTGTAAGGAGATAACAATAAATAAGACAGCCATTGAGGAGCTTATAATCTAAATTAAACAATTACAGTCCAATATAACAAGTCCCACAAGAAAGGATATGAACAGAAGTAGTCATGGAATTCTTACTGGGGAAAAGGACATCCAAATTAAGACCTGAAAAATGAGTTAGCCAAGTAGAGAAGAGGGAAACAATATTTTATGAAAAATATATATTGCTTGGGAGTTGCTTAATGAGTATAGTGTTTCAGTTTTGCAAGATGAAAAAGTTATGGAGATTCATTATGGAACAAGATGAATATACTTAGCACTACTCAACTATATGCTTAAAAATGGCTAAGCTGGTAAATTTTTAATTCATATTTTACCAAAAATTAAAAATATTTGTATTTTTTTCACCATGTACAATGATGCAAATTCCAGTCCGCCATTTCTGAAGTTTTGGGCACTGAAATTTGAGCACCAGAATTAGCTTTTACTGATTTTGCTTATTTCCTAGTGGAAAGTTTTAGTCCCACCATTGGTCAACTCTGATAAAGGACAACCCTAAGTAAAAGGAGTATTAATTGTGATTTCCTCCCAACTCCAGCCACGTAGAAGGTTTATTCCTCTCACAGCCCTCAGCCTCTCCAGACCTACCCATACCAACCATTCTAAAGTGCAAACAAGAAAACTGTTCTTTCAGTTGAGGCCACAATAAGGAAAGTGAAGGATTCAGGCATGGTGAGTCAAAATTGTGTCAACCAAAAAACTTGTGTCAAAAAAAAAAAAAGAAAAAGATTATCCATGCCTTGTAAGCTCACATATTCATAGGACTTTGTATTTTCTTTTTCATATTTTTGTTTTTCCTTGACTTTTTTTATTGTTTCTTTTTTTTAAGATTTTATTTATTTAGTTAGTTAGTTAGTTGAGAGAGAGAGCACAAGTGCAGGGAGGGGAGAGGGAGAAGTAGGCTCCCTGCTGAACAGACAGCGGATGCAGGGCTGGATCCCAGGACCCAGGGATCATGACCCAAGCTGAAGGCAGATGCTTAACTGACTGAGCTGCCCAGGCCCCCCATCCTTGACTTTTAAAAAAAAATTTATTTACTTGTATTAGAGAGAGAGAGAGAGAGAGAGAGAGAGAATGCAGGGGGAGGGGCAGAGTCAGAGAGAGAAAATCCTCAAGCAGACTTCCCGCTGAGCGCGGAGCCTGACAACATGGAGCTCGATCCTAGGACCCTAAGATCATGATCTGAGCTGAAATCAAAAGTCAGCCTCTGAACTGACTGAGCCACCCAGCCACCTTCCTTGACTCTCTTTTTTAATAAAGTTCCAGCTTGGATTGAGAAGGGGAATATGATATGGTCCATCTGTAGTGGCAGTAACCACTAAAACTCCTCTAGAGCACTGGGAAACCCTGACAGAGCGTTTCAGTGAAGAAGGTGACCTGGACCCAAGGTGATTGCTGGCCCTCTTCCACACAAGGTTAAATTAGGCTGGTCTGGGATACCAAGCACGTTCCCATTTTCCCAGAACCCTGGGCAGACTTGTGAGCATTGGGACTTTCAGAAGTTGGGAACATTTTGAGGAAAATGTTAGCAGCAGAAGGGAAGGGTTCCCCAAGACCCATCCCCCCTGGTCTCTCCCTGTCTCTCCTCACCCCACCCTACTTTCCCCATGTACTCACTCCAGAAAACTCTGTGTTCCTCATAGGCCAATAAACATCCATAAGTAACCAGATGGGTTCTGAGGGAAACCAAACTTGAAACAGCAAGGTGAGCAACACTAAAAATCTATCTGAGATTCTTAACTTCTATATACTTCTTATCTCAGAAAGAAAAATCATAGTCAGCTGTGAGCTCAAGCAAGCTCAAGGATCTTTCAAAGGGTAGGTAATAGGCTTCAGGATAACAATCCAACCACCCTAGCATGGCACGCAGGACCTTTCATAATCTGGCCCCTTTCATTTTTCTAGACACATGTATCACCCTCTCATCTCACATCTCACATCTCGCTCCAGCCGTACTGAACTATAGTGTCTGCAGTTCCCAAGCCTACTGTATTATAGTTAAGCTGCTATAAAGTATATACAGTGATTCATAGTAGACAGATGTTTCTTTTTCATCTAAATTCCATGAGGGGATTGGCAGCCCACATCACTTTTGCTCATATCTCATAAGCAGGAACTAGTCCTAACACTAGGCTGGGAAATACAGTCTCTATCTGGGTGCTCAACTAACACTTGGAAAGTTTAGTTCTAAAGTGGAGGAAAGGTGAACAGTCTGCATTGTCTCCTACCTTTGCATCTTCGCACACCTACTTCCCTTAGTCAAGAATGCCCGTTGTCTGGATGATTCCCACATTCTTAGGAAGCAGCTCCAGCATCACCTTCCCTGAGATACACACCCTTGTCCTGCACTCTTAGAGAAGAGCAGAAATATCTGGAAATTCTCATCAAAGTTCCATTCTAGTTAATCTAGAAACTGTCCTATTATTTCTTAAAAGTCATCATTTTAATTTTACCTGTCTCAGAATGACAATGGTTTCTAGTCTTGCCCATATTTCACATTAATTCTGATGCTTTTGAAAAAGTATAGTTTTTTTTTTTTTTCCAAAAACATTGTTGAAGCCAGCTATGTGTGGGCATTAGATTAATCTGGAAGTGGGTGATTTTGAATTTGGAACAGACTTACCATAAAAATATCTTATTCATGGTGGTTGGGCATCCAACTGAGGCTAGAAAACAATTACAATTCATAATGTAACTAAATTCAGGTTCTTACAATGCTATAGGTCCTATTCCATGCAGAATGAGGGCAATCCTCTGGAAAACTCAGAGCTCCAATTTGGTCCCCCACCCAACTTTATCCTTTAAAGTGAGTTTGGGTGTGTCTTAGTTTAGGTACTCCAGAAGTAGGCCCCGAGAAAAGGATTTTAGTGCAAGTGGTGTGTTTGGGAGTAAAGGGAACATAGATAGGTAAAGAAGTAGAAAGTGATACAGAGAAGAAAAGCAGCCAACATATGTGCTATAAAATCTGCTACTACAGGGAGCAACTACGTGCAGTTTAACCCTGCAGCAAAGCGCTGGAACTGGGGTAAAATGCATGCTTCACAATAATCCACCCAAGGGGCAAGGATATTGGAGTACAGGCATACCTCATTTCATTGTGCTTTTGCTTTACTGCCTTTTTTTTTTTTTAAACAAATTGAAGGTTTGTGGCAGCCCTGTTGACACCATTTTTCCAATAGCATTTGCTCACTTCATGTCACTGTGTCACATTTTGGTAATCTTAACAATATTTCAAACCTTTTCATTATCCTTGTATTTGTTATGGTGATCAGTCGTCAGTGATTATGACTCACTGAAAGCTCAGATTATGGTTAGCATTTTTTAGCTATCAAATATTTTTAATTTAAGGTATGTACATTTTTTTAGACATACTGCTATTGCATATTGGAAGACTATTGTATAGTGTGAACATAACTTTTATACGCACTGAGAAATCAAAAAAATTATTTGACTCACTTTATTGCGATACTGGCTTTATTGGAGTAGTCTGGAACTGAACCTGCCATGTCTCCAAAGCATGGTTGCATTACTATATCAACCCATGAGAGGTGGGGGTGGGAAGCATGTGTTGATTCCCTAATTCTTCATCCTTGGTTCCAGAAAAACAAAGTCCTCAGGCACAGAAGTAACAGGTAACTGGCAGTTGAAAGTCATAGGGCACACACTAAGACTAAGAGGTCTGGGGGAAATACCAAGCGCTGAGGAGTAGGAGGAAAGCTATAATGTCCTTAGTGTACAGTTATGATGTTGAAGAAAAAGAGAAGTGACCTCTCCGCCCAGAACAAAAGTCTGTCAAAACTAAACCAAGTAATCTGAAGGTCTGTCTTCAAGCTGAGTCCGCCAGCCTGCCTGACATTCGCTCTGTCTGATTCCATTCCTCTCTGGGCCCACACTGCTCTCAAGTGAAGTTGTTGTAAGGGGATAGGACTTTGTAATTAGGAACGCAAGCCTATAATAAGAGTAAACTTTGGTTTAAAATAACAGCTAAATGTCAATGAAAGGCAAGTTCCTCCCTTTTTCTTTTGTAAAAGCAGATCCATTGCTGTGCTTTTCCAATGGCAGTTGACACCCTTCAGAAAGCTGAGATGCCGCTCATTAAAGGGTCCAGGCATTAGAGGATCATTTACCTCCCGTCCTTTTGGAACAACAGCAAAATCAATCTCTGCTGTTCAAATTGGGATCTCATTACATTAGAGTGCAGCGTTCAAAGCAACACTGGGGGAATCCGAATGTTTGTGGAGCAGCGAAATCATATAGTTGGGTACATTGTAACTGGGAAGGCATGGGAGGGGGGTGCAGATCCCACCTCGGGTAACTTAAGCCCCCCACAGTGCCTCAGAGGAAGAGGGCCTGGTCCGGTTTTTGCATTTCATCTGCCCTTGGCTATTGTAACTTCTCTCTGTTTTACCAACAGAGGCCAGGACAACTTGTCCTATCGATAAACAAGCTAACAACTCAAAAGGCTTTTTTCTTAACTACTAACTTCACTGTAAATTGAACTAAAGAACTGTCGAGCAAAGAGAGTTTTCAGACTTGAGGAAAACTCCTTCCCAGGGGAAATCTCCATTGAAAGAGTCACATGAGCTGGGAAGTGCTGGGAAAATGCAATCCTGATCAAAGGAAGCTCCTTCCCCCGGAATAAACCCAAGGCAGTGTTGGTAACTAGAGCAGGAGTAGGGGTAATAATTAGGTAACAAAATTCATATGATGTGGATGACAATGCAGGAATTCCAGAGTAAACAAAACCTCAGTTTTTTGTTCCATAACAGAAGTTAAGGACTATCTTAGACTCATTTTTTTCTTAAAGAATTATTTAATGCGTCTAAACAAAAAAGCAAGTTTTCTGTTATAAAACAAAAAGACGTATAGTTACCACACACACACAATCCCTGCTTTTTGTGTATATTCTTTTTATATATTATTTTTACATTTTCACACTATGTGGATTTTTACTGATCCAGTGCCATTTCGGGGTTTTTTTAACTGCACTAAAACAACAAACCAAAAATTTCACCAATTTTAAGTGGATATTTGAGTTATTTTTCAAATTAAGTTTGCCAGGTTGTTTAACCATCACTATAATCCAGTTGTAGAGCATTTTCATCACCCCAGTGAGGTCCTCATGCCCATTTGCAGTTATTTCCCATTCCTACCTCTCGGCTCTGGCAACCACAACTCTACTTTCTTCTTCTGTAGACTTGCCTTTTGTGGATATTCCATGTAGATGGAATCATATAGAATATGGTCTTTTGCATCAGACTTCTTTCATTTAGCATAATCTTTTTGAGAACCATCCATGTTGTATGTAGCCTATATCAGTACCTCATCAGTACCTTTTTTATTGCTGAATAGTATTTTATTGCACAGATATGCCGTATTTTCTTTAATTCAACTACCAATTGATAAATATTTGGGTTGTTTCCACTTTTGGTCATTATGAATAGTACTGCTGTGAACATTGCAATGCAAGTCTTTATCAATAATTCTGCTATGAACGTTTGTATGCAAGTTTTAATAAATAATATTATTATGAAGACTTGCATGCAAGTCTTTATGTGGGTGTATGTTTTTATTTCTCTTCAACTCATTTTAAAGCAGAGAAAGTTAGGAATTCAATATATAGTTAAAAGAAAAACAGCCTTCTTGTTTAGACTTAAAATAATTTTATGCAGTCTTTTCAGTTGCTTAAGGAAAATACTACTGTTTAAGGGGGAAAACCTCTTTTAATGTAAGATAACATGGACATTTGAGAAAATTTGAGAAATAAAAAAATATAGCACCTACCAACCCACCATTCATTCAGACATGATCACTATTAACAGTTTAATGATTTTTCTTCCAGCCTTAGTTTTATACATATGCATTTTACATAGTCTATCTCATTCCATATATAGTGTTTTATATTGCTTTTTAAATGAGTATTTCACATATAATTTAAAACTCCTCATAAGCCGTTTTTTAAGACTGCATAATATTCCGTCGTATGTGCTATACCATCTTCTATTAAACCATTTCCCCATTGTTGGACACTTAGGGTCATTTATTCAGTAAATATTTATCAAATGCCTACTGCATACCAGAAACTGTACAAGTCACTAATGATATAATAGTGAGCGCCAACAGATACTCACTGACTTCATGGAACTTATAGCCTAACATATCACATTATAAATATTATAATTAAAATCCTCAAACACAAACCTATACCTCATTTTATATTAATTCCTTATGACAGAATTTCTAAAGTAGAATTAGTGCATCAAAGAATATTAATATTTTTAAGACTCTTAAGTAATATTGGTAAGTTACTTTCCAGAGAGGTCATAGAAATTTGCATTCCTTTTGGCAGTGTATAACACTAGTCATCTTATTATTTCTTTGTCAATGCTGCATTTTTAACAAAGCTTCCAGCCACTTCAAAATCTTTTTGGAAATGGATAGGAATATTTCCATATTAATAAAAATCAACTCTCCTATCTCCCTTTTCAAATTTCTATTTATTCATCACTACAAAGTCATGTTCATAGCCTAAAGCTGATAACGCAGCTAAAGAAAATTTTGATGACTAACAAATCTTGTATAATAGATGTTTTCCCAAATGCCTGTCCATGTGGCAATTTATTTTCTTAATAAAGATCTTTTCCCTTTGGAGATACCACTTATATTTGATTCCTTAGCATATAAAATAATTTAATATAATTTTCAGAATGTGCTGGTAATTAGGGTAGGAATATTTGGGGGGATGCCTTTTTGCTAAGGTTGAAATTTGGAGGCAGGCTCTAGATAATTATCCAAGCAACTGTGGGAGCATTCTGAATGACTTTATAAGCTATCATAATCGTTCAGATATGATAATTTACAAATCAGCCAAAGGCAATTTTTGTCTTCAGCTACATAGTGGTTTCTCTAAGATCCTGATTGAGCTTTCTTTTGACACTTCAGAACTATCTATAGCTTCATTATGCAGCCCCAACAGACCTTTGGAACACTTTATCAAAGCAATAACCAACAAATGGGGGGCAAGGAGAGAGATTATTGGGGACTTTTTAAATCAAATTTAAATCAAATGAATTTATAGGCAGAAGAAATGAATACACAATTTATTCTATGTCAATATTTTAAAAAACAAATTAGTATACTCCACTGAATGGTTATAGAATCACTGGTTCATGTTGAAAGAAACCTCACAAATCTCTAGGCCAACCCTCTCATGTTTTACAAATAAAACCCATGAAAATGAGAGGAAGTGACCTGTCTGTGGTCCCATAGCAATACATAGAAGGGACAGAACTTCAACCAAGAACTTCTGCTCCAAAACCACATTTAGTCACCATATAAAATTTTTTACTTCTGAATAAGCTCTTAAATGAGATTCTACCTGTCAAGGCAGTGGTAAATAACAGTAGCTACCATTTACTTTATTAAACACTTTCAATGTGCTAGGCTCTTCACATACATTTTCTCAATCCTCACAGCCTCCCTGTGGAATGTGGCAAATGAGGAAAATGAATTAAAGAGCAATTAAGTGATTTTCTCAAAGTCACACATTTAGGAAGCATTATATACACAAGGACTGGGACCTAGACTGTGCTACTCAAAGTGTGGGCCATAGACTAACTTACCAGAAATGCAGAATTTCAGGCCCCACCCCAGACTTACTAATCATAGTCTGCCCTTTGAAAAGATTCTCCAATGATTCATATACACATTGAAGTTTGAGAAGCAATGGTAAGACCCAAAGACTATTTTCTTAACCATTTCACAATATTGCCTCAAATCTCTGGAACAGTCAAGGAGACTATTAAAAATAATTGTGTAGGCATCACATAGCCAAGAGTTGAAGACAACTGTCTGCTTTAAGAACTTATAAATATCAGGGGCGCCTGGGTGGCACAGCGGTTAAGCGTCTGCCTTCGGCTCAGGGCATGATCCTGGCATTATGGGATCGAGCCCCACATCAGGCTCCTCCGTTATGAGCCTGCTTCCTCCTCTCCCACTCCCCCTGCTTGTGTTCCCTCTCTCGCTGTCTGTCTCTATCTCTGTCGAATAAATAAATAAAATCTTTAAAAAAAAAAAAAAGAACTTATAAATATCAGCATTCAAATCTAAGAGGAAAATGCAAATGACCAATATTTTTTAAAACCCTGCAGAATAGATAATATTCAGTACCATCAAGTGGTATATTTCCACCAATTCCAATAAAATTTTAATCTACAAAAGAAACAAGACTTTAATCCACAAAAGCATGGAGATTCTGATATTGTTATTAATGGAATCTCACAACTATGTGAAAACCTGGTGAGTTTATGGGAAAAGCCTCAGTTCTCAATTTGCTATGTTGGTTTCCTCCTCCACATTGTAGGAAAGAGAAGGGTGACTCCTATTTGAAAAAGAATTAAACCATAAAATGTCACTTCTGAAATAAATTATCACAAGTACGGTATATTGCGATGGTGTTCATATTAGGTAATAAGGATTAAGAAAACATTTAAATTCGAACAGCGTGTTGAATACAAAGTCCCAACCATTGTACCATAGGAACAACACTCTTGTTAGTCTTCCTGCCATAATTCCTCCTCCAAAAAAGAAACAAAACAACAATAAAAAATGACAACTCGGTATTTTTTAATCCACATGAAAACAACATGTGGAATCTGTAAAGTACAGCATAAAATAATAAGCAAAAATTATTTACCAGAATTTACAGTGAAAAGCTATGGGGAGGGGTGACAGGGTGCTAAACAGTGCAATTAGTGTTATAAAGTTACATTAACACATAAATAATTTCAGTGGCAGGTCATAGGATTCACATGCATATTTTATCAAACTGTAAGAAGTAATTTTTCAATCTGACCCTGATCCCTCTGTGTACTTTGAAGTCTGCAAATCAGCAGTATAGCCTATAAGTTTAAAGAAATTTAGAAAGAATTGTGAAGTTAAAAGGTACTTTTGATGTTTGTTCTTTTTCTCCCATTACAAGGACATTTGATACAACCAAGGAAAGTGGAAAATGTTAATGCCCAAGAAATTTCCATAGCAGGCATATTCATTTAACCCTTTATGGCCACTCCCTGTCATAGGCCAAAGGTTAACACGACGCCTCAGTGTTCTAATAAGGGCCTGCGAACCCCCCTTTTGAATAACTCTCTCATTACTGTCACTGAGGCTCATTCCCGCCTGTCACCACAGTCAGTCCCTAACATCTCTTCTTGCCTTGTCACCCTTCATTTTACACAGTGTTCCAGGCTGAATCTTCACAGTACTCTCTGCTCAAAACCTTCAGTGGCTCCTCTTTACCTGCAAAAGGAAATTTATACTCACACTCTGATTCTCAGGGCCTTTTATAACATGGCCCAAATTACCTTGCCAATTCATTTCCCACATCTCTTCCCCAATAACCTGGGTCTCAGGTCAAATTGAACTCCTTGCCATTCTCCACCTCCCAACTTTTTCCTTCCTTGACTTTGCTTATAGCGAGGTGATAGCAAGCTAGACTGCCTGAATTTAAAGCCTAGATTGACCACTTCTAGCTGTTTGGCTTTGGGCAACCTCTCTATTCCTCAATTCCCTCAGGTGTAAAAAATGGCAATAGTATCCAAACTACGGGGATGTTACGAGGAACACTTGAGTAATAAAGCATATGCCAAGCATTTAGGACAGTCCCTGGCACAGATTATTCTCAAGCATGCATGCTTTTCTCCTCCCATCTGTGTGTTCAAACCCACCCTTCAAAATCTAGCTCAAGCATGATTCTCTGTGAATTCATCTCAAACTCTCTTAAGGAATGCTTGGCATTTAGCAAGCCATGAAAATTATTAGTTAAAAGAAGGAGATATATCCCTGTCCATTCTGCATTGTAAATGCCTGGTTATATACAGGCCCGTATCCTCTGCTGATCTTTGAACTCCACGAGGGCAACTAGATCAGTAACCCCAGCACTGGCCCAATGCCTAGTCCCTAGAGTCCTTAATAAATATCCATCCTATGAACAAATAAATGAAAGTCAAACTCCTTTAGTATCTTATCTTACTATATGTTCAGTTTCTCTTAATATTATTAATCATGCTATACTATTTACATATATAATATTAATATATTGTATTACTCAGGGTAAGATCCATATATAATTTATCTTTATATCCCCGGCTACCAGCATAGACTCATATACATTAGGTACTTAATTTCTTAAAAAATAGAGAAAGAATGAAAGGGAGAGAGGGAGGATAGAGGGAAGGAAGAGAAGGAGGGGAGAAAGGGAGGAGGAAATATATCAAACACTACTGGTAATGTATTGCATCAAAAATTTCTTTTTTGCTGATTCTCACTGTCAGAGTGCTTCTATCCAGACCTGTAGAAAATTCACCGTGCCATAAAAATTAACTTTGTTACGCAAGATTTCTCCAGATTCTAAAAACATGTGCCAGCCACATTGCCAAGGATTTTTTTTTTTTTTTACAAACTTCTCTATTCCTATTTAATGTCTCCTTATAAAAAGAATACAGGAGGCGGGAGTAGGTCACCATCAGGCAACAGAACTCTCAAAGAGTTTTTTCTGTTCCTTTTCCTTACAGACAGCCCTTATGGTTTGTGTCAGTCCCACAGCTCAAGCTTAGAGCTCTTACCCACTGTGAAATTCAAGCATCCTGCTCACTCTTTCCTCTGGNATGCTTCTGGGTGTCAGCTGAGCAAGACTGTTCTGGAGTCTCCAGAGCTCAGTAACAATTGTGCCAACCAACAAGGAGAAGGGCATTGAGGGAAGGCTCCACAGCTCTCCTCTGCCCAGAATCCCTCTCCCTGCACAGATGACCCTCTGACGTTGATCTCCCTTCTGACCACTATCACCAAGTCAGAAGGTAGAGGCTGAGAATATATCCAAGAGCTCCCAAGCAGAGTTCTCAGATCACAGTCTCCTTGGGGACTCCAAGAACAGTTATTCCTATCTGACAGAGCCAAGGGGATGTATAAAGAAGGCAAGAAGAAATGTGTTTCTTGCTTCGGCATTAGTACCTGATCTGTAGCCAAGGCATTGTAAGGAAAAGTAGTAGAAACCTTCAAGAAAATTTCCACAGTGAAAATGGCCAGATGGGGAGCACTATACAGGAAACACATATAGAATATGGGAGCCAGGCTGACCTGGACACAAACCCAGCTGCACCTCTTACTATCTGGCCTCTGGCATTCTACCTAAACTTCATGAGCCTCTGCTGGTTATAATAAGTTAATAAAATATTATTTATAGTATGCCTAGCACATAGTAAACAGTCAACAAATGGTAGCTACCAATGAGAAATCAATGTAAAACGATGATTCTTGAAAGACAGTTGTCCACAAGCCAGGAAATTATGTCCTTGCCAATGAGGATTTGCTATTATCCTTTATTCTGCCCAATCTTTAAGTAGGATATTTTGACACTGATCAAACATTTAATTGAGTGAACTAATATATAAAATTTCTGAGCAGAACATAGTACATAAATTCAAATAATGTCTGATATTTAAATGGGTATTTTCAAAGACTATACATATGTATCTTTATGGAAAAAATTATCTTTTTATAAAGTAATCTTTAAAATACTTTCTTACTAATTTCTCATTGTTCTCTATTATAAATGACAGGAAGTAGGAGAAATAATATGCCAGCCTGAATTTTTTTTTTGTCTGAGGCCATTAAAATGCTGATTGCTGAAATCCAACAATTGAACACTAGCTGATGATACTAGTCACCTCTTAACAGTTCACATTTCCCATGCAGCAGCAACCTGAACATCTTTTTGTTTGTTTGTTTTTACTATTAACATATAATGTATTATTTGTTTCAGGGGTACACGTCTGTGATTCATCAGTCTTACATAATACATAGTGCTCACCACAACACATACCCTCCCCAGTGTCCATCACCCAGCCACCCTATCCCCCCTCCGCTCCATCAACCCTCAGTTTGTTTCCTATGATCAAGAGTCTCTTACGGTTTGTCTCCCTGTCTTGTTTTATCTTGTTTCATTTTTTCTTCTCTTCCCCTATGATCCTCTGCTTTGTTTCTCAAGTTCCACATATCAGTGAAATCATATGATAATTGTCTTCCTCTGATTGACTTATTTCTCTTAGTATAATACCTTCTAGTTCCATCCACGTCATTGCAAATGGCAAGATTTCATTTTTTGATGGCTGTATAATATTCCATTATATATATATATATATATATATACACACCACATCTTCTTTATCCATTCTTCTGTTGATGGATATCTGGGCTCTTTCCATAGTTTAGCTATTGTGGACTTTGCTGCTATAAATATTGGGATGTAGATGCTCCTTCGGATCACTACATTTGTATCTTTGGGGTAAAAACCCAGTAGTGTTAATTGCTGGGTCATAGGGTAGCTGTATTTTCAGATTTTTGAGGAGCCTCTGTACTGTTTTCCAGAGTGGTTGCACCAGCTTGCATTCCCACCAGCAGTGTAGGAGGTTCCCCTTTAACCTAAGCATCTTTTGTCTAATGCTGCCTACCCATTTTCCTTCCTGAGAATAGAATTTCCCATAATCCCCAACTTTGCACCCACTATTTCTATCTTTATGGCTTTGCCCTCCTTTGGTGCCTAATACAGTTGGGCAATACTTTCACTCCTCACAGTTTAAAACGTGGCACTTTAATTTTGAGGATGGAGAATATATAAAATGAATTATTTTCCACTGTATTAGGCTTAGAGTATGACATGCTGTGTTTACTTAAAAAGAGGACTATTCATGCTATATATACCATCTAAAAATGTTATGTGGAGGCCCTTACTGAATTCATAAAGCTTTCCATATATAGCCAGCATCATCATGAAATGTATTTGCAGAGTGTGAATGGAAGGACATTTCTTATGTCTACTCACTGTTGTTCACAATCTCTGACAGGCTTTTTTTAAAAAATAATTTTCTGTATTCACACATACACACACACACCAGTATTTCTCATAAGCAAATAATTATTTGTTCAGCAGTGGGTGATGCTATCAAAATGACAAGAGCCATGTTTTTTTCAGTCTTTACGTTTTAGTGAATGCATCCGATAATTTGACTTAAAGGGTTATCCCACCAGTTAGCCCGAGTTCCCAAAACGTGAATAAAGAATGGTACAGATTGACTTGCTCTCCTATTTGGCCAAAATAGAAGGAAAGAGCCATGTTCATCATAAAACTAAATTCTCCTTTTTAAGGGAAGGATGATAATGCTAATCACCAAGTTATAAAACTAATTAGAGAATTCTAGAATTATCCAAAAACATCCTCCAAGACCATTCAGAAAAGGAACACTATAATTTAAACAGTTTCTCTGTTGTGTTTTGCTTTGAAAGTTATATCATAGGGGCGCCTGGGTAGCTCAGTCAGAAGAGCATATGACTGTTGATCTCGGGATTGTGAGTTTGAGCCCCGTGTTTGGTGTAGAGATTACATAAATAAATAACTACATACGTACATACTTTTTTCTTAAGATTTTATTTATTTATTTGACAGAAGGACCGCCAGCGAGAGAGGGAACACAAGCAGGGGGAGTGGGAGAGGAAGAAGCAGGCTCCCAGTGGAGCAGGGAGCCCAATGTGGCATCGATCCCAGGACCCTGGGATCACACCCTGAGCCGGAGGCAGACACTTAATGACTGAGCCACCCAGGCATCCCATACATACATACTTTAAAAAAAAGTTACATCATGGGCCCTATATATTGGCCTGCACAGATCCCCTTATATTCTCAATAAAACAAAAGGAACTCAGCTGCCACTGCTGATATAATTGGCACTTCAGTCTTTCTGCTGAGATAGAACAACTTTCCATGAAAGATATTGAACCTACTTGAAGTTGTCAAAAATCCTTTAGAAAATAGGGGTTTTGGTGGAAGAAACCTGCCAATAATATTGAACGAGCTAAATAAGGAAAAACGGCTAAGTGAGGCTGGCCCATATCCAAGCTCTGAACACATCGTCGATGTGACAGGGCATCTGTTCAAAGGATCATCTCCTCGGTAGCAGGAAAGCAAAGTTCAAAGCGAATGTTTCAAGGAAGCTAATTTCATGTTTGCGTTTAATCTCCATATTAAAGAAACATCAGACAAATAGTATTTAGAGAAATTCTAAGGCTAAATCCAAATTCTGGAACCACACTATGTTTACGTTTTGGGAGAATAGCCGTCAAGGAGAATAAACAATGAATACAGAAATATTTTTACAAAAGACATTAGATTCCTCTATACTTTGTGCTCCCAGAAGAAAATGACTGTGTTCTGTTTCCTGATACACTGTGCTAACCATATTCAGTAGTCATTGGAGGTGATTCTATTCAATATATCTTTCTTTAAGGGCCGTCTGGTACTCTTGCACTCCTGGAATTCCAAATGTGCCAGGCTGCCACATCTTCTTCTCATCAAAGTATAAAATATTCCTGGACAGGTAAAATCATCTCTGCCACATCCTTTTTACTTTGGATATTTATATTTCCTGTGTAATTTTAATGTATCTGAAAATCAAAAGCATCTACTGGAAGCAAAAAGTGGACCTGGGATTTGCTGATATTTTATGGTGCCAGGATTGGGAGCTATTATTGCATGTCTAAGAATTTTACATCTTTCAGATGGCTTGTATGCCATCCGAATCTTTCTACACCGCCAATGACCACCATTGGGCCAGGTTTTTATGCAGAAGATCTTGCTACTAACAACAAAATGACTTTTATTGAAACAGGATTTCAAATTGAAATAAATGGGGATGGCACTAGGAAAAATTCTTGAGCGAAACTTCCTAATACATACAATTAAGTGGATCCGTTAAGCCCACCCAGTATCCTGCTTTTAAGTCTTTAGGTTCATCTGCTGACCAGACCTAGCCAACTTCACCTGAGAGCTGGTCCAGTGATCCTGCTCAGCTTATAAGCCAAAGATTGGCCCTGCTGAATATAACTCAGTAAGAAGCCATTACTCTAGTAGCACATAATATATTCAAATAAAGGCTGGAGAAAAGAAAACAGATTTTGTTGAATGGTTTTTCTCAAGTCCTTAGGAAGAGGGCAAAAGTAAATATGAGTTTTATTCAGCCAGAGAAGAAAAGGAAACAATTTTGCCAAACTCAAAGGAAGAAAAACAGAGGGTGAACCTTAGCTCTTTATATGTTATCCTTCACCACAAAGAATTGAGACATCTTATGGATAAGAGGAAAGAAAAGGATGGAGGAAAATTTAAGTGAACACCATGTTGTGACCAAAAAGAATGTAGATTGACCCACAGTGGCTGAGCTTCATGCTTTTTCCCAACTAAACCAAAAGAGGAATAGGATAGTGGAGTCATTCTCGCTATCAGAGAATAGGAAAAATACTAGTGTTCAGTGGAAGCAGATATTTTCCTGCTCTAGTTTTTAAGATAATTTTATGTGAGACCTCTTGTGGATGCACTAATTTATATAATAGGCAAGGTCTCTGCTGACATTCTCAAGGCAAATGTGGTAATAGATTTCATAGGTGTAAGTCTCCAGAAAAACAGATCAAATAGAAGATCTGTTTCAAGTACTGGCTCATGGGATTGTGGAGGCTGACAAGTCCAAATTTTGCAGGGCAGGCTGGCAGGCTGGAAACTCAAAGAATTTTTTTATAGTCTTGGGACACATTTCTTTCTCTCCAGGAAACCTCGGGTTTTGCTCGTAAGGGCTTCAACTGACTGGATGAACCCACACATATTACCTAGAGTAATCTCCTTTATTTGTAGGCAACTATTTTAAGTGTTAATCACATCTACAAAATACCTTCACAGCAACATCCAGACTAGTGTTTAACCAACAAGTAGGGCACCATAGCCTAGCCAAGCTGCCACATAAAATTAACTATTCCAATAGACCTATGTTTTTAATAGCATCTCTCATAAGAGGCAAGGGCATATCACCAGGAGGCAGGCACATGAGAGGCCGAGATAATTTAAGCTATAATCATAAAGGCTCACTTAAATAGATTTCTTTGCAATGCAATAGCATGCAATCAGTAAATAGCATAATTTCAAATAATATTTAATAACATAAGAAAACATTTCTCATTTAGTGATAAGTAAAAGAAACAGAATTTAAAATATATATATACAGATAAATATATATATATATATATATATATATATATATATATATATATATTTCTTTTATATAATAAGTCAAAATGATTTAATCAAGGCATCTATTTACCGAGTGAGTGATTTTTATTATTTCTTATATTTTCTATAATTTATGTAAATTACTTTTATAATTACAAAAAATTATTAGTCAGTTTGGAATATGGCTAATTCCATAATTAAACCTTGTCTAAATGGCACATTAGCTCAGCCATTCAGAGGGGCCCTCACAATACCTGAAGGCAAAGCCAAGTTTATCCCCAAGAAGTGGTTCTAGATCTGTACCAGACGTGAATAAATGGTAAATTAAGGCCTTAAAGTTCTTCACCATATATAATCTCCAGAATTATTTGGTTTAAGTTATTTTCAAAGCAGTAGTAACCTAAGACAGTAAAATAACTTGCCAACATTGCTCTGAGGAAATGCCTGGTTTTGTGCAGGCTTCCAGGAAGCACATGGATAATTTAGTTGCTGATTGGGGTAGAGAGCAAGGCCACTTAGTGGCAGTGGTGGCAGAGTCAAGCCTAGAATAAATGAGCACCGTTTTCTATCCTCTGCAGACTCTTGCAGGGGCGGGAGTAAGTGGATGGATGGCCTACTCCCTTCCCACAAACCTGCTATCCTCCCTCTCATGTGGTATTTCCTGGTATGTACTTCAGGTCACTTTCCATCTGGGTTCTTCCCTTCTGGAAGGCCAGACCTTCCAGGAAACCACAGTACCCGAGGACTAGGGTTTACATTTTACTCCTTGTCACTCTGGCACAAACAAAGGTAGGCAGCTCCCATTGGAGCTGAAGCCTATTGCTGGATTCCTTCTGATTCACAGACTTCTGTGGAATCCACACCAGAGGGGATCCCCGAAGTACTTATGGCAAGTGATGGCACAACATAAATTATAGTTTCCCATCCAGTATACATCCAACTATACCTGTATAGTTATGTTCATTTGGATTGATTTAAGCCTTTCCACAAAGCACACTCATTGCCCCAATTTTTTCCCCACTGGTCTGCCATAATGGCTAAAGTTCCCACATAAGATTTACTCTTTAACTTTGGGTTAAGATACTATCTCCAGGACACCTTTGTTAAAATACAAACATTTTGCATAGGACTCACAGGAGGTAACAATAAATTCATTAGCATCATTTACACTTCAGAGAGACACAAGAAGGAAGCCTAATGGTCTTCAAAAATGACCAAGATTTTAGAAATGCACTTAGGTGCAGCCCTGGCAGATCCATTCAAGACAGATACATGCCAATGAGATTTCCAATTGGTTTTCCTGTAATAGAGAGTAATGTTGAGAGAAGGTTATTTTTTTTCCTCCCCCCAAAGCTCTAGCAATTTTGAAAAGATATCACCAGGGCTCATAAGTTTCATCTAGATTTGACAGTGGAAATACTCCACCTGTTCTATTTGTTCAGACATACACGCTAGTGTTGGGTCTTTTTTGAGGAATGAGATGAGCTGTATGCTTCCTGTCAATGTACAGCGTTCTTTTGTATTAGCTCCCAGGAACCCCAGGAGCACGGGAAGGACGTCCTTTGAGAAATGCAGCTCCATTGTCCCCAAAGAGTGACAATGAAGCAGCCCTGTCACAGTTTTGCAGGCTCATCTCCTGCCCATAGCATTTCAGAATGTTCTGGGCAGAAGCAGGTTCTACCATATACCTTTCAGGTTTGACTATTGCTGACTCTAGGGAACAGATTTAATTTTGCCATAAAACAAAACCACCCTCAGAAAATGTTAAGTGCAACTGGATTTCCTAACATGAAATGGTGCCAGGAATGGGAGCAGTTTGTTGCCTGCCTTCAAGACTCCAAGGGCAAAGGAGAACCAAAGCAGATTTCCATGTTCCCAGTGGTCTGATAAGATGGTCATGATACCCACAAGGATGGCTTTAGATAGAGAATGCTGACTATGACTTTTACTGAATAAAGGAGTACATATATATAAGAAGTGGTTAAGAAGTGGGAAATATAATTGTCTAAGAGCTTCGACGTAGTCAAAAATCACACTGTCTGATCATTAGATATGGCTAATGTGGAACCATTCTTACCACCAACGTAAAGCAAGTGAGGAAGGGTTGTGGGTAGGGACAATAAAGAAGCACTACTATTCAATTATGTCATCATTGAAGATACCTAATTGGGGAAATGTGGTGGGAAAAGTCATATAGATTCAAGCAAAAGGCTTTGGAGTTCAATGAGATGACATCTTTTCAGAACCTGTAGTTTTATAATTTCAAGCCAAATGCAGGTGCTCAGCTGGAATGTGGTAACTTCTGATGGTGGAGATGAGGAACATCACCTGCTCAACTGGTAAATCGAAGAAGAACATGGTCCTGATCCAAACAAAGTGATTTTGAGCAAATTATGCAAGCACTCCATATCCTACCTAGCTTCCTCACTTCTAAACAGAAGTTTTGCTTTCCTAGCCAATTTGGCTTTTGTAAAGTCTAATCTAAATTCTAAATAAAACTTTTGGAGTTCCTTAGAGATAAGCAGCATATAAATAAAAGGCATAAAACACCTGATGTTTTAAAGTATATTTTGGACTTTTGTGTATTTTGCCATCTCGATTCTAGACATTCTGTGAATGTGTGTATATTGTGAGCTTGTTATGCATCATGAGCTTGTTATCATCTCTACCCTGTCACCTTTGGTAACCCTTCCTTCTTGTCCTTCCATCATCTCATCTTTCCAAAAATTGCCATATGCAGTTTCCTTCCAGAAGCATATTCCATCAAGGTTTCCCTTGTGGCCATGTTTAAACACACTCATTTATCTTTAAGTAATTTATATCCTTAATTTTAAATAGGTTATAGTTTTGTCCCAGAATAAAACGAGCTCTAAGTCTGTTTCTTTTTTCTTGACTAAGAGTTCAAAAACTAGATGGCCATTCTGAGGTTCATAAATACATAATGCTACTTATTTCTGTCCCACAAAACAATACTTTGGCATTAGTTCCCTGGACGTGCCATGCAAAGCCACATTTGGTGGATAACCCCTACATGACTGATAGTGAGAGGGCATGCTCTTCCCTGCCCAAGGCACTAGAGTATCCTTTCTAATTGGCTACCATGTGTGCACCTCATTAGAACTTCCAAGTGCTATACATGGTAAAGAATGTATTTCTGATAATATTTCAGTTAGGTTTGGGCCAAGGCCAAGAGTCTCTCTGGCAGACTAAAGCCACTTTACCAATGCTTTACTTGGAGCAAGAAGATTCATGATAAGGAAATATAAACAAGACATCTAGGATCACAAGGTCACACCATCCCACTTCCTCACCCCACTCTTCCCCTCTCTTCAAGGGTGAGGAAACTTTCCCAGGCAATTAGTCATGACTTCTTTTCTACCTCAGTCTCTCTCTTGCTAGTTTTTACTAAGAAAGTTTGCTTCAAGGACTTAGAAATTCAGGGTCAACTTTTGGAAGATTTTCTTAAAGATGTGAATACCAGCAAAACTTCATCTGTTTTTTTTTTTAAAGATTTTATTTATTTATTTATTTGACAGAGATAGAGACAGCCAGCAAGAGAGGGAACACAAGCAGGGGGAGTGGGAGAGGAAGAAGCAGGCTCATAGCGGAGGAGCCTGATGTGGGGCTCGATCTCATAACGCCGGGATCACGCCCTGAGCTGAAGGCAGATGCTTAACCGCTGTGCCACCCAGGCGCCCGAAAACCTCATCTGGTTTAACACAAGTCTTCCTCTAATATAAAACACAGGTGACCCTTGAATAACATGGATTTGAAATGCACGGGTCAACTCATACACAGATTTATTTTGATAAATACACTGCAACACTGTAAATGTATTTTTTTCTTCCTTGTGATTTTCTTAATGACATTTGTTTACCTTACTTTACTGTAAGAATACAGTATAAAATATATATAATATACAAAATATGTGTTAATCAACTAGATTATCGGCAAGGCTTCCAGTCAACAGTAGGCTATTAGTAGTTAAGTTTTGGGGGAGTCAAAAGTTATCCGTAGATTTTCAGCTGCTGGGGAGGGGTCAGTGCCCCTAATCATATGTTGTTCAAAGGTCAACTGTACTGTCTTTTTTAAAGAAAATTTTATTATTTTAAAAACTATTTTATTAGTGAAGGAAAAGTCTGCATAATATAAAGAATAATGCTTGATTTAAAATAGTTTCTGGGACAAGAAATAAAATATAGTTTTCTGTGTATTATTTTGTTTTGTTGCTTAATCTGCTCAAGATTTGTGATTTGCCAAAGCCCACGAAAGACAAAAGTTGCCAATTTTGAGCCTGGTTTGAATTCTACTTTAGCCAGTACTATGTGGGGAGCCATGACCCACATGAATAATAGACTCATAAAGAATTAAAGCAGGACAGTACATTAGAAAACATCTGACCACCCCTCTTATTTTAGGAAAGGAGAATCCCAGGCTCAGGAATACTAAGCATCCTTAGAAGCAATCCTGGAAGGGGCGTAGCACTTGTGCCAGAGGCTTCTCCTAGAGATGCTCACTTGATATAAGACCATGAGCAAAATGCATAACCTCAGTGAGCCTCAGCTGGCCCATTAATGCAGTGGCATTCATAATTATGCAAACCTCATATGGCTTGTGAGAAATGAACAAGTCAATAAGCATAAAGCACTTAAGACTGGTACAGAGGATGAGCTGAATAAAATTAGATACACTACTGTTGTAAGAGGCCAGGTTGAAGGAATAATGAAAGGAAGGGAGCCAAGGCAGTGAGTTTTTTCTGGTTATCTTCCTCCAAGAATTGACCATTGGTGGAATAATGGGAACATTACTGAAAACATACAGTCCAGAAAATCTCTAGTATAACATAAAATTTTTGTATAAATTGGAACTCTACCACATATTAGAGAGAAAGTAAGCCTACTGGTTAAAAGAATGGACTCTTGAGCTAAAGAGCCTAGATTTAAATATCTCTCCCACTTTGTAGCTGTGAAACTTTAAGCAACTTACTTAATGTCTCTATACTTAACATCCTCCTCCATAAAAAGAGATAATAATAGTATCTATCTCACAGGATTGCTGTGAAAAAGAACTGAGCTTATATTTGGAAAACAATTAGCACAGTGTTTGTACAAGTATTATAAAGTATAGGTATTATTATTATCATTATTATTATGTTATAGGACCATCTTGCACACCATCCAAGATATTTTTGTACTTGAAGTGCCCAAAGAAACTTGTAGTAATAATTTTACTTCTAACATCATCCAGAACTGTGGACTCTGATAATGGGTTTATGCTGGGAGGCACTAGCTTATAAATCTGTTATTCCAATTCTACTCTTAAGAATGGTAATTCAAAGAATAATTCACTGGAACTTTAAAAAATGCCCAATTCTGAAGATCATTGATGCCTCAAGATAACAGCATAGAAAGAGAATATGACTCACTCCTACCTTAGGAGTTAGTGCTTGTCAACTTCTCCTGACCCTGGGGCAACCCCAGATAGGCTGCTGGTAATACAGCAGGGAGCATTTTCTATGGAGTAGAATTTTAGTCAACTTCTTTGGTTTTGTTATTGTGAAATCATAGCATTTTTAGAGAGCAATGAATTGGTCCAGTCATTTTACAGATGAGGAAATGGAGACCTAGAAAGGTAAAGTGACAGCCAACATGCAACCAGTGAGTAATGAAGACCATGGAGGGTAATACTGTAAGAACATTAGACTTCCTTCTCAAGTCATCAGAGAGAGTTCCAACTTCACACTATAAATTTGATTAACTGGATCCATATTTTATAAATAAGGAGCTTAAATCGTAGCAGTATTTCACTCAGTTGAACTTTAAATTACTTCAGATGAAAGTAATGTATCTTTTTGGATACCAGACTCTTGCTTAAAAATTTATGTACTTTAAAATTCCTGTTACAGAGAACATAAACAGTACATTGAGTTTGATCAGTCAGTGAAAAATTAGTCTCAGGGGGTAAATGTTTCATCTTCCAGGGCATCGGAGAACTAAATAACAAGCAATTTACTAAATGCCATCCTCATTCTGAAATCATATGCTGATGTGATGTGGGTGAGTAGCTTATTCCCAGACACTGGTCACTTCCTGCAGGACCACCTCTCCCGAATGTAATTATCACTATGTAATGCCATATGTATTCACCATGATTTAGATATGCAAACTGCAGCTTTTGGTTTTTTTTTAACCTAAAGTTCAGAGTTGAGATAAGCATATCTCTTAGCTTGTGGTACACCATCTTCTGACTTCATGGGCCTATATCAGGTTTTATTAATTTTATTGTTTCCCCTTAACTTCTTATCCTAACTTCTATTCCCCTCCCTTCTAGCAGCATCCATACTGTTTATAAAACATGAACGTATTTAGGTATGCTTGTTTCTTTGAGAAATATGTAATGTTGTTTATGTTATTGTGTTTAATTTATGTACATGTAATTGTGCTATAGAACGTTTTTTTCTTTTTACCCTTAATATATGTTTTTAAGATCTCTCCATGTTGCTTTATGTACATCTAGATAATTATTTTGAATGGGACGTAGAATTCCCCTACATATGTAAATCGCACAATTGACAAATTAATTCCCCAAGCAATGGACACCTCAGTCACCTCCAGCTTTCTGCCTTCCAAATAAAGCATCAACAAACCTTCCCTTATAGTCCTATGAGAAAGTGGTTCTACAGTATATACCCAAGAGTGGGAATCTTAATGTATATAATCAGATTTCTCTAAGCACTGCCAGGTAACTCCCCAGAATAGCTGGACCAGGCTAGACTTCCACTAACAGATCCAGAGAGTTTTCCGATTCCCTCAACAGTACCAAAGTATTTGTCCTTCTGATGTTCATCTGTCTAATGGGTGGTAGAGTATTTTTGGACCTATTTTAGTACTCCAGTTCTCTCAAATGTTGGAACTTTCTCCTTTTGGTCCATGAGGACTCTTGCATCCTGTACATGCCTTGCACAGGCCCTGAGCAACCAGAAACACTTTTCAGAACCATCTGTGTAGGCTTTTCCCTCACAGTCCTGCTTTCCACATCATGGTGGGCCATGCTGATCTCAGAATTTCTCTAATAGGCCTTCATTCTCCTCTCAAAAGAGAGGGGACTTCTGGATTCTCCTAAAGCCTTATGGATGTTTCTACCCACATTATGGGAGTTCTCATGTATCAAGCCAGTACACGAGTGCTGAGTTCCTGTTCTTCTCCCTCCCTCTCTCCTCCACCACTCCGCCCATCCTTTCTCTCTTTTCTCTCTGGCTCCTAGAATTTGAAGTGGTCAACTTCTTGCTTCTGACTGAAATATCTGCCTCCCTTTCTTATCCTTTGCATACTCTAGGTAGTATTCTCCTAGTCTTCCCTGGGATAATCATGGAGGGAAGGTAACGGGGTGGAGAGAACTGTATCACTACCAAAGGAAAATATATTGGAGAATTTTGAAAAATATTGTCACAATGTACTTACCATTCCATATGAATAACACTTTCTCCATTTTAAAATACCTTTACATTTCATTTACCCTCTCAAAAACCTTGATAGAGAAGTTGTTACCATTTACAGACAAAAATAGAAACCAAAATAAGAAAAGTGAACGAATTCTGCACAGTAATAAAATAGAAAGCCCACAGATAACCTATTTTAGAAGAATTTGTATTTTACAACTTTTCCCCTAAGTATATCAGGAAACCTTTTTAGAATAGCAAAATCTCCCCATTTTATCTATTGTAGATCTGGTCATCTGATCCAAAAGGAAATTCTGGCACAAAAAATGAAGATTGTTTTGTCTCTACTATGCAGCAAGAACTTGTGGTTGCTCTTAAACATTTGCAAGAAACTCTGAGTTCTGATTCCTTCATTGGCAATTCTTTTATAATTAAGAATATTCTAAAATATGATCATCACCATGAAATTTAGAACCAAACAGGCACTTGTTCATTTTTTCAGTTCATATTGTGCTTATTAAATTATATCTTGCTCTGGCAAAGAGTGTGGATTTGATTAGCTTTGTAGAATAATCATTTTAAATGTCTAATTCTCTGAGTATAGAGCTATATACACAGTTTATTTTAATCATCTAATTGTGCCCACTTTCTTAAAGATTTTATTTATTTGTCAGAGGGAGAGAGAGAGAGCGCAGGCACACAAGCAGGGGAGCAGCATGCAGAGGGAGAAGCATGCAGAGGGAGAAGCAAGCTCCCTGCTGAGCAAGGAGCCTGGTATGGGACTCGATCCCAAGACCCTGGGATCATGATCTGAGTTGAAAGCAGACGCTTAACCGACTGAGGCACCCAGGCATCCCTGTACCCACTTTTTTTAAGCTTGAATTTTTACTTTTTAAAATCTTTTAGAAGCAACATTTTTCCCACTTATTTCTGTAACATTTTCTTTTTAAAAAGTTGAATACATTTGGAGGACACTTTTCTATATCCCAAGTCATCATTTTCTGCCAGGTGGTTAACAAAAACCATCTCTGCTTGAAGGGAGGGAGTTTGGGTTAGTGAAAAGAGACAGACCTGGTTATGAATCCTAGCTTTCTACAACCTACCAGTTGTGTGGCTTTAGGCAAAGGACTTAATCCCTAACCTTGAGTTCTCACCTATAATAAGGAATAATAATACTTATGCTGAAGGGTTAGTGCAAGGATTCCATGAAATTGTTATGTACTTTGCCTAACATGAATTAAGCACTAAAAATGCTAGTTTTCTTCTTTCTCTGTTTCTTAGAAACATACAGAATCATCATGAACACCACTGGTTGTATTCCAGAAAATGTACAATAAAAATACTGCAGAGAATATTTCATTTTTTATATGGATGACAGAAACAGGCATTTGTGTACCTTATTGGCCAAATATGTGGGTTGGTTTTGCCCTTTGCACACAGTAGGAGCCTAATATGCTGGAGAAAGATGCAGTAATAAGTGAATGTGAACTCTATGTGAGCCTAGAGCATAAGTGATTAATACAACAGTGAATGTCATTCAGATTAATTGTTTTTATCAAATAAATTGTATTTGGGGCACAGTCTCATTCCCCTCTACTCCCTGGGTATTTCTTGCCTATACAATGCACCCTTTGACATCAAAGTGTGTCTCATATGGATAAGATATCTAGAGAGTAAAGAAACATGAGAGAAACAACCAGACCTGTGTTGTTTTTTAAGGGAAAATCAGGTATTTAATGCAGGCATTGTTTCTTACAAGGCTGAGAACTGCTTTTTTAGAGTCATCCAGAAGAGCAAAACCCAAAGACCTCATGCGTAAACTTTATGCAACATGGCCTTTCTTATGCAAGTATATTAAATGTTTCAGAATTGCTTTTGCCCATAACTTACACAATTCTTCCTCTCTAGGAAAAAAAAAAAAATCCTACTTTGTGTAGATCAGGTAGTCCAAAAAATAGCATCTCACTTTTATTCCAAGAAAATAGGAATAGACAAATCCAGGACAATAATTAACCAAAATAAAAACTTCCTTCAAAAACTGTCCACACTTCGGCCCTGCTCCAGAGCACAGGCCCAAGAGAAAAGATAACAAAGCTTCAGCTGGATTTAAAATAGCTCACAGCAACATTTAATTAAAGCTTTTTCTCCTCCAGCCCACAAAGCAGTTGGCAGAAAAGAGAACCCAAGCCCAGTATATATAGTCAAGCACAAAGTATTCATTGAAGGTCTTTAGAGTACAGAACATTCTACTGGGTACTTGGGGGACCCTATTAAAGAATGATGAGACATAAAGCCTACATTCAGAACACTACCAGTTTTCTCTCATTGGGCTCTATCCCCTCAACTTCTCAACTCTAGGCAGGGGGAGAAGAGCTTACTACAAACACCCCTGGAAAACCTATAGACTTTCAATGAAATCCAGACTCAGCTGTGCTACAAGTACATAGCAATATATTAGATTACACCCAATGAACTATGCTTCCCTTATATATGAGCTGAGTGTTTTTCAAGTTAGGTCCAGGAAATCATTGAGTTTATAACAAAGTGCAATGGGTGGGAAGAGAATAATGACCAGGATCCAAAATGGGTATAAGGACAGGGTGGTTGAGGTGGCTGGAAGGTATGAATCAGTAGAATGATTTAGTGATAATGGATGAGAAAGAAAAAGCAAGAGTTTAAAGAATATTTTCATAATGATTGTACCTGAGGGAAGGAATCTCCCTTTAAATAAGAGTTTGTAAATGTTGCATTACTTTCAAGGCTAAAAAGAAAGAAAATTATCACAATAGCTATCATTTATTATTCACAACCATGTGCCAGGTGCTGTTCCAAGCTACATTACATATATTAACTTACTCCCCACAACAACCCAATAAGACAGGCATCATTATCGTGCCCCTTTTGCAGAGAAGTAAACTGAGGCACAGAGAGGTGAAAGTCATATAGCTAGTAAATGGTAGAGCCAGAGTAAAGATTCAGTTGAGCTCACAGCCCATTTGCTTTACTACTTCGCACACTGCCTTTCAATAAAGAAAGCTAGGGGCCCATAATTCTTCCTTAAGCCCATATATTAACAGCACATGCTTATGTCTGGGTCTCTTGGTTACCATCAGGAAGCAAGGACTCTGGGGTAGCATGGTGGTCCTCTCTAAACTGTTAGCTTCTGAGCATCACCCCATCACAACACACAGGAGGAAACAAGCTCTCTTTCAGACCAGGGTGGGTATAAGGTATGGTTTATGAAAAGGTCCTATTTGGTCCTCCCTGTTTGACCCACTATTAAGCCCCCATAAAGCTTCCTGGTGAAAGAAAAGCTTCCTTAATGAGAAATTCGCCATGAGGGCAAACCTGTCATTCTCTCAGGCCAGATTGTCATGGAAACTTTTATAAAGAGGAACCCAACACTCAAATCTTCAGGCAGCAAAAGAATCCATGCAGTTGTTCTTTTGTAAAATTATACAGATTTATTCACTGCAACAAGTGAGGCAATGACACAAGTTCCTTTTACTGATGAATGGAACTGGAACATAATGAGAAGAACACAGTCAGAGTTTAATTTGTCAAACCTCATGCCACACAGCCAGCCCTTATAGTGCAGTCTTCAAACAACCCAAACAATGCATTTTAAAAACAATAATCATTGGACCAGAATTGTAAAATGATCGTGAGTTAACGCATTGCTCTTTAAACTAATGCGCAGACATCCTAGTGCAAATAATAGAGTCGTTCTCCATTACAGCAGGAGTCAGCAAACAACAGCCCTTGGGCCAAATTTGGCTCATTGCCTGTTTTTGTACAACCCAGAGCTAAAACTAGTTTTCACATCTTTCAATAGTTGGATAAAAAATCAAAGGAAGAATAAGGTATTAACACTTGCTAAAATTAAATGAAATACAATATATAGTCCTAAGAGAACATAAGCAGTCTTTCATTTATTTATTATCTATGGCTGCTTTCATGCTACAAAGGCACAAACCTAAAATATTTACTATCTGGCTCTTTATAGAAAAAGTTTGCTGACCCCATTCTAAAGTGATAAATGATAAATATATTGTCCTGAAAAATTTCTCATCATCTAATTGTCAAATTGCAGTTTTTAATTGTTAGAAAACAGCAAAGCATTTTGTGACTTATCCCAGTAATTAATTTCTAAAACCCTATTCTAAATAGACATGCCAACCTATTATTCACTCTAATGATAAATTGTGATCCTTTAATTGTTTCAAGGGGTGTGTTTCCTCTTACACTAAAATGATGTCGAACTGATACAAACCAGGGCCTTTCTTCAAACGCCTGAGTGAAGCAAAGCAGAAAACATCCCATGTACATGTACATGCACTTGGCAGGAGCGTTTTGCTGCTAAGCTTGAAACCAAAACAATTAAAGCCAGTAGAGACAAAGAACATGGGCTTCTGTTCCCGCCTCTTGCTTGTTCCAAAATCCTCAAATCCACAGAAACTTTTTGTGCAGCTTTTCATTAAGTATTTCAAAAGGAAAATAGGGTACTAGCCTTCTTTTGAAACTCTACGGTTTGTTGTTGTGATGGTGGTGGTGGTTGTTTATGACTACTCTTTGATGGTGGCTGAGTATTGCCTTTATATTTCTTCTTAAAAGGAGTGATCTGTCACAGGATTCAACTGTTTTGTCATCTGTTTATACAACGTATGCTCAATATGTGTTGATAATGTCCTACCGTCTGCAGATCCAATCTGATTCTCATCTACGCTGCTTCCCAAACACATGCCTCTAGAATTCTTCCAAATCTGGCATCGTCGTTGACTTCAAAAGTTGCTCCCTAAACAAAGGTTCTGGAGAAAGACACAAAACAGACTTACCAATTATTATAATTCAGGCATCTTCTAGGACTTCGTAGACATGCTATAATAAATTAAGTTAGTTATCTCCGTGATATGCTGTAATAAATTTAGTTATCTCCATGAGTTACATAAGAGTTTTATTTGTATTTAAATGCTAAACTAAGCAGCAACTTCTTCCTGGGAGGTACTGGCAAGAAAGAAGTCCTGATTGAAGGCCTGGGAGTCAGTGTATCCGGTCACAGGTCCTCTGTGTGCCTACTCTATAAACTAGGACATTGGAGAAAATGTTCCACTCTATGTCAATTGCACATTGTTCAAATATGTTTTAAAGTTTTGCAGAACTCTATGGAGACATCTGTCTTATGATCATAATCAGAAAATTATAAATGACTCATAGATCCCGGGGACTCCTTTAAACAAGTTAGGGAAACTGCTGAAGCTCAGTCAACATCTTTAAAAGCTGCTCTAAAACATCATTACATTCAAATGCAACATTTTTCCCAAACAAAATGAAAAATGTTTTCTCTGAGTCACGCTCAACCACTTCAAGAGATATTATTTCCTTTTGTCCAGAAATAGTTAATTTTTTATAAGCAGTGTTTAAAAGAAATAGGCCAGCAAGAAAATCTATTTAGGCAACCAGAATTTTCATTGGTTCTACTGAGTAACTAATGCCGTTTGCCTTTGCTAGTCATTCCCAACCTCTATCTGAGTCAAAGAAGAGAAATATCTCTCTACCACAAAACCAGATTTTTTTTTTTGTTAAAAATTGAGCCAAAGGGAATTTTTTAAAAAATGGAGGGAGGCAGCACATATTAAATTAGGCCTAGGCTTGTTGCCTGATTTTCATTAGGCCCCTGCCTGATTCTGATTTGGCGCACTCTAAGTACTTTTAGGCCACTGGGCATGAAGGGCCAGTGCTTATTTTCATGGCTGTTTCAATTCATCAAGAAAATCCTTTGAAAGATGAAAGAAACTCCACATTTTTTCACCTGTTGTTCTTTCTTGTGTGCCTGTCACTTCACTAGCCAAACTTGCTTCAAGCCAAACCAAATGCTTTCCAAACCTCTACGGCATGCCTTTGAAGATCTTAAGTTAAGTATTTTCTTATGTTGACCAGTATAGCTTCCAAATAAGGAATAAAAAAAAATAATAATAACATAGTTCTTAAGTTATTTTTTTAAATACCAGAAATGCAAAAACACATTCCAGTATGTGCAAAAAGCAGAATTCCACTTCCCCAAGTTTAGAAGTCTTGCGCCAAATACACCTGTAGTTCATTACCACGCCCACAGCACATTGCTTATGTATGACAAAGTTCCTGCAACGACCATATGCTGTTTTAATTATTACCACTTCACAAGTTTTCCCAGGCTCACCAGAAAAAGTATTTTATAAGACCAGCCCACTGAGCAGGCTCATCTTACTAAATCGTTGAAATTAGTTTTGCTATTTACTTGATTAGCAATAAACCTCTCCTTATTTCCAACAGCACAGCAATTAGGACCCTGACCTGTCACCACTAGCTTTAAGTTTTGGCTTTCATCAAAAGAAAAAGAATTTGCCAAGAAGGAAAAACACAGCCATACCTTCAAACTAAAAATAGCTGTCTTCTAGACAATATGCACTTTCACATGGTTTCAGCAAACCTTCTTCAATCAGCTTACAAAGGAGACACTAAGAGAAGTACACAATAGCCCTAGTTTTAGATACCGGTTTAGCTGAAAGAGATGCAAACAAGCAAAAGCTGAGACCAAAAAGTAGAAAAGACGACCCAGTTCATAGAAGAGGAAATGAGGCCTTACTAATCTGTTGACACTGTTTTTGAGGGAGTCAAAAATTAATAAGACAAAACCACTGGACATAGAAGGTGTATCTAAACTTCTACAAACTATGTATAAGTATCTACACCAACGGCTTTATTTAAAAAAAAGTTTAAGTTATGAAGATTACAGTAATTATGTATTCTTATAAAACCAACTAAAAACAAAGAACAAAGTAGAGGCAAGTCCCTAGATGGATCTTACTTAACATAGTCATAGATTATCAAAAATATGGTAATGAGAACAGTAATAATAACATTATTATTAAATGCTTGCCATATCCCAGGCACAGTACTAAGCACTTATTCATCTTCTTCACTACTTTCGAGAGCATCACTAGGTAGGTAATATTGTCCCAATTCTACAGAATAACCAAGGCTTGGGGATTTGGAGATGTTAAATAATTTGCCCAAAGACACACTTTAGCAAATGATGCTAAACTTAGAGTAATTGGCTAAAGTATAATTCAGCAGTAATTTGATTTCTCTGAAGTTTTCACAGACTTTAAATATCTCTATATATTCATATCTGTAAATATCTGTAGGTATCTGTAGATGCTTTCTTATCACATGTATTTATTTCTATAAGGCATAGCAAATAAGAATCAATGGCTTCCTCACCCCAAAGGGACTAGGAATTTGTCATGGTTGTCATAGTTCTCCAATTCTTGCTCAGTCCTGATGTTTATCAAATGTGAGTAAAGTTAATTCACTCTGTGAAAATTACTGAGTACCTAAGGCCCAGGCATATATGACTATCCTAAACTTGACTGTGGAAAGAAATGAAAGAATTTATCCCTATCAACCAGAATGTTTCATCTACAGCTAGAGTTCACTCAGTCCTCATAGACCCATGGGAACGAATGAGATTGCATTAACTCATCAGCACCTCTCAATTCATCAAACACTGGCCAAATAACTGTTAAATCCCTGGGGTCATCTCATCTGTGCTAAAGAAGAAGTCTTGTCAGATACCATGTGGTTTCTAATACCTCCAGCCCTTTTCTGGCCCTTTCTGTGGACACTGTTGGAACTGGAAGAGAAGCTCTCTCTCTCTCTCTTTCTCTATCTCTCGATTGCATTACATTCTGTTAGAGGAGTCCCTAAGTAGTCTTGCTTGTACCTCCAGTGTCCGACAGAGTTTTAGAAAAACAACTCTTTTCATTTTCATTTATAGCTTTCACCTCAACTCTCTGAAGGACTGAGATATGATCTAAAGGGAGATCAAGACTAGAGACAAATTTGAGTAATAGACACCACACCATTCTCAGAATGGCCCCTCTCCTCTGATGACTAAGGCTTGTTACTGGATCAGGCTGTCACCCCTGGCTTCCTCATCCCTTATAATCTTCAGTCCTTCTCACCAAAAGACTTCTTAGAGTAATTTTAACATGCCCAGAACACAGTTGAATCTCAGTGGAAACCACTGTGTAGGCTTATAGCCATTTTCAAACACCCCCCCCAACCCTCCAGCCCCCACACATATCCATTACTAGGAAATAAGTACTTTGGGACAGGGGTGGGGGTGCTAAATATGAAACTAAATTATCCCTACTTCCTAACATAGCTTATCAGGAAGACTTGGGGGCCAGGCAGGACAGAGCGTATTTCCAGGTATGTTCCTAGTAGACCACCAGAGGACAATGATCAGGGTCAATCCCAAAACAGCTACTGTAGAACTGAAAGAATAAATTAAGTTCTGGCAGAATGATTCTAAAATGGGAATTTGGGAGGTAAGCAGGTACTAGCCACAAAAATCCCAAAGCACTGAAGATCTGTTTTTATGATCCCTAACAGAGTAAGTAATGACTTTAGAGAATATGCATCCAGCTTCCTCTAATCTGAAAACTATGGTCTTCTGCAACAGACTGTTGGTGCCACCAGTATCATCCCCTTGATCCACTCCTGTAGCTTTGGTTGCCTGTATCATTGGTTAACAACTCCCTTCACAAGCCAGTGAGTTCCTACCTCAAGTATCTGTCTCTGCATGTCGACCTCGTCTGCCTGCGGAAGCATGGTCTTCCCACTCCCAGGGTAAGCAGAGAGGTAGGAGTTCATTCCCCCAGGACCAACCTTGCACCCATGAGTGGTAGAAGATGGTAGATAAATGCCCCAGTTTCCTTGCCCCTTAGTAGACCTACAGTTTTTTAGAGGATCCCTAGCAGGATTGAGTCCCAGATACCCACAGGGTAACCACTCCTGAAAGTACTCTTTTCTGACTCTCCTACCATCTCTGTCTCACACCCCTACTCCCTCACAGTGCTTCCTGGTACTACTTCAAAAATAAACTACTTGCCACCATATTCTTTTCTCAGGATCTGATTTAGAGAAAACCCAAACTAAGATAACTTCCTTCAGATAAGAATTCTCTCAAATACAAATTAACCCACTATATTTATGTACAAGAAAGCAAAGAATTTTGAAGATAAATAAAAAATTAATTTCAGAGCCTCATGGACCTTACCTTTACCCAACTTCATCACTTAGGAAGTGACTTGAGGGGCGCCTGGATGGCTCAGTCCTTAAGCATCTGCCTTCGGCTCAGGGCGTGATCCTGGCGTTATGGGATCAAGCCTCACATCAGGCTCCTCCACTGGGAGCCTGCTTCTTCCTCTCCCACTCCCCCTGCTTGTTGTTCCCTCTCTCTCTGGCTGTCTCTCTCTCTGTCAAATAAATAAATAAATAATCCTTAAAAAAAAAAAAAGGAAGTGACTTGAGTCAAAGGCTAAAGGAAAAAGAAAAGCTTTGGGGCAAGATCCCCCTTGTACAAAACCAAGCTTATGTTTGTCAGGGAAGGTAAAGAGAGAGAAGAAGGAATTTCTGTTTACTTCTCAGTTTCATCCTGTGTTTCAGGGAGGCATGATCTAGAATTTTCCAACCAAGGCAGGAAGAAGAGGGAACTGGCAAATCCCAATTCCCAGTCACTCTAGACAGGTACCAAATAGGACTTGTGTTAGTCTGCTCAAGCTGTCATAACAAAATACCACAGACTGAGCAGCTTAAACAACAGAAATCTGAGTGTTCACAGCTCTAGAGGCTAGAAGTTCAAGATCAAGGTGCTGTCAGGTTTGGTTTCTGCAGCCTTTCTCCTTGGCTTGAAGATGGCCACCTTCTTGCTATGTCCTCACATGTTCTTTCCTTTATATTCATTATAGCTCTTTGTCCAAATTTCCTCTTCTTTTAAAGACACCAGACAGATTGGATTAGGGCCCATCCTAATGGTTTTAATTTAATCACCTCTTTAAAGGCCCTGTCTCCAAATACAGTCACATTCTGAGGTGCTGAGTGGTTAGGACTATAACACATGGACTGTGGAGGGGGGCAGGGGGACATAATTCTGACGATAACAGGGTCCCCGTATCTGGGGTTACACTTTTCTTAGATTATGTCCTATAGAAAAATCCCTGCACAAAAAACCTTTCCAAATCTTTAAATTGGGCATTAAACACTCCTGTTTTACCAGATGGCAGATATGATTCAATTAAATCTCTGAAGAATCAAATATATATTAAGTACCTAGAGTATGGCCTTCATTGTGTTAGGTGCCATGGGGCCAATGAAAGGTATACGTATACAATCTCTACAGTCATCTGTGAAGAAAAAAATTAGGCAATTAAAAAAAAAGACTGAATAAAGGCTCGTACTACATTGTATGGTACAGATTTTATTTTTAAAAAAGCTGGAGAAGTCAGGTAAAAACTCACAGAGGAAGTGAGCCCTTGGAGGACAAAAACAATTCAGAATAATAGTAGGCAGGAAAGAAAATGACCCTGATATATTTGGGAAACATTGAGGAGACCAGCCTGGCCAGCCTGGAAAATTTATGTGGGCAGATGAAGGTAAACTAGGTAGGGTGGAGCCTAACTTTAGGGGCCTAACTCTAAATGTCAGCTAAAGGAGCAAGTGAACTAAAAAAGGCAGGTGAATTTCAGAATGGGTAAGTGTAAAAAACAAAAGTTTGTGATATACAAAATTTCATGATGCCAAGTATTGCCTGGGAAATGGATCTTGGAGTCAATACATGTCATTCCAGAAAAGTACCATTCAATGCTACTTAAACAATGGACTCAGAACTATGACCATCTCTGAGAACATTACAAATAAATCAGACCATTACAGAAACAAAACTTTCAATTCAAAAAGTCCCAATATAGGGGTACCTGAGTGGCTTAGTCAGTTAAGCATCCAACTCTTGATTTCTGCTCAGGTCATGATGTCAGGGTCTTGAGATCAAGCCTGGCGTTGGACTCTGTGCTAGGCATGAAGTCTGCTTAAGATTCTCTCTCTCCTTTTCCCCTTCTCCTCTCCCCCTCTCTCAAAAAAAAAAAAAAAAAAAAAAAAAAAAAAAAAAAAAAAAAAAAAAAAAAAACAAAGCCAAATTATAAACAATTTTGAATCCACTGAATATAGTAACCACACCTTCCAAAATTCATTTTTATTCAACACTGAGTATCTGTGGGATAAGCATCACCCAGCTCGGAATCTGGAGGAATGAAGGAAAATGTGTAACAGAGGTCAAAGATGTAGTCCCTGACTTTAAAGAACTCAAACTCTATGGAGGAAAAAAATAATAATAATTAAAATAATCAAAATGTATTGTCACTGAGTGCCATTGCTATGAAGGAAGAAGTATTTCAGTAAATGTTGAATATATGAATGAACTGTCAATGAAAGGTATATTTGTGGTGAATTTTAAAAGATGAGTAGGTCTGTTTTCACCAGAAAATGCGATGAAGGGCCATTCCAGTGGTGAGAATAGCCTATAACTAAAAAAGATCTAGAATATGTAGTCTGGAAATCACTAATTCTCAAATTGGCCTGTCCATTGGAATTATCTAGGAAATATTTTTTTTTAAGTGATTCCTGAATCATGTCCCCAGAAGCTTTGAATTGGTAGGACAAGGCCTAAGTATTTGATTTTTTTTAATTCGCCTAGATGATTCTAATATGCAGCAAAGTTTAAGAACCACTACTGCACTGACCTGCAAACTTCCTTAATTCTGCCTGGTTGCCTATCCCCCCAACAATACTCAGTAAATCTTCCAATAAGGCATAAAGACAAAGCATGACAAGTTTTGGCAAATTCACTAGAGCTGGGGCACCTGGATGGCTCAGTCAGTTAAGCGTCTGCCTTTGGCTCAAGTCATGATCCCAAGGTCCTGGATTGAGCCCAAGTGGGGCTCCCTGTTCGGCAGGGAGTCTCTTTCTCCCTTTCCCACGGTCCCCACCCCTCCGCACTCATGCTGTCTCACGCATGAGCACCCTCCCTCTCTCTCTCTCTCAAATAAATAAAATCTTTTTCTAAAAACTTTTTTAAAAATTCACTGGAGCTCTTTCTGTCCCATGTATTGTCTATCCTCTCAAAAGAAATTGGGTGACCCTAAATTAGCCCCATGGTGATGACAGCCAGCCATTGAAATCAAACAAAAAGGATGATTGGGTCTTCTCTGTCCAGTCCTTTAGCCTGCCATGTGCCCAAATACTACCACAGGACCTTACAGTCCAGGTTCAACCTTCCTCCTCTAACTTCCAGTCCATGCCCTCAGCACCATATTTCTGACACTTCTATTGTATTACAAATTATGTGGAGAGAGATCCTCCCTACTTGCCATGGAGTTTACAAAACGATTCCCCTGGAGACCATATCAAAGTTAATGTGACATACAGTTTCAGAACAGGAAGAAGTAGGATGTACAGAAATTATAAGCTGCATTGTCCACATGGAGATCAGAATACTGCTCTCAACGCCACTTCTTTGTGCCTTTATGGATAGGTTAGAGAGGGAAGATGGTTTATGCCTGGCGGGACCTATTATGGCAGGAAACACCGAAAAGATTTCTTCCTAAGGGAGACTTAAACAAGTTTCTTTCTGTTTAAAACACTTAGCATTCATTCCTTTTTTAGGACATAGTCTTTGTGTGTATGTGTCACTATGACATTCCAACAAAAGACAAGGGGAAGGAGTATTATTCCATGTGACATTCAAAAACCTGACCTTTATCAGCTGCTTCTGAAGGTCATCCCTCCTATGATTGGGAGTTAGCTGTGCGTGGCCAGGAGCCCTGGCACACTGACTATGCAGCAAAATCGGGGGCTGAGACTGCCTTGCCAGCATGCTCATTAAGATTTCTTTCTTTCGTGCTTCATTCCATTACTGAGTAACATGCATTCTGCTAGGATGCTGTACAGCAGTGTTTCCACATCTGTCTGATGATTAAAGGCCTCTGGACTCTTATTAAAAATACAGGTTCCCAGGTCCCACATAGTGTTGCTAAATCAGAATCATCAGGGGGAAGATCATGGGAATCTATATTTTTAACAAGCACCAAGGGTAATAACAAGAACCGAGGTGATTCTTACCCTGTGATTTGTTTGGAATGGTTGGTCCCTGCCTTTGGTGAACTAGGCCTCATTGTTCTATGAATCTAGCGTGCAGATCCTTTCTAGTTGGATTTCTAGATGAAATGGTGTTTTCCCTATGAGCACTTTCTAGATCTCCGTGTGCCATGAAATGCCAAGCCCACCCACAGTTCCTTAAAAAGTCAGTCAGTAACAATATTTAGCCATTTAAGTCACTTTCTTTTTTTCTTGCACTGTTTCCTTTTTTCCATAACCAAATGTTTTAATGCTGACAGACAGTCCAACCTTCTCATTAAATTTGAGTATCATTACAGGCTTTTCCAGTGTAACCTTGTTGTTTTACAAAATACAACTTTCAACAACAGTTACACAAGTGAGGTCAGCTGGAGTTCCTGTGGAGTGAGATGGAATCCTGAAAGGGTTCTGAGGGTCTTAAAAGACTGAAAACCTTTTTTCTATCCATCAACGGGCCACAGCTTCAGAGAAGCCCAAGTGGAACTCCTGTTTTATAGACCCACAGCCTGTCTTGCCTTGCCCAATGTGTGACTCCCAGCCATGGCAAATTTAGAATGCAAACACTTTGTGTCAGTTGTCTTGGGTAGCAACAAATTATGACTTTACTCAGCAAGTTGCTATCTCTTAAAGGCTGCCTGCAACCAGTCATGACCAAGTGTTAGCATCACACAGGCTGGAAGGTGACCAAGGGAATGTGCCAGGAGAGATTAGAATGCACCTCCCAAGTCTGTATTCCTCTCAGAGACCATGGTCTCGGCAGCTGCAAGTGTTGTCATTTGTTGTCTTTTTTTCCAAAGGCTGTTTTGTCTTATCTGATGTTGAAACTCTGCCACACTGCTTTGAACACTGAAGCATAGGAATGAGAAATCAGTTGGAAATTTGTTCATGTCTCTTGCTATGCTTGACATTTCCACACTGATAAGGTATAGCTAAATATTGACTTTTTGGTTAAGTTCGGATTAGGTGTCTGGTCCATGTGCATTGATTGTGAATCATTATCTTTCTTCTTCTTTAGGACACTGAATTCTCTTACAAAAATAGAAAGGACAAAAAGAAAAAAAAATTGTTGCCTGAAGTGTCGACATTAATTACCCCAAGGTCTTTTCTGAGCTGTGATAAAAAATTGTCATTGACTTCTGAGATATGTTTTTGTTGAAGACCGTGTTGTTGAACATTAGAACATATTAAAAATCAGATGTTTGTACTTTTAGGCTATCCACATTTGTTTTCAAATTTGTCCATCAAGGAAAATGCTACCCTATTATCAATTTAAGTGCACAAACCTGATAGCAGGCTGACTTTAATTATTTACCAGTTAAATATATGTCACTGCCCTACCAAAATCAATAGGTGAAGATCTCTGCACTCAGGTTAGCCGACACAGACCCAACAGAGTGGACTAAGCTTCCTTTTACCATTCTGCTTGGAATAGAACAATTAAAAGAATCTAAAACACAGATTCACTAAACTCTTCGTGAATTTCTGCACTGTTTCCCAAAAGAGACTAAATTCCTTGAAAGCAGGATGATCCTTGATTGATTTTCCAAGATGCAACATTCCTAATCCACTGAAAGTATTTTCTTGTTACTCCAGCAACTTAATAATTACATCCTATTCAGAATGTTCTTCAAGTCAAAAGCTCAGCCAAATCAACAGATACCGTGGGGCCATAGAGTCTAGGCATGGTCTCTGTTTCCAAGGAGTTTACGATTTATTTAGAAAAAAGGAAATACAGAATTATTTACTAAAATAATGGTAGCAAAGGAAGATCATTGAATTCAGAGGAAAGAACCTTCACTGTAGGCTAGAATGGTGATTGCAGCCTTTATGAGTAGATTAGCCCTGAGCCCTGGAAGAATTTAGCTAGATGAAGTTCAAAGGCATTCCAGGTTTTCTCTAAGACAGGACATTCTTATTGCAGTGTTTTGCCCACCCCATCCCCCAAGATTAAAATATTTATATAAAGAAAATTTTGTTTTAAAATCCAGGTGACTGGCTGATTGTTGGTTTTTAAATAAACAAAAAAACCCTAGACATTACTATCTTTGTTACTGCTTCGGTAAGGCAGCTGAAATCTGAAATATATATAAATACATACATGAACCATATGATATTGCTTGTATTTGTCTCTTTTTGCCCTACAGAAGCTATAATTTCACATGATTCAATCATACACATACACATGTGCACAAGCACAGACATACGCATATTTATGTTCAATGAAAAACTTCTCACCCCTATTTGAGCAAAATTTCCTAACTGTGCCAAGTTTTAGTTTTATAACATTTAATAGGCAAGTAATAAATTCTCAATAAAGCCATTTCTATCAACACTATTAATATGTATTACTATAAACTCTGTTCTCAGTATCTATATAATGACCCTGACTTGCCAAAAAGAATATTTGATGATTCAAGTTGTGAATAATGAAACAAAGAATTTGACGCATATTCAGATGGGCAGATGCATTAGCCCTTCACCCTTAGGAATCCAGAGCCAAATCTAGCAGCAATCAGGAACAAAAGAAATTGGAGTTCTTGAGTCATCTTTCCACTAAATATGTCATCCACATGAGAGAAACACAAACAGATATGAGAGTTTCCCCTAATGAACACAAATAAAATTAATAAAATAAGATAGACCACTGTTGCATATTTGGATCTCAGAAGGAAGGGAAGCATGAGAAATTCTAATAATGAGGTGAACATTATAGAATGAAGGATAGCATAGTATATTTTGCCTGGTCTTCTAACAAAGAGGAGCCCATTTTGAGCTTCAGACAGGGTACAATTCCAAACTAGGCAAACCAAGGAAAAAGACCTGAAGTTTCACTCATTTATGGAACATAAGGAATAGGAAGATTGGTAGGAGAAGGAAGGAGAGAATGAAGGGGGGTAAACAGAAGGGGGAATGAACCATGAGAGACTGTGGACTCTGGGAAACAAACTGAGGGCTTCAGAGGGGAGTGGGGTGGGACATTGGCATAGGCCAGTGATGGGTATTAAGGAGGGCACAGATTGCATGGTGCAGTGGGTGTTATACAAATATTATACAAATAATGAATCATGGAACATTGCATCAAAAACTGGGGATGTACTGTATGGTAACTAATATAACAAAATAAAAATTATATAAAAAACAAAAAGAGCTGACATTTAAAGAAAAAAAAAAAGAAAAAGACCTGAAAGGTTTCTAATACACATGGCTCAGCCATCTAAGTAACGTTATGCCTTAAAAAAAAAAAAAATCAGCTAATTCCAGAAACCATGTTAGTGTTCAACATCCACTATGGGCTCTATTTTTTTTTTAAGATTTTATTTATTTATTTGACAGAGAGAGAGCTCAAGTAGGTAGGCAGAGCGGCAGGCAGAGGGAGAGGGAGAAGCAGGCTCTCCAGTGAGCAGGGGGCCGGATGCAGGGCTCGATCCCAGGACTCTGGGAACACGACCCGAGCCCAAGGCAGCCACTTAACCGACTGAGCCACCCAGGCACCCCCCACTATGGGCTCTGAATCTATGTTAGAACAGAGTTTCTCAAATTGGGTAGGCTGACCCATTTAGGAGGATTTGTGTATTTTCAACCAAAATGTATTATTGAGAATTTATTAATTTGTGGTATCCATTTCACTGATAATCTAAAGTAAGCATATTATTTTTTTTTACTGATGCCCTATTTGTTTTATTGTATTTTTTTTCAATTTTTTCCTCATTGTTAAAGTAAGCATATTCTAAATCATTGGGGTGACCACCTGATAATCAAATGCTGGGTCTATGAATCATAGACCAGTTTGTCTTTGTGTTTGCAATCAGATTGGTGCCAAGTAGTCCCATTTTAATTGTCTCCAGCTAATTAGCAATGAACAGAGGTAGACTTCAGAGGTAAACGAGGCTTTTGCACCAAGTATGGGCCAGATGACTTCACAGTGTGCTAGAGGAACAAAGGTATTTCAGTGCTTCAGAAAGGGAAGAGCGCTGAGAGAGTTGCATCATCTCATGGCGCCAGGTGGGAAAGGCAGACCAAACCCAGCAGAACCTGAGCAGTAGTCACTAACAATGTGTAGCCCATGAAATTATTTGTGTTAATTTAAAGTTTATCACTTTCACAGAGGCAAAGGATGTATGTAGTTTGTACATTTGTTTTGGTAAGAGCTACAAGTTATAAGAGCTAAAAGCACAAAAAGTTTATGCCTGGTTTTAGTTTGTACACATTTAAGAAGCATTTCAATTTAAAGGATTTAAATCAACAGGAGATAATGCAGGAATTTTTAAGGGGTATATAAAATATGAATACTTTTAAGCATATGAAAAGACACTTGTCATTACTCATAATAAGAGATGTGAAAGTTAAAACCATAATGAGATGCCCTTCACCACCTTATATAAAATTCCAAACCTCTTCAATATGCACTTCCTACACCTGCTCCGCTTTCATGTCTCCAGAGCACTTGTCACTGTCTAAAATACTTGGATTTTGTTTAATTATCATGTTTATTGCCTATCTTTTTCCCCACTGCATCCCCGGAAAGTAAGCTTCATGGAAACAGGATTTTTTTTTAATTTAAATTTTGTAAGTTAATATGTAGTGCAATACTGGTTTCTGGAATAGAATTCAGTGATTCATTATTTACATACAATACCCAGTGTTCATAATAAAAAGTACCCTCCTTAATACCCATCACCCATCTATCCCCTTCTTCCACCTACCTCTCTTCATCAACCTTCGGTTTATTCTCTATCATTAAGAGTCACTTACGGCTTCCCTCCTATTCTCCTTTTTTTCTTTTCCGCCTCCCATATGTTCATCTGTTTTCTTTCTTAAATTCCACATATGAGATCACATGGCATTTGTCTTTCTCTGACTAACTTATTTCACTTAGCATAATACACCTTAGCTCCATCCATGTCATTGCAAATGGCAAGATTTCATTCTTTTTGATGGCTGAATAATATACCATCATATATATTATACACACACACACACACACACACACACACACACATACACATATACATATATATACACCACATCTTCTTTATCCATTCACCAATTGATGGACATTTGGGCTCTCTCCAGAGTTTGGCTATTGTTGATAATGCTGCTGTAAACATTGGGGTACATATACCCCTTCAAGTCTGTATTTTTTTTTATCCTTTGGGTAAATACCTAGTAGTGCAGTTGCTGGATTGTAGGGTAGTTCTATTTTTAACTATTTGAGAAATCTTCCAAGTCTTCTCCAGAGTGGCTACACCAGTTTGCATTCCCACCAACAGTGCAAAAGTGTTCCTCTTTTTCCACATCCTCACCATCACCTGTTGTTTCTTGTCCTGTTAATTTTAGCCATTCCAGCAGGTGTGAGGAGGTATCTCATTGTGGTTTTGATTTTTATTTTCCTGATGACGAGTGATGTTGAGCATCTTTTCATGTACCTCTTAACCATGTGTGTGTCTTCTGCCCATTTCTTAACAGGATTATTTGTTTTGGGGGTATTAAGTTTCATAAGATCTTTATAGATTTTGGATACAAACCCTTTATCAGATATGTCATTTGCAGGTATTTTCTCCTATTCCATAGGCTGCCTTCTAGTTTTATGGATTGTTTCCTTCACAGTGCAGAAGCTTTTTATCTTGATGAAGTCCCGATAGTTCATTTTTGCTTTTGTTTCCCTTGCCTCCGGCAATGTGTCTAGTAAGAAGTTGCTATGGCCAAGGTCAAAGAGGTTGCTGCCTGTGTTCTGCTTTAGGATTTTGATGGTTTCCTATCTCTCATTTAGGTCTTTCTTCCATTTTGAATTTATTTTTGTGTTTGGTGTAAGAAAGTGGTCCAGTTTCATTCTTCTGTATATTGCTGTCCAGTTTTCCCAGCACCATTTATTGAAGAGACTCTTTTCTCCATTGGATATTCTTTCTTGCTTTGTCAAAGATTAGTTTGACCATAGAGTTGAGGGTCCATTTTTGCGTTTTCTATTCTGTTCCATTGATCTATGTGTCTGTTTTTGTGCCAGTACTATACTATTGATGACTACAACTTTGTAATAGAGCTTGAAGTCCGGAATTGTGATGCCTCCAGCTTTGCTTTGCTTTTTCAGGATTGCTTTAGCAATTCAGAGTCTTTTGTGGTTCCATGCAAATCTTAGGATTGTTTGTCCCTGCTCTGTGACAAGTGCTGGTGGTATTTTGATAGGGATTGCATTAAATGTGTAGATTGCTTTGGGTAGTATAGACATTTTAACAATGTTTGTTCTTCCAATCCCTGAGCATGGACTGCTTTTCTGTTTCTTTGTGTCATCTTCAATTACTTTCATAGGTGTTTTATAGTTTTCAGAATACAGATCTTTTACTTCTTTAGTTAGATTTATTCCTAGGTATCTTATGGCTTCTGATGCAATTGCAGATGAGATTGATTTCTTGATTTCTTTTTCTGCTGCTTCATTATTGGTGTATAGAAATGCAACAGAGGAAACAGGAATTTTGACCATCTTATTCACTGTAGCATCTTTAGCTCCCTAGAACGTTATATGGCACATAGCAAACGCTGGCTTATTTGCTGAATGAATGAATTAATGAAGACCTATGATCCAGCAATTTCCCTTCTAGACACATACCCTAGAGGAACTCTCTCACTTGTGTACACAGGAACAAGCATGGCAGTACCATTTGCCATAGAAGAAAATTGGAAAAATCCTAAATGTCCTTCAGTAAAGGAATGAAGTACATTGTGGTGTAATCACAAAAGGGAGTTTAAAAATTAACATAAATGAAAATGATTTACATGGATAAAAATCAAAAATTGTGCTGGAAGAAAAAAGCAAATTGCAGACAGATACATGCAGTAATGTATAAATGCCCAGATAGGAGAGTTCACCTCAGGGTAAGGATAACCTCAGAATGGGGGGAGATGGAAGGAATAGGAAGGCTAAATGGAGGGCTTTGATTATATCTGTAACCTGTATTACTTTAAAGTTGTTTACCTGAAGAAGACATAGCAGATATTAACATTTCTTAATTTTGGGTAATGGGTACATGGATGCATATTATATTATTGTCTGTATTTTTCTAATGTTTCATAATTTTTATTTGTTTAAAGATTTTATTTATTTATTTATTTATTTGAGAGAGAGAATGAGTGAGAGAGAGAGCACAAGCTGGGAGGAGGGGCAGAGGAAGACGGAGAAGCAGACACCCCACTGAGCAGGGAGCCTGATGTTGGGCTCGATCCCAGGTCTCTGGGATCATGACCAGAGCTGAAGGCAGACGCTTAACCAACTGAGCCACCCAGGCACCCCTGTTTCATAATTTTTAAAAACCATTTTAATCCAAGTACAAAGAACTATTAGTTTTTTTCATGCATTAATAAGTAATTATAGCCCCCTGCTATGATACTGATAATGAAGATGATGACTCTTTTTCCTCTTCTTCTCCTTCTTTTCTTCTATTATTATTAATAGCTACTATTTTATTTCTCTTTATATCAGGCTTCTTTCCAAAAAATCACTTGATATGGCTTATAACAAAAGATATGAATAACAATCTAGCAAGATTTAAAAAAGTGATATGTAAATAAGCTAGCTATTAAAGTAAACATTAATGCTATAATTAAGCTTCACATTTTGCTCTAAGTTTCCTGGAAGATGAAGTGACAAGCAAGCACACCAAGCAATTACATAGGCCTCATTGTTAGAAAGGGTACCTTGGGGAAGACAAAGCTTTTCCTGGGATTAAATTCTCAAAGAAATCTCTCATGTATGACTTTATATTAGGAACACTAACATAGACAATGTCCTCAAGAGTATTTTAACTAAAATCAAAAGTTGACTCCATACGCCTTTTCTTGTAACACCGTTAAAAAAAAAGTTGAGGACATAATGTATTAGTACAGTTCAGGGAAGGGCATTCATTCTTTAGAAACTAAAGTAACATATGCCTTTAGTCATCTAGCTAAATCCAAAGATAAAATACCCAAGTGGGCAGGCAGGGAGCATGTCTTTTAGATAATTGTTCCTAAATATAATTTCCCTTAGACAAGCTATTGATAGATGGAAACCAAACATCCATCAATTAAAGAGTATGGTCACAGACCTGGGTCTGTAGTTAAGTTATTGAGCAAGTATCACTTGCCTCTTCTTAGAAATAACTTGAAAATTATAAAATAAAGAACTGATTCATCATAGGCCCCAACTGACAAGATTCTATTTTTTTCTTTTAGATTTGTCTATTTTTGAGTCTAAAAGAAATGTGATTCCGAGTTCTAAGTCCAGATTTGGTGGACCAAGGGTTATGCATGCCAGGGGATGCTGTGGTTTACTGGCAGCATTTTTATATATCTTTTTAATGCCTGTAGTGTAGAGATACATTGCAGGGATTTGGGTTTGGGCTAGTCCCAAGAAAAGACTATAATTGAAGGCCTGCTTATCCATTGACTCTTTCTGCTACCGCCAGCAAAATAAGAAAACACGACTAATATCGAACAACATTGAACTTAAGGTAGAAAACTAACTAAAATTATAAAGAAAGAGCTTGTACTACTAATAATTATTATTCCATTCACAACACCTTTTTCACCTTTTTATGCATGGTCTCAGCAAACCGTCACAAAACCCAGTGAGATGGTTATAGTAAAAAAATTAGACAGTAACGACTCTGAAGCTTAAGGTAACATGGTGACATGACCCAAATTAGAAATCTAGTCAGTATCAGGGTCAGGGCTTGAACTCAGTCCTGGCCGCAAACCCAGCTGCCTTGCTATAGTTCTAATACAGCCATGTCCTCTTTGGTAAGAGGACCAAGGTCCAGGACTACTACCAAGTAGTCCCTTTCCCAAGGACGAGGCTTCATCATCTGTCACATGACTATGAGGATCATACACAGACTTCTCTCTATAGATCTTCCCCACACCAACCCTCACTAATAGAATAATAAAGTTTTCCTCAGAATCACATCATCTCTTAAAGACAGAAATCAACTACGAACAGGGAGTGTTTGTTGGGAAGATTTTTTAAGGTTAGTTTATGAATTGAAATTGCAATTAATAAAATCAGAATTATGAGCAGATGCACATCTAAAATTCGATAGGTGATCACATCCTAAGTGATATGTGAAAGAGATGGTCTCCTTTCAGAAATGAGATTCATAGTTTTAGTGGGTTCACAAGCAAATTCATAAACTTTTCAAATAAAAATTATGCTTTCTTTTTGAGTTTGTTTCTTCTACATTTGGAGCTCAGTGTTATGGAATAAAATTAATTTCTTCAAAGGTGGAATTTAGTTTCATGCTTATTTAATAGTTGAAGGTAATCTAAAAATCACAGGGCTCTCCAGACCTGAGTTGATCATATTTTCAACCTCTCTAGTCTAAAGCTACTGTCTACAAGAGGAAAGAGCCAGGTGAATGACTGCTCTTACTAAAGCAATGTGGGAGGGTCCCAGGACACACTGCCCAATGTAAGCAAGACATTCTTTTCCACAAGTGTCAAGATTGCGTACCTTCAAATACCAGATCAGTGCAACTAGGGGACTGGGGGAAACTGGAGCCCAAAAATATATTAAGTAGCTTGCCTAATTTTAAACCAGTGTTGACTTCCATTTATCCAAATGCATAAGGCATACTATTTTGCCACCCCCCCCAACGAAAATTCATTTGGGTTTCTTTCAATCACTTGAAGTAATAGGTACCATACTTGATAGAGGCCAGATTTCCATAGTATCTAAACCTCTCCTGGGTAAACAAGTGTCTATTTTAAATCAGTCACTATAAATGTGACTCCTGAAGGAAATATATCTAAAAAGGAATGCCCTGGTATTAGCAAAATACATATTCCCATAGAGATTAAAGGAACTACTCCACTGCAGTTATTTATATGGAGGCTTCAGTTATAAAAACAGAAAGATTGAATCACTGAAGTAAGAGTCAAGTACCAAACTGTACAGTTAGTAGGGTCTTGTCCAGAAGTGTCTGTGCGAATGATAATGGCTGGTAAGGTGTGAAAAACTCAGGCACAACAGGAGAAAGAAGTCTCTGCTAGAATAGCACACTTCTCTGTCCACATCTCATAGCCTGAGGCTGATATCAGAAGGACTCATAAAGAAACACCATCTTTCCCAGTGATGATTTATATTTTCCAGAGCAGGAGAACCAGTGCTAAGATCAGTGAAACAACTTGCCTAAGCAACCATAACAAGACATCTAATTTAGCTCTAACAGTGTTGCCTAGTGACAACCAGAAGCCTGTTATTTGTCAAATTTAAAATTAAGAGAGAGTGCATCATTTTAATTAATGCATTGTTTTTATCTTGGGCCTGCTAAAAATCCTTTAGTGTAACTCTAAGTGGAGTAAAATCAAGACGTTAGGGAGAGGGAACAATTCCTAAATGGCAAAGAATTACAGTAAGTGTTGAAAGAATATGGTCACATGTTATTAACCCATAGCTCCAATAAGAAGGGGACCCTGTGGCATCATAAATTCACCCATGTGGAGGAATGTGCCTAATTCTTACTAGAGTTTATCACTTTTCTCCCTAGGAAAAGTAACTTAGATTCAGGACCTTAGAGTAGACATAAGATAGCAGATGTCACAACCCCCCACTCAAGACAGCAACCCTAACAGATTTAGTCATTCATTCAACAAATATTTCGAGTACCTACTATGCACCAACCACTATACTAGACTCTACCAGTGCAATCTAAACAAGATAAGCAAGGACCCCAACCTCATGAAGGTAACAGTCTAAAATACAAGTAAACACATGAAGAATTACAGATTTTGACACAGTTTATGAAGGAAATCAACAGATGCTGGGATAGAGAACAACACAGGGCAGAGGGAATCCAATCACAGATAGGGTGGTCAGGCAAGTCCTCTCTAGAAAGGTGACATTTAAGCTGAGTCCTGAAAAAAGAAGAAATTTGCCATGCCAGTTGCTGAGGAAACACCATTGTAGTTAGAGGATACAGCAACTGCAAGAATCTGTGAGGGTCCTGTATCTGAAGCATAATGAGGAAAGGGAAGGAGGTACCATTAAAGATGTGGGCAGAGGTCAGATAATGCCTCTCTGGTAACCATGATAAAGAGTTTGAATTTTAACTGTAAATGTAATAGGAAGACTTTCAGAGAGGAGTGACAGGATGTGATTTATACTGAAAGGGTGCTCCACCATATGCCAACTCCCATGGCATAGGAATGTCCCTTTGTAAACTAGCAAGCTAGGCACCAGTTGCTTTAGAACCCTTAGGCTCCTTGTGGCCCATGTGATTACCATATTTTTTTAAAAGCAAGCACATATGCCTAACAGTTTATCCTGTAATAATAGCAGTCATGGGAGTAGCAGCGGCAGCAGCTAATATTTGTTACATGCTTCCTAGATAACAAGTATCATTTTAAGTGAGACAGGAATCCATCAAAATCCTAGAGGAGAACATAGGCAGTAACCTCTTCGACATCGGCCACAGCAACTTCTCTCAAGACACGTCTCCAAAAGTAAGGGAGACAAAAGCAAAAATGAACTTTTGGGACTTCATCAAGATAAAAAGCTTCTGCACAGCAAAGGAAACAATCAACAAAACCAAGAGGCAACCCACGGAATGGGAGAAGATATTTGCAAATGACACTACAGATAAAGGGCTGGTATCCAAAATCTGTAAAGAACTTCTCAAACTCAATACCCAGAAAACAAATAATCAAGTCAAAAAATGGGTAGAAGACATGAACAGACACTTCCCCAAAGAAAACATATGAATGGCTAACAAACACATGAAAAAATGTTCAACATCATTAGCTATCAGGGAAATTCAAATCAAAACCACATTGAGATACCACCTTACACCAGTTAGAATGGCAAAAATGGACAAGGCAGGAAACAACAAATGTTGGCGAGAATGTGGAGAAAGGGGAACCCTCTTACATTGTTGGTGAGAATGCAAGTTGGTACAGCCACTTTGGAAAACAGTATGGGTGTTCCTCAAAAAGTTAAAAATAGAGCTACCCTATGACCCAGCAATCGCACTACTGGGTATTTACCCCAAAGATACAGAGGTAGTGAAAAGAAGGGGCACCTGCACCCCAATGTTTATAGCAGTATTGCCCACAATAGCCAAACTGGAAGGAGCCGAGATGCCCTTCAACAGACGAATGGATAAAGAAGATGTGGTACATATATACAATGAAATATTACTCAGCCATCAGAAAGGATAAATACCCACCATTTGCACTGACATGGATGGAACTGGAGGGGATTATGCTAAGTGAAATAAGTCAAGCAAAGAAAGACAATTATCATATGGTTTCACCCCCTGCTCTCATGCATGCTCTTTCTTCTCTCTCTAAAAAAACACAAAAAATTTGAAAAGATAAAAGTGTGCTGCTTAATGTTCAAACACTTGAGGATTTTCTAGTTCTTTTTTTTTTTTAAGATTGATTTTTTTATTTTAGAGAGAGAGAGAGAGCAAGAGCAGGAGCAGCAGAGGGAGAGGAAGAGAGAATCTCAAGCAGACTAAGTAGGAAGCCTGAGTTGGGAAATGAACTCATGACCCTAAGATCACGACCCTGAGATCATGACCTGAGCTGAAACCAAGAATTGAACACTTAACCAACTGTTCCACCCCAGTGGCCCTAGTTATTGCTATATTAATGAATTCTATTTTAATGAATTCTATTTTAATTCCACCGTGGTGAAAGAATATTCTGTCAGATCCATTGAAATTTGATAAGACTTGTTTAATGTCCCAGCATATAGTCTATTTTTGTAAATACTCCAAAGACATTTGAAAAGAATGAGCATTCTGCAGTTGCTGTAGGCAGTTCTATGAATGTCAGCTAGGTCAAGTTGTTTAATGGTGTTGTTCCAATGTTCTGTATTCTTACTAGTGTTTTGTGAGTGGGCCAATCAGTAACTGTAAGAGGGTATTAACATCTGTTTGTCTATTTAATCTTAAAAAATTTTGCTTTCTGTATTTTGAAGTTATATTATGCACAATTGTTTTCTTCCTATTGAATTGGACCTTTCAGCATTAAGAATTCTCTTTTTTTTCCAGTAATATTTTTTGCCTTGAAGTCTACTTTGATATTATAACCACATTAGCTTGCTTTGGTTAGTGTTCATGTGGTATATCTTTTCCATGACTTTACTTTCAACCTATCTATGACCTTTTATTTAATGAATGTCTTCTATAAATAGGACATAGTTGGGTCTAATCTGACAATATTTCCCTTTTAGTTGGAGTGTGTAGTCCAGTGAATTTACTATCATTACTGATATAAATACTTATATACTTGATATTTCTCCCAGATTTGTCCCATTTGGTTTTTTGTTCTTTTTTCTGCCTTCTTGCCTTCTTTTGGATTAATCAAATATTATATATTATTCCATATTTAGCTCATCTATTGGCTTTATGTATGATTTTTTAGGTGATTGCCCTAGAGATTGCAATATCTCTTCCTTTTCCTCCATCATAGCTGGAAGCTGAGACAGGGCAGAGCTCTGCATTGTTTCATATTTCTGGTGCATTTCAGGACTAGTGTTTATGTCTTCCAGAATATCGTGTGGTTTTTTCATCCACATATGGCAATTAGATGTATGGCCTTTTTGTCTCTGGGTCTTATTTGTTTAGGCAACTTCACTTACTGTAGATTTTGATAAATCTTTAAGAAAATCCTTTCTTTTCACTACAAACAGGAAGCCATCCAATGCCTGTAATAAAAGTGGTCCTAAGGAGTCTTAAACAATAACACCTGTCCTGTAGAAGATACTCCTAAACATCATCTTCATGAATTCATAATTCTTGAATTACTATGAATTGAATTTGTACTTTTACCATTTCCTTCATAATGCACCAACCTTATAACACCTTTCCTCCCTCCTGCTCTTTGTGCTTGCCATATATTTTACTTCTACATGTTAAAACTCAAGAGATAACATAATAAAAAAATTTTTTTAAAACTCGAGACATTTTTATTATTATTTCTTTAAATAATCAGCATTCTTTATATTTACTCATTCTGGTGATCTTCATTCCTCCCTATAATTTTGTGCTTCATCATTGATTATTTTCTTTCTTGTGTTTCTTATTATATAGAGACAAATGACAAATTCTCTACATTTGTTCTTCTTTTTGGAATGTCTGTGTTTCACTACTAGTCTCCAGTATAGAAAAAGTACATTGATATTTTGGGTTTGGGTCAGACTGTAGACAATCATGACTGCTAGGCTGAAAGATAAGTATTTATCGAATATGTAATGAGGAGCCACTAAATTAAGTCATACAAGGCACTTTGTGTCATTGTGCTAGACCATTTAAAACGAAAAGAAACTAGAAGTAGGGAAACCAATTAGAAGGCTATTGAAAGATACAGTAAGAACTCAAACTTGTGGTGAGGTCACAACAGGATTAGAAAGAAGAGAACAAATTAAAATATGTTGATGAAAAAGAATAGATGTGATTTAAGAACTATTTGGATATGGACAAGTAAGAGAAAATGGCCATTGAAAACTGGCTTCCATACTTCATGGACAATAACTAATTTAACTGTGCTACTATTAACACAAGTGGGAAGTTGAGAGGAAGAGCTGTGGTTGGCATAGAGGATGAAATATTATGTATCATGTTTCAGGAGCTTGGCTATTTAGGTGGAAATGCCCATGAGACAATTGGAAGTTTCATAAAGAGATTTAAAAAAAATAGATCTGAGAGACATTCACTAAAAGTACTAATTGAAAATATAGCTAAAATAGGATATAAGAATGGAAGGGAATGGAAAAGAGCATGCAGAGAGATTGTCCCTCTCTCTTCTCATTCCACTTGCCTCTCCACCCCACCGATTCCTCTTCCACAGATTCTTCCCCAGTGCACTAACCCATAGTCCGTACCTGCCATGCCAGACAGGAGCCAGCTGGTGAAGGGATAATTGCAAAGGCAACAACTAAGTCTGTGACTTCAAGAAAAAAGTGAAGAAAGAACATAAGTGACAGAAGGGTAATGCAAGTATTAACATAGAAAAGAGCATGTTCTATGTCCCCAGTGCCACCCAACTCAGGTGGTCATATCTAGATTAAAGTATATATGTAATGCAATGTTCATAATTTAAGTAAAAGATAGTCCATAGATTTCAAATGATTTTATCTAATTATACATGAGTCTTAGAGGTGAAAATTGTCTTACGATTCATAATTTTTTTTTATCTTTTTGAAGGCTTGTACAATCAAAACACATTACATTTTCAATTAGAAAAATATACACTTTTTTCTTTTGCTCTCTTCCTTTCCCACTCTGAATGACCCTTCCAAAAAAAAATTTTTTTTACTATATTAGACAGAATGGTCTGGTGTATGTCATTGTCTGAAAACCAGGGTACACAGTAGGGAATTCAGCAATGAGAATAACAGTTATGCTTAACACAGTCCAGAAACAGAATGATCAGAAAAGTGTATAAAACATTTCAGGGCTAGGGAGAACCTGAGTGCTATTAAGCAGTAAAATAATATTTTAGTTAATTATCTCAACTTTTCTTATCTCTGAAGAATAGCTTCATGTATAGTGTTAATATCATAGCACAAGAAAGAATCTCTGAGATGATCTGCTTTTAAGCAACTGAATATATAAGTCATCTAGGAACAGAAGTTGCTTAAGCTCCTGAACATCTCCACAATCTCCTTTGACAATCTATTCAAATGTTCTGAGGTTATGATAGTGAGGGATTTCATATTATATATTTGTTTATAAAATAGATTCTGTAAGGACAGGGAGAGGAAAGATACTTCAAATTAAGTCTGAAATTCCATTTAAGTCCCAAAGGTTGTTTTGCTGAGAAGGCAAAACCATGTCCAAATTGTATCATGTACTCCTAATTTCTAAGAAAGCTGTACTTAGAAGAATGATAGAAATTTCTTCTTACAAGAGTCTACCTGGACAACACCTAGAGGTGTCCAAATTCTCATAAAAGAAGTAAAATCTAAAAATGAACAGTCTTTTGGGGGTATCCAATTAATGCTAATTATCCAGTTATTGAAGAGCAGGCCATTTGCTTTTTACTAAACGGAAGTTGTTCTATGAACAGACCTGCCTCCAAAGGGTAAATATACATCATCAAGTGAAATGCATAAGCTACCTATCAATTTCTTTCTGTGGTGAAACAAAAGTATAAATTGTAAGGACGTAAAGAATTTGATAACCAAATTTCCCTTCCCATAGAGTAAAGCCAAACAATAACCCTTACCATGTGAGTAGACATATGAGCTGTCACCTGAAAACTTAATAGAATTTGCAAAACCCTACATCCAATGTGGCATACTGCATAGTGGGTATATTTGCTCTTCCTTAGGAACTAAAAGTTGAGGGGCACCTGGGTGGCTCAGTCGGTTAAGCGCCTGGCTCTTGATTTCAGCATAGGTCGTGATCTCAGGGTTGTGGGATCAAGCCCCACATCTGGTTCTGTGCTGGGTGTGAAACCTGCTTGAGATTCTCTCTGCCTTTCCCCACCCCTCTAAAAAATAAATAAATAAAATGTAAAAAAAAATAAAAATAAAAAAAATAAAAGTTGAGCTCTGTTGCTGACAAAGCTTAACAGCGACCCAGCATTAAATAATGAAGCCACATTTCAACATCATTTATAATTTAGGGCTGGAAATTTTACCTCTATTCATAAGTTGCAATTAACTGGCTATATCATAATAGTTGAATAAGAGCAAAACCATTTGACTGTTACCCTTTCATTATTAATTAAAGATTAAGATTGCTTACGATACATCATTTTGTGTTCTCCAACAGTCCTGATGAAATCACCATTGCTTTTATGCAAGATATTAAGTAGATGACTGGTCCTTGGAAAGCTTTCTAAGTAACTGACATGTGGTTCTCTGGAGATTTGCCCTCTCAAAATCTGATAATGAGTCATGCCCATACAAGCATTTGCCTTTTTTTTTTAATGGGCATTAATTAAAATGTTTATCAATACTAACAGTCCCTTTTTTCTCCTTTCTTAATATTGCTATTGATTGAAGACTGGGAATGTCATGGATTCCATATGGTTTACAGAGTATACATTAACACATCAGATTAAAGCCTTTAAGATTTCAATAATTTAGGTAACCATCTGGGAAATGGCAGGAAGATCTTCAGCTGTTAGAATTGGTGGTTTAGTTCCCATTTGTATTTTCATAGCAAACATCTAGATTTTTCATATTTTTTACATTAGCAAGTTAGGATATAGACGTACTCTTCCAAGTGTCTCCACATATAATTTTCATTCTCATAGTGTTCAAAGGGATAGTTCTAAGGCTTTCTCTCCAAACTGTTGAGAGATTGGTTTATTTTCAATCCAAGAATGCACAGTGATAGGACTTACATGAAACTGCCTTATCTAGCATTCCTAATAATATACCACAAACTATTTAGCTAAGATTCATTGACTTGTTCCCCTGACAAGTCAACACAACTAAAGCTCAAGTCACCAAAACAGTACCAGGCATTTGATTCAGAGCAGGACTCAACACTCCCAGGTGTGACCACTCTACTGTATTTAATACAGTCATGATTAACCTCATTTGTGGCTGCCAATCTAGAAGCGGCAGGCAGGAGCCTGTGAAGGATCTTAAGTGAACTCTCAACCACATTCCCCGTAAGTCTGCTCTTATTTAGATAGCAGTGCAGATGGACATATCACAAAATGTGCTCATGATATCAAAATGTGCCAAAAGGAACAAGCAAGTCCTAACTTTGGTTTGGAGTCAAAGGTAGGAATGTGGATATGATCCAGAACAATGCAGCACTGAGCAGACTGAGTGGAGAGACATTTAATGATTCATCTAACCAGTTGGCTTTCAGGAGAGTTCTAAAGGCACTGGCCCCTGGCACACTTGAACAGGTTTCTGTTTTCCCTCAGCACTGCAGGCACTGAGACAAAAAGCATAGAGCAGGGAGTGGGCTAGTAAGACAAGAGGATAATTGTGATGTTATTTGGGCACTACCTTAGGTTAGAGAACTGTTTCCTTGGACTATGTAAACTCATCTCTTTAAATTATATCAAGGATAAGATATTGCTTTCTTTTGGAGTCAAGTAAAGTCCCTTTCAACAAATTTTCATGTCAGAACTTTCTGAAGTTCTATTCCAGGGTTTCAATTCTAAAATTGAGTAACATTCCTTTGCATGAAAATGCTTTTTAATGAGTTACCTCCCAATAAAAGTATTTGCATTTTTTTTCTGAGCACCTTATCACCAGTGGAAACAAGGAATGACTTGAGAGCTCCCCCACCAAAAATGTCAAATAACCTCTTCCAAGCCACCCCAAATACACATACAACCCTAAATAAAACCACTGGGTGGTTACTCATATACTAGAAGAAATTCCCCTGTTCCCCTCTCCTGACAGCCACCCCAAGTCTGTCCTACAGGGAAATTCTAGAACTATAATGTCTCATTTTTTCTTTTTTCTCTTCTCTTTCCATCTGTCTTTCTTAAAATTTTCATTCCAGATAGAAAACTGTAACAATTTTCTTCAAAGTCTCTGCTGTAAGGAGGTAGGCATTGGAAGAGAAAGAAAAATTTATTTAGTGGCCATATCCCTCAACATTTTCTTTCCTTCCTCTTTTATTCTTAGGATGTGATACAGTACAATACAAAGGTATAATATTTCCATTTCTATTAAAATAAAATGTCACATAGTGACTTTGAGGTTGCAATTAGTAGAGAACAAAAATACACTTACCAGGTTGGGTCACCATGATTGGACCAATCCTCAGTCTTTCAAAGCTTAGACTATAGTTACCGTAGTAACATACATCTGGTTATACTACATATGTTGTCGCCTATCAGGATCTTTGCCTGATCTCAGTGTCCCAGAAGAATAAAGCTCCTCTGCGTCCCTATAGCACTTCATTTGTGCTACTAAAAATCAATTAATATATTATATCAGAGTTAATTATTAATATGCCATGTCTTTCCCTAGATCACAAGCTAAGGGCAAAACCCATAACATATTTATCATTATCTGATTACCTCTTCACACAAAGCTTAGCACATAGAAGTTAGCAAAAATGTGTGTTGAATGATTGAATGTCATAAATTAAGACAACCTCTTGTAGAAGCAACCTCCACACCAAATTTGACAATCATGACAATTGGCTGTCTTTTGAAAGAAGAGTATGTGGAGTGGAGGTCTGATTTAGCTGAAAAGAAAATTGAGATAATGTGAAATCAAAAAGGAAGAAAATGGGAAAAACAAATCCGATTTTTCCCCAAAATATCAGCTCTAGGACCTAATGAAACTCATGTGTAAGTATACACTGTATGTTTAAAAGTACCCGTAATAAATGTGATAACTCTAAAAGTGCTGGCCTTCCAAGGCTTGAGCCTAGAGAAGTGGACAAAGCTACTAACTTAGGTACGGTGAACTAGAGGAATCCATAATTGTCTATCTGTTATCTTGGTTTCAGATGTCATGGGTCCACTGAGCACAATGAAGATCCACTGAGAGGAAATGAGAACGTAGTAGTCTTCTCAAGGTAAGTCAGTCTCTGGGGTGAAAAGTACCTGCTCCTACTTCAGTCTCTTTCTCCAGCCTCCAGCCTTTGAATCCAAATGACTATTCACAAGACCAACAGTGATTTCATCACAGGAAAGAAACAAGGTGTGACCTATCATGGGACCCAGAAGGCATCAGAATCACTTCATTTAGGTGAGTATTTAAAAAGGACCTGGATAAAGGGATATTCTAAGTCACCTAAATCCAAGAAATAGCATCAACTGAAACAACCAGGTCTGGACTTCTAAACATGTAGTACCCAAACAATTCATAACCTTCTTTTTATCTGTAAACTCTGATGCTTTTGTTAAGGAATTGTGTGTCTCACTTCAGGCTGCTCTAACAAAATACCATAGACTAGGTGGCTTAAACAGTAAATACCTATTTCTCACAGTTCTAGAAACTGGGAAGTCCAAGATCAAGGTGCCAACAGATTTGATATCTGGTGAATCCCCTCTCCCTGGTTTGCAGATGGCTGTCTTCTTGCCAAATGCTCATGAGGTGGAATGAGATCATCTCTTCCCTGTCTTTTCTTATAAAGACCATTCATGAGAGCTCCTGAAATACCTATCAAAGCCCCGCCATAGCAGTGTGTGACTAGGATTTCCCATACTTAGTTGTCAAGAGAGAAGGGCTTTAGAAAGGTCTCTAGTGGTCAGAATTGGTCTTTCAGGATCTGAAAATCAGTTCCCTGGAAGAGAAGACCTATGTCCTGCTTTTGAAGCCAGTGGTTTAGAAAATACCCCTCCCCTTGTTTCCTTCCTTAAGAGATCTCATCTCAGTTATTCTAATGAGCAAATGCTCTCACTTTGGCCTCTTTCTCCATCCTTCAACATTTGAATCCTGATGACCAGTCACAAAACCAATAAAATCATAGGCAGTTTACCCACAGTGGACACAGTGTCTTATCAAACATGAGTTTTGTCTCTCCAGAACAAGGCAGAAAACAGAGATCTCAATGTTTTCAATCTTTTGCTCCCATGCATTCAGTGAATTCTCAAGAAGTAATCCAATGAGTAGAGTTTCAAGCCAATAGCCAGACGTTATGCTCATCAGGAATAACACCTATATTCCCTGGCAAACTAAAAACTTTAAACCACGAAGACAATATTTAACAGATAAGAAATAATTTTCTAAAAAACTCTAGAAGATGCAAAGTATATGCAAATTTGAGCACATTTTCCTTTAACCCTTTAACAGAAATAAATTTATTGAAAAACTTTCAAAAGTTTATGTGGAGTCAGAGATAACTAAACTCCACCCTTGAGAATTACCCTTAGTTGCAAAATCACTGTAGGGATTTGAGGAGCCAAACAAGTTTATTTTGTGTCTTTTAATGCCAGCAAACTAAACATGAACACTAAAGTGTGAAAGAAAATTCTTTAGCTGATTTCAAATCACAGGCATATGTTTGGCTGGAAGACATATTGAGGAACAAACACTTCAAAGGCAAATCCTTTAGAAATGGAATCACTGGCACCAGACCCACTGCCTGTTAAATTGTTTGACCAAAAAGACTGCTTCAAGAATCCTCAGCTCTTTACCCCTATAACCGAAGCTGGAATATTTGGAAGCAGTCCTGAAACCATAACTTCACTTGTGACACAATCCGTTTTCCATAACTCTGGCCAAACAGTCTAACTCTCTAAGGAACCAAGAATGAAGAAACCTCTTGCTCTTGATGTACCCCCAAAGCAAAACGACTTCTCAAAGGTGATTAATTGTGACACAAATAGAATGCAAAACTACTTCACAGATGCAGCACTACTTCTGATAATGTTATAACATTATCACTTTTGAGTTGTTATTGTTTTGTAGGCTCATTTCCCGCTCATCTTTCAGATTAGTTGTATTTGTATTTGTGTGTGTGCGTGTGTGTGTGTACATATACTCACATATGTTTAACAAAAGAACTTCAGTTCAGGACTTAAAGTCAATAACAATTTTTAAAACACTTGATGGAAAGTTTGGGAGAAATTCTGTCCTTGATTTCTTTTGTCTTACAAGTCAAGTATATGTTTAATTCTCTGTGTTTACTAAATAAGAAGGCATATAATACAGCATGAGAATCAATTCTCTTATAAAAATGTTTTTAGGATCTTTCATTTATCAAATCACAAATAAGCCATCCAGACAAACACTCTTGGTTGGAATATAAATTATATGTGTGAACATGAATTATATATAGAAAAGCCAGTATATACCTATGTGCATATTTCTGGGTATTTATGTTCCTTATAAGAAAACTATAAGAGGGGACAAGTCCCAAATCTCTTGGTGCCAGTATTATAGAAATCATTTAGTAATAAACAATTTTCAGAAGTTGTTCAGAATAGTCCTTTTCCAAGTGTTTTAAATGTATTAAGTTCTCCTTTTATTCAGTTATCAATTCGGAAATTTATACCCAACATACCCACATCTCTGTGATGCTAATTAGTTTCACTATTATTTTCTGTACAACAGCACGTGGCATTTTCTCTGTTTTATTCTCCACGAGATTGTGAGAGGCAGTTTTCTCCTACCAAAGTTCACTTGAGTATTAATTCACCCAGGCTGCTATGTTTTCTGACCTGCTCTCTGGCAGACCTCAGGCCTGAAGAATTTCAAGGCATCAAAAACTTCAGCAGAGACCCTCTAGGAGCCAAATAGCCTCACCCTAGTGCTCAGAAGCTACATATGCCTTAGGTACCAGAAGCAGTGGAAAAGGGGGGATTCCAGCAGCAGTTTTATTGCATGCTAAAAGAAAAAAGCTACTTCAAAAAGAGGCAATTATTAACACAAGAGCACTGCAAGAGTCCCCACCACCACCATCATCATCTTCCAAAAACTGTCTCTTGATACTTGCTTATTACTCAAAAATGCAATCCACTGTGCTGGAATTCGTCATCCTCTTCCCTGCTTAGATAACTAGAAAAGGGATATCATGACAGAAGCTCTTTCTGAACCCAGCAAGATAACATGGAGAGGTGGTTCTACTTTTGCCAAGAGAAATGAAAAGCAAAGGGGAACGGGGGTTATATAAGACATTCCCAGCCCAAGCTTGCTCTGATTCTGCATTCTCAAGACTGGACTACACTATAATGCAAAGTGATATAAACTTAATCCATTCTCATTACACTCCTAGGTTATCACCCCTAGGTCACCACCAGTTCCATGTCTCGGCAATTAGTTGTAAAAATGTAAGCCTCTTTGACCTTTAGTTTTCAGGATTTTTGAAACTAAAAAGAAACTTAGTCTCAAAAGAATGAAGATAAAGACCAAATGGCAAAAGAAATAAGTTGTCTGGCAAACATTTCTTCAGATTAACATTCATATCTTTTATGCTCATTTGGTAAACCTCAGAGAAGATCTCACATGCTCCCGAACCTTCCTTGCCCTCTTCCCTCCATCACCCTATCCCACCCCCAAGTTGGAATGAAATATAGCCTTCTTTATGTTTCCATAACATTTTGTTCAAATAGTTATCATATCACTTACATCATAATTGCATATATGTCTGGTTTCCCCACTGGATAGCAAGTTGGTTGAGATCAGAGAATAGGTTTTATTCTACTTTTTTCTCTCCAGTGTGCCTTGAAATAAATGTTTGCTGAATTAAATCGAAGATAATAAAAATACTGAAAATAGTTGAATCCCTACTGCCTATATAGGATATTTATCATGAATAGTCTTTGAAGTTGAAAAGTGTCCATATGTAAAGTCTGTAGCAAAAATTGTGAGAGAGTGGCAGGTAAACCTGACAGATTAGGAATTGCACTTTTTTTTTAAAGGACATAGTATCATATTCAGAAACCAAAATAAGCCACCTATTATTCATGTAAATGAGAGCCTATTAAAACAAGATTGCACAGGGCCTATCTGAAGTAAATGAGCACAACAATAAAGGAGTTTAAAGTAGTGGTTAAGAACGTGGACTCTAAACTTGAAGGGTCTCCCAATGGCCAATTTGGAGAAAATTTGAGCAACAAAATAAATAATTATAGTAATAGATTATAACCCATAGAATAAGAATTCATGCAGTCTCTACTGATATAAATAATGACAGCTCTTCCTTGCAATAGAATTCCATTAGTAACTGAGAAGAAATCATAGAAATAGAAAATCACCATACAGCAAACACCACCATTATAACTGTCTCAACAAATATAACTCATAGATGCTAAATTCAAGGCAAAAGTATGATGAAAAAGAGGAAATTTATATTGCCTCAAAATGTCATTTGACAGCAAATGACTGAGACTTCTTTAACAAATAAAACTCCACATCCAGTAAGTGGTCTTAAAGGACTGCATATATTTACTCTTGCTTAGTATATTTTTTTAACCATATTTTCAAATGTCAATGGCAAAGGTGGTATACTTACAGTAGAAAAACCTGGCAGACACCACCTTAACCAAATAATAAATGTTAACATCACCAGTGATGGAAAAATCTAAATCATGTGCCTCTAATGTGATGCACTGAGATTATAACAACACTTCTAAGGTATTTTAGCAAAAAATGCAAAACCTGAATTTAATCATGAGGAAATATCCAACAAACCCAAATTGAAGGACATTCAATGAAATAACTGGCCAATACTTTTAAAAAGTTATGATCATGGAAGACCAAAAAAAAAAAAAAAGATAAAAGATAAGGAACTTCCCAGATTGGAAGAGACTAGGGAGACACTACAACTAAATGCTTCTATGAGTTTGACCAAGTTAGATTCCTCACAGAAGTGGCATCATGTAGTTTTGATCCTTCTGTGGTCTGGCCTATTTACTTTACCATAACATCCTCCAGGTTCCTCTATGTTGTAAATGACAGGATTTCCTTCTTTCTTATGGCTTTCTCCACACCCTTTCCAACACTTGTTGTCTCTTGTCTTTTTGATAAAACCATTCTAACAAGTATGAGGTGATATTTCATTGTGACATTGATTTGCATTTCCCTAATGCTTAGTGATGTTGAGCATTTTTCCATATACCTGTTGGCCATTTGTATATATTCCTTGGCAAAATGTCCACTCAGTTCCTATGCCCAATTTCTAAAATTTTTAAAGGTTTATTTATTTGAAAGAGAGAGGAGAGAGTGAGAGGAGAGAGAGAGAGCACACACGTGTGCACACAAGCAAGGAGAGGGGCAAGGGGAGAGAGAAAGGGGAAGCCCAACGTGGGGCTCCATCCCAGGACCCTGAGATCATGACTTGAGTCAAAACCAAGAGTCAGATGCTTAATGGACTGAGCAACTCAGGTGGTCCCATGCCCAATTTTTAGTTGGGTTATTTGGTTTGTTGCTATTGGGTTGTATGAGTTTCTTGTATTTTTTGGATATTGACCCCCATAACAGGTGGTTTGCAAATATTTTCTCCCATTTGAAAGTTTACCTTTACATTTTGTTGATGGTTTCCTTTGCTGTGCAAAAGCTTTTTAGTTTGACATAGTCCCATTTATCTATTTTTGCTTTTGTTGCCTATGCTTTTGGTGTCATATCCAAGAAATCATTGCCAAGACCAATGTCAAGAAATGTTTCCCCTATGTTTTCTTCTAGGAGTTTTATGGTTTTAGGTCTAGGTCTTATATTTAAATCTTTAATCCATTTTGACTTAATTTTTGTGTATTGTGTAAAATAAGGATTCACTTTCATTCTATTTTTCCGAACACCAGTTATTAAAGACACTATCCTTTCCCCTTTTTGTATTCTTGGCACCCTAAGATCAATTGACCATATATACATGGATTTACTTCTGGACTGTCTAATCTTTTTTTTATAATAATATTTTTTTATTATATTATGTTAGTCACCATACAGTACACCCCCAGTTTTTGATGTAAAGTTCCAAGATTCATTACTTGCATATAACACTCAGTGCACCATGCAGTACATGCCCTCCTTAATACCCATCACCAGCCTATCCCATTCCCCCCACCCTGAAGCCCTCAGTTTGTTTCCCAGAGTCCATAGTCTCTCATGGTTCATTCCCCCTTCTGTTTACTGCCCCCTTTCTTCTTCCCTTTCTTCTCCTACCAATCTTCCTACTTCTTATGTTCCATAAATGAGTGAAACCATATAATGTCTTTCTCTGCTTGACATATGGCCCTTCTCTTCACTACATCTGTATCTTCGGGGTAAATACCCAGTAGTGCAATTGCTGGGTCATAGGGTAGCTCCATTTTTAACTTTTTAAGGGACCTCCACACTGTTTTCCAAAGTGGCTGTACCAACTTGCATTCCCACCAACGATGTAGGAGGGATCCCCTTTCTCCACATCCTCTCCAACATTTGTTGTTTCCTGCCTGTCTATTCTTAATGACTTCATACTTTCACAAAAACGCAGCCTCTCCCCAAAAGATATTCAAATTAGATATGTTAAGATCAAGAAAACAGTTTCCAAAGGATTCTAAAATATTTTAATAGATGAATTGTTGAAGCAAGTAGATAGATTTCCAAGAAAAGCACTTTGAAAAAGCAACTATATTTTAGATATGTAGATTCTGAATTCTTTTAAAAAGTCAGTTTACATCGTAGACACATTTTACCTTTTTACCCAGCAAAGTTCATGAACAGCAATTTCTGCCTTTTTGTACTTTCAACATACAATTGCTGCTCTTTATTTGATTTGAAGATATATACATAAAACCTACTACTAAGCCTTTTTAAAGCAAATATTTCTTTTTGTGTTTAAATACATTCAAATTGGGTTTTTTTGTTTTGTTTTTGTGTTGTTTTTGGTTTTTTGGGGTGGAGGTTGGTTTTGTTTTTCTTTTGTTTTGCCTCTCAGGATTGTGCAGTACCTCATGGGCTCATTGGCAGGACTCAGATTTCACAAAACCTGAGCTGGAAATTACCGTCCTAAGCTAAGACTCTGGCAACACAAGATTATAGAAAGTCTGGTATTATTTCAAGTCAGGATTTTCTTCCATATCCAATTTCACCCAAAGTCGAGCATTAGTCAGCCTGCACCTTTCATATAGCAGAAAGGAGATTTGATTAATATGATTTCTTTGTAGAAAAATCTAAGAAGATTAAGGCGCAATGATATAGGGAAAGCATGCCCCTTCTCAACATGACATTCTTCAGCACTATATAGAGGTCTGAAGATCTTTCTAGTCGTTAGATTGTTCACACTAGCTGCATCTGAAAGAGGGGGAAAAAAATCCATCATCAAGGAAAACTTTCATTTTTTTCACATTTTAGTTTCCATCTCACCAACAGGTCAACAAATCTGGAGGTTGATATCGATTTCACTCTATAACTAGGCAGGAAAGGACATCTTTCAAGCAAGCATTTGCAGATTGTTTCCCCATCCACTCCACCCCTCTTTTTGGGACTGCATTTTGTGATAGTCTTCAGGGAAAAAGCTAGAAACTTCTAGATGACTCCTGTACTCAGTGAAGCACGATGCAGAATAAATCTACTTGAGGTGATTTCCATTAACTATTTTCCATCTGTATATTCTGAAAATCTAATACTAACCAGGAGGCATGCTTTTCTGATATGAGGAAATGAATTCAAGGCTGGTAAAAAAATAAAATGTATATATCAAATGTCATGTACCTCTTCCACTTTTACTTTATATGTTTATGTGAAAATATATATATATATATGTTAAGAGAAAAAGAATAAAATTAAAACACCTTTCCCTAAACCCTCTCAACTTTCAGAGTATGGGTATTATATTCCCACAGCTTTGCTCAAATGTAGACCATTTGAGAAAGTGATAGATAAAGGAGTAAATTACTTTCAATACACCATATCCGAGGTTGTTTTCTCCTTAGAGTATCACATGTCAATTTGATGGATATGAATCTGAAGATTCAGTTACAATAGAAAGGGCTACAGGGTCAGAATTCACTGTGCAGCCGTCTTTGTATATCTCAGCAGCCCAGCTAAGACACCTCAGTGCTCACAACTTATAGAACCCCTACTGTAGCAGTCAGGGGCCTCTTGATCCATGCTTCTCTTCAGAAATCTGACAACCCACACAAGGCTATGTAAACAGACACCAAAAACTACCTTAGTTATTGCGGGGAGGGAGCAAAGCTGATCAACCTGGTATTTAACATCCATATGCTCGAATACAATTTATACTTTATATGATGGCACGAACAGTTAGCTCCTAACTTTGAAAACAAAGTAAGTTTTTACCTGTCTTCACAATCTTTACAGCCAAGTAGGACCTAATACTAATATGTTAGTTAAATAGTCAGTTACATTAAGAACTACTAGTTTTGATACTAAATCTTAGTATAGAGAATATAGAAAAAACCTATAACTCATCATAGAGTAATGTAGTTATTTGAATATAAGGGAACCACTAAAACTCAGTATCTGTTCTCAAGCAAAACCCTAAGTGTTTCTTTTTATATATATATAATTTATTTCATCCCTTTATTTTTTTATAATAATATTTTTTATTATATTATGTTAGTCACCATACAGTACATCCCTGGTTTTTGATGTAAAGTTCCATGATTCATTAGTTGCGTATAACACCCAGTGCACCATGCATACGTGCCCTCCTTGCTACCCATCACCAGCCTATCCCATTCCCCCACCCCCCTCCCCTCTGAAGCCCTCAGTTTGTTTCTCAGAGTCCATAGTCTCTCATGCTTCACTCCCCCTTCTGATTACCCCTCCTTTCTTTATCCCTTTCTTCTCCTACCGATCTTCCTACTTCTTATGTTCCATAGAAGAGAGAAACCAGATGATAATTGTCTTTCTCTGCTTGACTTATTTCACTTAGCATTATCTCCTCCAGTGTTTATTCTTAACATCACAAAGATATATAAAACCAAGAGTTCACATACCTCACAGAGAAACAATAACAAGTCAAGGATGCCACTACAGTCTATTCCTAGTAGGTTGAATCATAGAAATTGTCACCTTTGAAGGTGGTCAAAAGGGGTCAAATATCAACAATTTCATGCTATACTATAATACAAATTAGATCTAAAACCTATCCACTTCTCATTTCTACCACCACCCTGGTTGAAGTCATCATCTTTCATCTGGAAAATTCTAGTAGCCTCCTAATGGTCCCCTGCTTCCACCCTCTTCTATAATTGATTCCCTCTTCTGCAGCCAGAGTGATCCTTTTTTTTTAACACTTTTTAAGCTTAGCATACACACATAAAAGTGCACAAATCATGAGTGTACAATTTGATGAATTTTCACAAACTGAACACATCCATGTAACCAAGTGCCCAAATCAAGAAATAGAATATTCACATAAATGAACTCATACAATGCATCCTTTCTTGCATTTGGCTTTCCCCCCTCAATCTTATATTTGAGCTGGCATGTTGTTTCATGCTATTGTGGGTAGCAACAAATTGTTCATTCTCCTTGCTATTTAACATTCCATTGTATAAATATATCACAACTTATTTTTCTATTCCACTGTTGATGAACCAGAGTGATCTTTTTAAAATGTAAATAAGATCCGATAATTTCCCAAATTAACACTTCACTTGTTTCCCATTGCATCCAAAAGTCCTTACTGTGGCACTAGCATACATAATTCACTTTACCACACCCCCAGCACCCTCTCCCCAGTCCCCTTGCTCTAGCCAGAGTCCTTATTTCTATTTCTTCTCTCCATTGCATGCGAAGCCCTTTCCCAACACAGAACCTTCACTCAGGCTAGTCATTTTCCCAAATGTTCACCCTGGACATTACCATCCTATCTTCAACCCACCCAAATCAAGGCCACATTTACAGGGCTCGCTCTGACTCCACTCTTCAGCTTAAACCAAGATCATGTTCTCAGACATGTCTTTCTTAACCTTCTTCTTTGGAACATCCCCTTACCCTGTTTCACAATACCCTACATGTTTCACTTTGACTTTTTACTTTATTTCACCTTGATTTTCACTTTGGCTCTAAGAAGCAAATATTAAGGATAAAATACCTACATTATTGATAGCAGAGAGAAACACAATATGGTTATTTTTAAAGCAGAGCTCCACCCGGGGGGGGGGGCGGAAATTGGGGATAGGGAAAGATTTAATATCTAGGTTACAGCCAAACCTCAACTCATGAAATCATTCAATCGATTTAATAGAAACATCCTTCTATCTGGTTATATAGTACAAAGGTGTTGTTTGGTAATGGTTAACACTTTTTCACTTTCAGTCTGTTGCTATGGGATCATAGTCAGTCAGTATGATAAAGGGCTCCAACTGGAGAAATGTTGAGACCAAAGTCTTATTACTGCAATCTCTGAATTCCTAACTAGACTTCTAAGGTGCCCTGCAACACACCTTGTGGGAGTGTTCCCTGCAGGCCAAGTGGCACCAACTTCCCACAAAACTATAAACAAAGAGCTCCAAGAACAAAATCTCTTCATCTGAAGAAAGGGAGGTTTTATGTGGAAAGCATTTACAGTGTTTTCTATGAAGGTACAAAAAGTTTCTATGGAGAAAGATGAAACAAAATTTTTACTCGATTTTTCAAAACGAAACCAGAATTTTCTATCAAGCAACTAGAGAAAGTAAACCAGCAGATTTATGTAATTGCAAGTCCTGGGCATTTCTAATTAAGTTAAAAAAAAAGTGTGTTTTTTAAAAAAAGCAATGTATTTTTAAAGGGTAGTAGGGAAATTAAATGTGTACAGTTGGGTTTAACTTCTCCATGAAAAAGCTTCTTATTCTGGTAAGAAATGGGTCATGGCAATAAAAGTGTGCTGTAAATTCAACTTGACAAATGAGAAAATGAATTCCTGAGGGTAAGGCCTATTAAAGGAATATTTTAATTTAATCATGCAATGAATATTTTTGAGAAGTTCTATATATGCAAGAAACTGCCTTACATATTTTAATGAGATAAAATATAGTATTAGCTAATATAGTAATAGTTTCTTCTATTACTAACTTCTTGACCATAATATAAAAAGATCAAATATAAGAAAAAAAATGTTAAACTCCTAGATGAAGATGCCAGCTTCTAATATTTGCTTATAAACTTCAAAATTCAATAACATGTTACACCCACAACTCAAGGACATGTGCAGAGCATTAGTCATTTCTGTGAACAGAGAACCAGACTGCTTCTTTGGCATAAAATGTGATATGATGCCACCTTATGGTTGAAAATTAAATACGATGATCAACAATCATTTTCAGATATACCTTCTAGATGGGGGGGGGATGGTGAGTACTACTAAATCTGTAAAATTCACAAATCTAAATACACAGAACCAATTCAATCCTGGGAATAAAGTATAAAATGGTTACTATGGAAGTGTTCAGTGTCTGGCACACAGGAAGAGTGCATTTTGTCAAGCAGTGTGCTCATCTTCTGTCCATTCTAGGTATTTTCATAGCAAATGTCAGTTGGGCTGTCCTAGGCTCAAATAGTTGTTCTTTACTTCCAAGTTCAAAGAACAACAAAATATGAAGTGAAACCAAGTGAAAATTTTTGTTATGAGCCACATATAGTTTACTAGGTATTGGGCTGAATGCCTGAATGTGCCATTTTCGTGGATCAAAATGGTCAAATACTGGAAACTTCATATGGTTCCTTCCATAGTAACTTTAAATATTAATGTAAATTCAACAAACTCAAATAATAAATAAATGTAACTGTAGTATTAGTCCAATATTGTGTCAGTCACTGTTCACTAAATGACTAGAGAAACTTGGCCTGGTCCTTCCCAAGTGCTCTTCATCAAAGGCACTGCTCAGTGGTATACTGATCTTCTCCCTGGGTCCCATGTACTTTCATATCCTTGGCACTGATCTACAGTTAACTTCCGGTGAGCACTGAAGAAATTTTTTGCTCAGTCTGCAATTGCTCACAGTTCCAACTTTAAAGTTGAGTGTCATTATGAACCAGATTTTTGTAGTCCTCAGTTAACTCTGTTCAACTGTGAACAAACCCAAGAATTTTGGGAAATGCAGATCTCCTTCAGTACTTATTCTATAAAATATCATGCAAACTCCAAAATTCTTTATCATCTCAGTATTGCTCAGTATAAAGCCTCAGTGGTTCCTGAGAGGAAAAAAACCTGAGAGCTATCTGAAAAGGCTCTCCTTTATTCGAAAGTTATTTCTCTTGTCACACTATCAAATATTCTTTTTCCTTCCCCTTTCTCCAGCAATTACTTTATGATCAAAATGTCCAGTGTTCAACTACTGAATCTTTATGTATGTTATTCTATCTTAGCAGTAGATTTTAGAAAAATACTACAGGATAGTGATAGAAACAAACCCGCTTGTCAACAAGACTCTATTTAAAGGGTACACATGCATATAAAATTACTACAAAACTCAAGAAATCAAATGTAAAATGTTATTATTTGGGGAAACTGGATGAAGATGATATGGAAACTCTCTGTATTATCTTTACAGCTTTTTTGTACATTTAAAGTTATTCCCAAACAAAAAGTTTATTAAAAAAAAAAAAAAACAGGCATCTGGCTGGTTCAGTCAGTAGGGCATGCAACTCTTGAGCTTGGGGTTGTAAGTTTGAGCCCCACATAGTGTGTAGAGATTACTTAAAAGCAAAATATTTTTTTCCAAGTTTTTATTTAAATTTCAGTAGTTAACAGGACACTTGGGTGGCTCAGTCAGTTAAGCATCTGCCTTCGGCTCAGGTCATGATCCCAGGGTCCTGGGATCGAGTTCCACATCAGGCTCCTTGCTCAGTGGGGAGCCTGCTTCTCCCTCTGCCTGCTGCTCCCCCTGCTTGTGTTCTCTCTCTCTGATAGATAGAATAAATAAATAAATAAATAAATAAATAAATAAATAAATAAATAAAATCTTTTTTAAAAAATAAAAATAAATTTCTGTAGTTAACATACAGTGTAATATTAGTTTTAGTTGTAGAATTTAATGATTCATCACTTACATACAACACCCAGTGCTTATCACTACAAGTTCCCTCCTTAATCCCATCACCCATTTAACCCATCTCCCCACCCACCTCCCCAAATATAAAACATGGGGGAAAAAAATGGGCACCTGGGTGGCACAGTCAGTTGTGTCCGACTCTTGGTTTCAGCTCACGCCGCAACCTCAGGGTCATGAGATCGAGCCTCAAGTCGATCAGCTGGCTTTGTGCTCAGCACAGAGTCTACTTAAGTTTCTCTCCCTCTCCCTCTGCCCCCTGCCATGTGCACGCTCTCTCTTCGTCTCTCTCTCTCTAAAATAAATAAATAATTTTTTTTTTAATTTTGTAGAATTTTTTTTTTTAAGATTTTTTTATTTATTTATTCGACAGAGAGAGACAGCCAGCGAGAGAGGGAACACAAGCAGGGGAAGTGGGAGAGAAAGAAGCAGGCTCATAGCGGAGGAGCCTGATGTGGGGCTCGATCCCATAACGCCGGGATCACGCCCTGAGCCGAAGGCAGACGCTTAACCGCTGTGCCACCCAGGCGCCCCATAAATAAATAAATCTTTTAAAAAAAAAATAGTTCAGGAAATCAGAACCAAAGTCAGAGCTAATTTGTCTTCTCTCCAACAGCTTTACCAGACTGAGGTCTCTTTTCCTTCTTTACACATTTATTTATGTATTCTACATAGACAAGTTCCCTTATGTCTTCAAGGAGATTAGAGCTACCATCTTACTCCTGAGGAGAAAGGCCAGCTTGATGACTTCTGGTTTGACGTTTCCTGTTCAAATGCCAATGTAGAGACATGATTGCCCTGTGAGTTTAGGCAGGTCATTTCCCTCTCAGTGCTTTGCTTTGTCCTATGCCTAAAGGCACAGATAATTCTTAGCTCCCACCTCTGTTAGAAAAGGAAAGAAAGTTATAACATTAATCTGAACATATTTTTTAAGGAGGAAGAACATATTTTGAAGTGCCAGTTTCATACACAATACAGACTATTACTATCTGCTGGTTTTGTCAGCCTTAGATAGCAAGCTTCTGGAGGCAAATCCTGCTCTTTGAATCACAATAGTACTCTTGTGTTCCTTAACAAATAACGTTGCAAATCCTTAACTCTACAGTTCTAGTCGTAAAATTTAGTATTCATTTATAGTAAGTAGCTTTTGCAGCTACCTGTGAGTACATCAATATTAACAATGCATTTTCTAAATATTTCATCTTCTTCTAAATACTTGTTTCACTTCTAATAGATCACGAGGATCCCCAAAATCTGCCTAACACTGTCTACATCCTAAGAACGGGTGTGTGTCCTGAGTCACATAACACATAGACATCTGTTCAAGGGCCCACTTGAGCTCTCCCACTTGGCTGCCATTTCACTCCTGCCTAGCTCTCTGTTTAACCTTTTGCCTCCTCCAGAGCAGTTAGCAAAAGCCACAATATGAAGAATGGGGGTTCTTAGAAGATACTGAGATCAAAAGGGTCCACCTGCATGAACAGCATTTATCTCTTCCCGGGCAAGTTCTGCTATTGCTATGGGGCGGGTGGAGGAAGGGGAGAGAGGTTTTTTTGGTTTTTTGTTTGTTTGTTTGTTTGTTTCATTAATTCCAAGCTAACAACTTCAGAGTAGGAATTTAGAAGCTCCACAGCTAGAAGACATACAAAACTTCATGGTTAAGGGTGATGTATACAGCCTTCCATGTTAAGAAGAAAGACAGAACCTAGAGATTCTAACCCCAAGTGGAACACCACTCAGACTATCTGTGAGGAAATCTGATTGACAAGCATTAGCCTCCTGCCCTCCTCTTTCTTCTGACTGCAGATTTGCTTTTCATAGAAAACAGTGGAGCTTTTCTCTCCTACAGGCCCAGACTAAATATCACTGAGCCTCTAGAACTGAGAAATCCCCACTGTGTCATCTTCTAGAGCCCTTGCTAACCCTTTGCAATGCCAAGAAACAAGTCACTCATGCTTTCAGGACCAGCACGAGCTGGTCCCCAGAGCTTCAAGTTGGAGAAAAGCCCCCTACGTTAGGTGCAAGAGAAAATCTTCACCCACCCCTTCCTCATCTTGCCCAAGGCTGGCTGTTCGGCCTCATCAAAAACATAGTGAAAACCACCAGAATATGGAAGGACCTAAATGAAATCAGATTTTAGGGATCTGACAAAGTTCAAACATAGGAAAATTTAGACCTTTGCTGTCTAATATGGTAACCATCAGCCACGTGCAGCTCTTTAAATTTAAATTACTTTAAATTAAATAACATTGAAAACTCCATTCCCCAACCACACTAGCCATTAGTGGCTATAGTCTTGGACAGCCCAAATATGTTGCATTTCCATCGTAGCAGAAAGTTATATTGGACAGCACTGATATAGATCATACAGAGAACTAACTACATTTGAACTCTGAATCCTGTTTTATCATCTTCAGTTTCTTTTAGTGAACATTCATTGAGCATGTACTTCATGGAAAGTATTGGGCAAGGTACATATTCATGCAAAGATGAATGTGATGGCAACTGAGCATCAGGAGCTTATAGCTGAGATTTAGAAATATACATTTAAATGACTACCTATATTATAAGACAGAAAGGTGTGCTGCAGTCAAGGAATAAGCAAATTGCCATGCTTAGACAGGTAGAGAGGGATGAAACCATTTCACACCGATCTTTAGCAGTCCTGGGCTTTTAAGACGACAAGCACTGTCCTGATTAAGAAGCTGCTCATTTCCATGCTGCCTGCTCCATATCAATAGCATTTCAATGCATACCATCAAAATTGCTTTGAAAACTTGTCCAAAATAAAATTTTTGGTGAGAAGAAGGCATAAGAAACATAAGAGGCACCACCTCTAATGGAAAGAACATAGATATGGAGTCTGAAGACCTGTTTGAGAGCTAGCCCTATTCTTACAAGCTGTGTGACCTTGGGTAAACTACTTAACTTCTCTGAGCCTCAGGATCCTCGTTTTCAAGGTGAGGGATATAATTCCTACCCCTTCTGCCCATTAGCTAATACTGTAAGAGTAAACATGATAATAAAATCATCTTACACACAGTAGAGTGCTATGTTATTATTATTGCTTAAAATGATATGCAACTATGGAGGACATATAATCCATTGCTGGCAAGTAAATTTTGAACCGCATGTAGAGGGTTCAAATTCTGCACAAGGAATGGTATCAAATTCTCAATCTATAAATCTTTGTTTAGATTTAAAAACAAAAATATACACTGTCTGCTATCACCTCTATCTCTTCTATTGGGGCCATGACCAGCCCAAGTTCACTCCGTCTTAATCCCAGAGGAGAGTTTGTCTCATGCCAGCATGAAAGAAGCCACAGAACTGAAGGTGAACTTACCTTGAATGACACACAGTAAAAAATTCCCTGGCTAGAGCAAGTCAACCAATGAATGGGCAAGTGGGATAGGTTTGTTTGCTATGGAGAACAGAATGGATCAGCGGGATCATTGCAACAATGTACAAATTGAAGGAAAGGAGGCCTTGGAACCATTGCTAGATATGTGTTCTGCTGATTTGATGAGGAATTTTAATAAGAATTTTACACTTTGTAACTACAAGTTTTAAGTCTGTGGAAGAAAATGCTAAATGCTTCTGTAAACGTAAAACAACACCACTTTTACTTTCCTGCAACTCCTGGCAATAGCATGGGATGATTTCTTTTTTCAGCAGAGAGTGTGACTAGATGGGGTTTTCTTCCAGATGTGTAG